>NW_025725687.1:643195-959977 GCF_021461395.2 Schistocerca americana | reverse complement strand
CACTCTAACTATCTATGATTTAAACCACTCCAGTGAGTCCAGTTTCAGATTCCAATGCTTCACTCTTGGTTTACTGTTTATCTTAGACCTTCCTATTGACGATGAAACACAGAAATTGCAACCGAATTTAATACAAAAGGAAAAAGCCGACTTACGTACAAGAGGTCTTACACTCTAACTTTCTATGATTTGAACCTCTCCAGTGAGTCCAGTTTTAGATTCCGATGCTTCAGTTCAGGTTTACTGCATCCCTTGGACCTTCTTATTGACAATGAAACTTAGAAATTGCATCCGAATTTAATTCAAAAGGCACAATACCGACTTAAGTACTAGAGGACTGACACTCTAATTTTTTTCGATTTGAACCTCTCCTGTGAGTCCAGTTTTAGATTCCGATGCTTCACTTCAGGTTTACTGTATCCCTTGGACCTTCTTATTGACGATGAAAGACAGAAATTGCATCCGAATTTAATAGAAAAGGCACAATGCCGACTTAAGTACAAGAGGACTGACACTCTAACTTTCTATGATTTGAACCACTCCAGTGAGTCCAGTGTTAGATTCCAATGCTTCACTTCAGGTTTACTGTATACCTTGGACCTTCTTATTGACGATGAAACACAGAAATTGCATCCGAATTTAATACAAAAGGCACAATTCTGACTTAAGTACAAGAGGACTGACACTCTAACTTTGTATGATTTGAACCTCTCCTGTGAGTCCAGTTTTAGATTCCGATGCTTCACTTCAGGTTTCTGTATACCTTGGACCTTCTTATTTACGATGAAACACAGAAATTGCATCAGAATTTAATACAAAAGCACAATGCCGACTTAAGTACAAGAGGACTGTCACTCTAACTTTCTTTGATTTGAACCTCTCCTGTGAGTCCAGTTTTAGAATCTGATGCTTTACTTCAGGTTTACTGTATCCCTTGGAAATTCTTATTGACGATGAAACACAGAAATTGCATCCGAATTTAATACAAAAGGCACAATGCGAACTTAAGTACAAGAGGACTGTCACTCTAACTTTCTATGAGTTGAACCACTCCTGTGAGTCCAGTTTCAGATTCCGATGCTTCACTTCAGGTTTACTGTATACCTTGGACCTTCTAATTGACGATGAAACACAGATATAGCATCCGAATTTAATACATAAGGCACATTGCCGACTTAAGCACAAGAGGACTGACACTCTAACTTTCTATGATTTGAACCTCTCCTGTGAGTCCAGTTGTAGATTCCGATGCTTCACTTCAGGTTTACTGTATACCTTGGACGCTCTTATTTACGATGAAACACAGAAATTGCATGCAAATTTAATACAAAAGGCACAATGCCGACTTAAGTACAAGAGGACTGACACACTAATTTTCTATGATTTGAACCACTGCAGTGAGTCCAGTGTTAGATTCCAATGCTTCACTTCAGGTTTACTGTATACCTTGGACCTTCTTATTGACGATGAAACACAGAAATTGCATCCCAATTTAATACAAAAGGCACAATTCCGACTTAAGTACGAGAGGACTGACACTAACTTTGTAGGATTTGAACCTCTCCTGTGAGTCCAGTTTTAGATTCCGATGCTTCACTTCAGGTTTGCTGTATACCTTGGAGCTTCTTATTTACGATGAAACACAGAAATTGCATCCAAATTTAATACAAATGGCACAATGCCGACTTAAGTACAAGAGGACTGACACTCTAATTTTCTATGATTTGAACCACTCCAGTGAGTCCAGTGTTAGATTCCAATGCTTCACTTCAGGTTTACTGCATACCTTGGACCATCTCATTGACGATGAAACACAGAAATTGCATCCGAATTTAATACAAAAGGCACAATACCGACTTAAGTACAAGAGGACTGACACTCTAACTTTCTATAATTTGATCCTCTCCTGTGAGTCCAGTTTTAGATTTCGATGGTTCACTTCAGGTTGACTGTATCCCTTGGACCATCTTATTGACGATGAAAGACAGAAATTGCATCCGAATTTAATAGAAATGGCACAATGCCGACTTAAGTACAAGAGGACTGACACTCTAACTTTCTTTGATTTGAACCTCTCCTGTGAGTCCAGTTTTAGAATCTGATGCTTTACTTCAGGTTTACTGTATCCCTTGGACATTCTTATTGACGATGAAACACAGAAATTGCATCCGAATTTAATACAAAAGGCACAATTCCGACTTAAGTACAAGAGGACTGACACTCTAACGTTCTATGATTTGAACCTCTCCTGTGAGTCCAGTTTTAGATTCCGATGCTTCACTTCAGGTTTGCTGTATACCTTGGACCTTCTTATTTACGATGAAACACAGAAATTGCATGCAAATTTAATACAAATGGCACAATGCCGACTTAAGTACAAGAGGACTGACACTCTAATTTTCTATGATTTGAACCACTCCAGTGAGTCCAGTGTTAAATTCCAATGCTTCACTTCAGGTTTACTGTATATCTTGGACCTTCTCATTGACGATGAAAGACAGAAAATGCATCCGAATTTAATACAAAAGGCACAATGCCTTCTTAAGTACAAGCGGACTAACACTGTAACTTGCTATGAGTTGAACCTCTTCTATGAGTCCAATTTTAGATTCCGATGATTTACTTTAGGTTTACTGTATACCTTGGACCTTCTTATTAACGATGAAACACAGAAATTGCATCAGAATTTAAAACAAAAGGCACAATGCCGACTTAAGTACAAGAGGACTGACACTCTAACTTTCTTTGATTTGACCTCTCCTGTGAGTCCAGTTTTAGATTCTGATGCTTCACTTCAGGTTAACTGTATCCCTTGGACATTCTTATAGACGATGAAACACAGAAATTGCATCCGAATTTAATACAATAGGCTCAATGCCGACATTAGTACAAGATTACTGACACTCAAACTTTCTATGAGTTGAACCACTCCCGTGAGTCCAGTTTCTGATTCCGATGCTTCACTTCAGGTTTACTGTATCCCTTCGATCTTCTTGTTGACGATGAAACACAGAAATTGCATCCGAATTTAATACAAAAGGCACAATGCCGACTTAAGTACAAGAGGACTGACACTGTAGCTTTCTATGATTTGAACCTCTCCACTGAGTCCAGTTTTAGATTCCGATGCTTCAGTTCAAATTTACTGTATTTCTTGGACCTTCTTATTGACAAATTAAACACAGAAATTGCATCCGAATTTAATACAAAAGGCACAATGCCGACTTAAGTACAAGAGGACTGACACTCTAACTTTCTACGATTTGAACCTCTCCTGTGAGTCCAGTTTTAGAATCTGATGCATCACTAGAGGTTTACTGTATCCCTTGGACATTCTTATTGACGATGAAACACAGAAATTGCATCCGAATTTAATACAAAATGCACAATGCCGACTTAAGTACAAGAGAACTGTCACTCTAACTTTCTATGAGTTGAACTTCTCTTGTGAGTCCAGTTTTAGATTCCGATGCTTCACTTCAGGTTTACTGTATACCTTGGACATTCTTGTAGACGATGAAACACAGAAATTGCATCCGAATTTAATACAAAAGGCTCAATGACGACTTAAGTACAAGAGGACTGACACTCTAACTTTCTATGATTTGAACCTCTCCTGTGAGTCCAGTTTTAGATTCCGATGCTTCACTTCAGGTTTACTGTATACCTTGGACCTTCTTATTGACGATGAATCGCAGAAATTGCATCCGAATTTAATACAAAAGGCACAATGCCGACTTAAGTACAAGAGGACAGACACTCTAACTTTCTATGATTTGAACCTCTCCTGTGAGTCCAGATTTAGATTCCGAAGGTTCACTTCAGGTTTACTGTATACCTTGGACCTTCTAATTTACGATGAAACACAGAAATTGCATTCAAATTTAATACAAAAGGCACAATGCCGACTTTAGTACAAGAGGACTGACACTCTAACTTTCTATGATTTGACCCTCTCCTGTAAGTCCAGTTTTAGATTCCGATGGTTCACTTCAGGTTTACTGTATCCCTTGGACCTTCTTATTGACGATGAAACACAGAAATTGCCTCAGAATTTAATACTAAAGGCACAATGCCTACCTAAGTACAATAGGACTGACACTCTAACTTTCTATGATTTGAGCCTCTCCTGTGATCCAGTTTTAGATTCCGTTGCAATACATCAGGTTTACTGTATCCCTTGGACCTTCTTATTGACGATGAAACACAGAAATTGCATCCGAATTTAATACAAAAGGCACAATGCCGACTTAAGTACATGAGGACTGACACTCTAACTTTCTATGAGTTGAACCTTTCCTGTGAGTCCAGTTTTGGATTCCGATGCTTCATTTCAGGTTTAATGTATCCCTTGGACATTCTTATTGAAGATGAAACACAGATATTGTATCCGAATTTAATACAAAAGCACAATGCCGACTTAAGTACAAGGGGACGGACACTCTAACTTTCTATGATTTAAACCACTCCTGTGAGTCCAGTGTTAGATTACGATGCTTCACTAGAGGTTTACTGTATCCCTTGGACATTCTTATTGACGATGAAACACAGAAATTGCATCCGAATTTAATACAAAATGCACAATGCCGACTTAAGTACAAGAGAACTGTCACTCTAACTTTCTATGAGTTGAACTTCTCTTGTGAGTCCAGTTTTAGATTCCGATGCTTCACTTCAGGTTTACTGTATACCTTGGACCTTCTTATTGACGATGAAACACAGAAATTGCATCCGAATTTAATACAAAAGGCACAATGCCGACTTAAGTACATGAGGACTGACACTCTAACTTTCTATGAGTTGAACCTTTCCTGTGAGTCCAGTTTTAGATTCCGATGCTTCACTTCAGGTTTGCTGTATACCTTGGAGCTTCTTATTTACGATGAAACACAGAAATTGCATCCGAATTTAATACAAAAGGCACAATGCCGACTTAAGTACATGAGGACTGACACTCTAACTTTCTATGAGTTGAACCTTTCCTGTGAGTCCAGTTTTGGATTCCGATGCTTCATTTCAGGTTTAATGTATCCCTTGGACATTCTTATTGAAGATGAAACACAGATATTGTATCCGAATTTAATACAAAAGCACAATGCCGACTTAAGTACAAGGGGACGGACACTCTAACTTTCTATGATTTAAACCACTCCTGTGAGTCCAGTTTTACATTCCGATGCTTCACCTCAGGTTTAATGTATCCCTTGGACATTCTTATTGACGATGAAACACAGAAATTGCATCCGAATTTAAAACAAAAGGCACAATTCCGACTTAAGTACAAGAGGACTGACACTCTAAATTTCTATGATTTGAACCACTCCAGTGAATCCAGTGTTAGATTCCAATGCTTCACTTCAGGTTTACTATATACATTGGACCTTCGCATTGACGATGAAACACAGAAATTGCATCCGAATTTCATACAAAAGGCACAATACCGACTTAAGTACAAGAGGACTGACACTCTAACCTTCTATGATTTGGACCTCTCCTGTGAGTCCAGTTTGTGATTCCGATGCTTTACTTCAGGTTTACTGTATACCTTGGAGCTTCTTATTGACGATGAAACACAGAAATTGCATCATAATTTAAAACAAAAGGCACAATGCCGACTTAAGTACAAGAGAACTGGCACTCTAACTTTCTTTCATTTGAACCTCTCCTGTGAGTCCAGTTTTAGGTTCTGATGCTTCACTTCAGGTTTACTGTATCCCTTGGACATTCTTATAGACGATGAAACACAGAAATTGCATCCGAATTTAATACAATAGGCACAATGCCGACATAAGTACAAGAGGACTGATACTCTAACTTTCTATGAGTTGAACTACTCCCGTGAGTCCAGTTTCTGATTCCGATGCTTCACTTCAGGTTTACTGTATCCCTTCGACCTTCTTGTTGACGATGAAGCACAGAAATTGCATCCGAATTCAATACAAAAGGCTCAATGAAGACTTAAGTACAAGAGGACGGACACTCTAACTTTCTATGTTTTGAACCTCTCCAGTGAGTCCAGTTTTAGATTCCGATGCTTCACTTCAGGTTTACTGTATACCATGGACCTTCTTAATGACGATGAAACACAGAGATTGCATCCGAATTTAATGCAAAAGCACAATGCCGACTTAAGTACAAGGGGACTGACACTCTACCTTTCAATGATTTGAACCTCTCCAGCGAGTCCAGTCTTAGATTTCGATGCTTCGCTTCAGGTTTTCTGTATCCCATGGACCTTCTTATTGACGATGAAACACAGAAATTGCATCCGAATTTAATACAAAAGGCACAATGCCGACTCCAGTACAAGAGGACTGACACTCTAACTTTCTACGATTTGAACCTCTCCTGTGAGACCAGTTTTAGATTCCGATGCTTTACTTCAGGTTTACTGTTTCCCTTGGACCTTCTTATTGACGTTGAAAGACAGAAATTGCATCCGAATTTATTAGAAAAGGCACAATGCCGACTTAAGTACAAGAGGACTGACACTCTAACTTTCTATGACTTGAACCTCTCCTGTGAGTCCAGTTTGAGATTCCGATGCTTTACTTCAGGATTACAGTATACCTTGGACCTTCTTATTGACGATGAAACACAGAAAATGCATCCAAATTTAATTCAAAAGGCACAATGCCGTCTTAAGTACAAGAGGACTGACACTCTAACTTACTATGAGTTGAACCTCTCGTGTGGGTCCAGTTTTAGATTCCGATGCTTTACTTTAGGTTTACTGTATACCTTGGACCTTCTTATTAACGATGAAACATAGAAATTGCATCAGAATTTAATACAAAAGCCACAATGCCGACTTAAGTACAAGAGGACTGACACTCTAACTTTCTTTGATTTGAACCTCTCCTGTGAGTCCACGTTTAGATTCTGATGCTTCACTAGAGGTTTACTGTATCCCTTGGACATTCTTATTGACGATGATACACAGAAATTGCATCCGAATTTAATACAAAAGGCTCAATGACGACTTAAGTACAAGAGGACTGACACTCTAACTTTCTATGATTTGAACCTCTCCTGTGAGTCCAGTGTTAGATTCCAATGCTTCACTTCAGGTTTACTGTATATCTTAGACCTTCTTATTTACGATGAAACACAGAAAATGCATCCAAAATTAATACAAAAGGCACAATGCCGACTTAAGTACAAGAGGACTGACACTCTAACTTTCTATTATTTGAACCACACCAGTGAGTCCAGTGTTGGATTCCAATGCTTCACTTCAGGTTTACTGTATCCCTTGGACCTTCTTATTGACGACGAAACACAAAAAATGCATCCGAAATTAATACAAAAGGCACAATGCCGACTTAAGTACAAGAGGACTGACACTCTAACTTTCTATGATTTGAACCTCTCCTGTGATTCCAATTTCAGAATCCGGCGCCTCACTTCAGGTTTACTGTATCCCTTGGACCTTCTTACTGACGATGAAACACAGAAATTGCATCAGAATTTAATACTAAAGGCACAATGCCTACTTAAGTACAAGAGGACTGACACTCTAACTTTCTATGATTTGAACCTCTCCTGTGTTCCAGTTTTAGATTCCGTTGCAATACTTCAGGTTTATTGTATTCCTTGGGCCTTGTTATTGACGATGAAACACAGAAATTGCATCCGAATTTAATACAAAAGGCACAATGCCGACTTAAGTACATGAGGACTGACACTCTAACTTTCTATGAGTTGAACATCTCCTGTGAGTCCTATTTCAGATTCCGATGCTTCATTTCAGGTTTAATGTAACCCTTGGACATTCTTATTGAAGATGAAACACAGAAATTGCATCCGAATTTAATACAAAAGCAAAATGCCGACTTAAGTACAAGGGGACGGACACTCTAACTTTCTATGCTTTAAACCTCTCCTGTGAGTCCAGTGTTAGATTCCGATGCTTCACTTTAGGTTTACTGTATCCCATGGACCCTCTTATTGACGATGAAACACAGAAATTGGATCCGAATTTAATACAAAAGGCACAATGCCGACTTAAACACAAGCGGACTGCCACTCTACCTTTCTATGAGTTGAACCTCTCCTGTGAGTCCAGTTTTAGATTCCGATGCTTCACTTCAGGTTTAAAGTATCCCTTGGACATTCTTATTGACGATGATACACAGAAATTGCATCCGAATTTAATACAAAAGCACAATGCCGACTTAAGTACAAGGGGACGGACACTCTAACTTTCTATGATTTAAACCACTCCAGTGAGTCCAGTGTTAGAATCCGATGCTTCACTTCAGGTTTACTGTATCCCTTGGACCTTCTTATTGTCGATGAAACACAGAAATTGGATCCGAATTTAATACAAAAGGCACAATGCCGACTTAAGTACAAGAGGACTGACACTCTAACCTTCTATGATTTGAATCTCTCTTGTGAGACCAGTCTTTGATTCCGATGCTTCACTTCAGGTCTACTGTATACCTTGGACCTTCTTATTTACGATGAAACACAGAAATTGCATTCAAATTTAATACAAAAGTCACAATGAAGACTTAAGTACAAGAGGTTCGACACTCTAATGTTCTATGATTTGAACCACTCCAGTGAGTCCAGTGTTAGATTCCGATGCTTAACTTCAGACTCACTGTATCCCTTGGACCTTCTTATTTACGATGAAATACAGAAATTGCATTCAAATTTAATACAAAAGGAACAATGCCGACGTAAGTACAAGAGGGCTGACACTCTAACTTTCTATGATTTGACCGTCTCCTGTAAGTGCAGTTTTAGATTCCGATGGTTCACTTCAGGTTCACTGTATACCTTGGACCTTCTTATTTACGATGAAACCCAGAAAATGCATCCAAAATTAATACAAAACGCACAATGCCGAAGTAAGTACAAGAGGTTTGACACTCTAACTTTCTATGATTTGAACCACACCAGTGAGTCCAGTGTTAGATTCCAATGCTTCACTTCAGGTTTACTGTATCCCTTGCACCTTCTTAATGACGATGAAACACAGAAATTGCATCCGAAATTAATACAAATGGCACAATGCCGACATAAGTACAAGAGGACTGATACTCTAACTTTCTATGATTTGAACCTCTCCTGTGAGTCCAATTTTAGAATCCGATGCTTCACTTCAGGTTTACTGTAACATTTGGACCTTCTCATTGACGATGAAACACAGAAATTGCATCAGAATTTAATACTAAAGGCACAATGCTCACTTAAGTACAAGAGGACTGACACTCTAACTTTCTATGATTTGAACCTCTCCTGTGATCCAGTTTCAGATTCCGTTGCTTCACTTCAGGTTTACTGTATCCCTTGGACCTTCTTATTGACGTTGAAACCCCGAAATTGCATACGAAATTAATACAAAAGGCACAATGCCGACTTAAGTACAAGAGGACTGGCACTCTAACTTTCTATGATTAGAACCTCCCCTGTGAGTCCAGTTTTAGATTCCAATGCTTCACTTCAGGCTTACTGTATCACTTGGACCTTCTTACTGACGATGAAACACAGAAATTGGATCCGAATTTAATACAAAAGGCACAATGCCGACTTAAGTACAAGAGGACTGACACTCTTACTTTCTATGAGTTGAACCTCCCCTGTGAGTCCAGTTTCAGATTCCGATGCTTCACTTCAGGTTTAATGTATCCCTTGGATATTTATATTGACGATGAAACACAGAAATTGCATCCGAATTTAGTACAAAAGCACAATGCCGACTTAAATACAAGGGGACGGACACTCTAACTTTCTATGATTTAAACCTCTCCTGTCAGTCCAGTGTTAGATTCCGATGCTTCACTTTAGGTTTACTGTATCCCTTGGACCTTCTTAATGACGATGAAACACAGAAATTGGATCCGAATTTAATACAAAAGGCATAATGCCGACATAAGTACAAGAGGACTGACACTCTAACTTTCTATGATTTGAACCTCTCCAGTGAGACCAGTTTTCGATTCTGATGGTTCACTTCAGGTTTACTGTATCCCTTGGACCTTCTTAATGACGATGAAACACAGAAATTGGATCCGAATTTAATACAAAAGGCATAATGCCGACATAAGTACAAGAGGACTGACACTCTAACTTTCTATGATTTGAACCTCTCCAGTGAGACCAGTTTTCGATTCTGATGGTTCACTTCAGGTTTACTGTATCCCTTGGACATTCTTATTGACAATGAAACACAGAAATTGCATCCGAATTTAATACAAAGGCACAATGCCGACTTAAGTACAAGAGGACTGACACTCTAATTTTTTTCGATTTGAACCTCTCCTGTGAGTCCAGTTTTAGATTCCGATGCTTCACTTCTGGTTTACTGTATTCCTTGGACCCTCTAATTGACGATGAAAGACAGAAATTGCATCCGAATTTAATAGAAAAGGCACAATGCCGACTTAAGTACAAGAGGAATGTCACTCTAACTTTCTATGAGTTGAACCACTCCTGTGAGACCAGTTTTAGATTCCGATGGTTCACTTCAGGGTTACTGTATACCTTGGACCTTCTTATTTACGATGAAACACAGAAATTGCATGCAAATTTAATACAAAAGGCGCAATGAAGACTTAAGTACAAGAGGTTCGACACTCTAACGTTCTATGACTTGAACCACTCCAGTGAGTCTAGTGTTAGATTCCAATGCTTCACTTCAGGTTTAATGTATCCCTTGGACATTCTAATTGACGATGAAACACAGAAATTGCTGCCGAATTTAATACAAAAGCACAATGCCGACTTAAGTACAAGTTTACTGACACTTTAACTTTCTATGATTTGAACCTCTCCTGTGAGTCCAGTTTGTGATTCCGATGCTTTACTTCAGGTCTACTGTATACCTTGGACCTTCTTATTGACGATGAAATACAGAAAATGCATCTGAATTTAATACAAAAGGCACAATGCCGTCTTAAGTACAAGAGGACTGACACTGTAACTTACTATGAGTTGAACCTCTCCTGTGAGTCCACTTTTAGATTCCGATGTTTTACTTTAAGGTTACTATATACCTTGGACCTTCTTATTAACGATGAAACACAGAAATTGCATCAGAATTTAATGCAAAAGGCACAATGCCGACTTAAGTACAAGAGGTCTGACCCTCTAATTTTCTTTGATTTGAACCTCTCCTGTGAGTCCAGTTTTACAATCTTATGCTTTACTTCAGGTTTACTGTATCCCTTGGACATTCTTATTGACGATGAAACACAGAAATTGCATCCGAATTCAATACAAGAGGCACAATCCCGACTTAAGTACAACAGGACTGTCACTCTAACTTTCTATGAGTTGAACCACTCCTGTGAGTCCAGTTTCAGATTCCGATGCTTCACTTCAGGTTTACTGTATCCCTTCGACCTTCTTGTTGACGATGAAACACAGAAATTGCATCCGAATTTAATACAAATGGCTCAATGACGACTTAAGTACAAGAGGACGGAGACTCTAACTTTCTATGATTTGAACCTCTCCAGTGAGTCCGGTGTTAGATTACGATGCTTCACTTCAGGTTTACTGTATCCCTTGGACTTTCTTATTGACGATGAAACACAGTAATTGCATCCGAATTTAATACAAAAGGCACAATGCCGACTTAAGTACAAGAGGACTGACACTGTAGCTTTCTATGATTTGAACCTCTCCAGTGAGTCCGGTTTTAGATTCCGATGCTTCAGTTCAGGTTTACTGTATCCCATGGACCTTCTTATTGACAATGAAACACAGAAATTTCATCCGAATTTAATACAAAATGCACCATGCCGACTTAAGTACAAGAGGACTGACACTCTAACTTTCTACGATTTGAACCTCTCCTGTGAGTCCAGTTTTAGATTCTGATGCTTTACTTCAGGTTTACTGTATCCCTTGGACCTTCTTATTGACGATGAAAGAAGGAAAATGCATCCGAATTTAATAGAAAAGGCAAATTGCCGACGTAAGTACAAGAGGACTGACACTCTAACTTTCTACGATTTGAACCTCTCCTGTGAGTCCAGTTTTAGATTCCGATGCTTTACTTCAGGTTTACTGTATTCCTTGGGCCTTCTTATTGACGATGGAAGACAGAAATTGCATCCGAATGTAATAGAAAAGGCGCAATGCCGACTTAAGTACAAGAGGACTGACACTCTAACTTATTATGATTTGAACCTCTCCTGTGAGTCCAGTTTGAAATTCCGATGCTTTACTTCAGGTTTACTGTATACCTTGGACCTTCTTCTTGACGATGAAACACAGGAATTGCATCCGAATTTAATTCAAAAGGCACAATGCCGACTTAAGTACAAGAGAACTGACACTCTAACTTTCTTTGATTTGAACCTCTCCTGTGAGTCCAGGTTTAGATTCTATTGCTTCACTAGAGGTTTACTGTATCCCTTGAACATTCGTATTGACGATGAAACACAGAAATTGCAAACGAATTTAATACAAAATGCACAATGCCGGCTTAAGTACAAGAGAACTGTCACTCTAACTTTCTATGAGTTGAACCACTCCTGTGAGTCCAGTGTTAGATTCCAATGCGTCACTTCAGGTTTACTGTATCCCTTGGACCTTCTTGTTGACGATGAAACACAGACATTGCATCCGAATTAAATAGAAAAGGCACAATGCCGACTTAAGTACAAGAGGACTGACACTCTAACTTTCTATGAGTTGAACATCTCCTGAGAGTCCAGTTTTAGATTCCCATGGTTCACTTCAGGTTTTCTGTATACCTTGGACCTTCTTATTTACGATGAAACACAGAAAATGCATAAAAAATTAATACAAAAGGCACAATGCCGACTTAAGTACAAGCGGACTGACACTCTAACTTTCTATGATTTGAACCACTCCAGTGAGTCCAGTGTTAGATTCCAATGCTTCACTTCAGGTTTACTGTATCCCTTGGACCTTCTTGTTTACGATGAATCACAGAAATTGCATCCGAATTTAATACAAAAGGCACAATGCCGACCTAAGTACAAGAGGACTGACACTCCAACTTTCTATGAGTTGAACCTCTCCTGAGAGTCCAGTTTTACATTCCGATGCTTCACTTCAGGTTTAATGTATCCTTTGGACCTTCTTACAGACGATGAAACACAGAAATTGCATCCGAATTTAATACAAAAGGCACAATGCCGACTTAAGTACAAGAAAACAGACACTCTATCTTTCTATGAGTTGTACATCTCCTGTGAGTCCAGTTTTAGATTCCGATGCTTCACTTCAGGTTTACAGTATCCCTTGGACCTTCTTATTGACGATGAAACACAGAAATTGCATCCGAATTTAATACAAAAGGCACATTGCCGACTTAAGTACAAGAGGACTGATACTCCAACTTTCTATGATTTGAACCTCTCCTGTGAGTCCAGTTTAAGATTCCGATGCTTCGCTTCAGGTTTACTGTATCCCTCGTACCTTCTTATTGACGATGAATAACAGAAACTGCATCCGAATTTAATACAACAGGCACAATGCCAACTTAAGTACAAGAGGACAGACACTCTAAATTTCTATGATTTGAACCTCTCCAGTGGGTGCAGTTTTAGATTCCGGTGCTTCACTTCAGGTTTATTGTATACCTTGGACCTTCTTATTGACGATGTAACCCAGAAATTGCATCCGAATGTAATACAAAAGGCACAATGTCGACTTAAGTACAAGAGGACTGACACTCTAACTTTCTATTGGTTGAACATCTCCTGTGAGTCCAGTTTTAGATTCTGATGCTTTACTTCAGGTTCTTCTTATTGACGATGAAACACAGAAATTGCATCCGAATTTAATACAAAAGGCACAATACCGACTTAAGTACAAGAGGACTGACACTCTAACTTTCTATGATTTGAACCTCTCCTGTGAGTCCCGTTTTACATTCCGATGGTTCACTTCAGGTTTACTGTATACCTTGGAGCTTCTTATTGACGTTGAAACTCAGAAATCGCATCCGAATTTAATACAAACGGCAGAATGCCGACTTATGTACAAGAGGACTGACACTCTAACTTTCTATGATTTGAACCACTCCAGTGAGTCCAGTTTTCGATTCCGATGCTTCACTTCAGGTTTACTGTATCCCTTGGTCCTTCCTATTGACGATGAAACACAAAAATTGCATCCGAATTTAATACAAAAGGCACAATGCCGACTTAAGTACAAGAAAACAGACACTCTATCTTTCTATGAGTTGGACATCTCCTGTGAGTCCAGTTTCAGATTCCGATGGTTCACTTCAGGTTTACTGTGTACCTTGGAGCTTCTTATTGACGTTGAAACTCAGAAATCGCATCCGAATTTAATACAAACGGCAGAATGCCGACTTATGTACAAGAGGACTGACACTCTAACTTTCTATGATTTGAACCACTCCAGTGAGTCCAGTTTTCGATTCCGATGCTTCACTTCAGGTGTACTGTATACCTTGGACCTTCTTATTGACGAGGAAACACAGAAATTGGATCCGAATTTAATACAAAAACCACAATGCCGACTTGAGTCTAAGAGGACAGACGCTCTAACTTTCTATGATTTGAACCACTCCTGTGAGTGCATTTTGAGATTCCGATGCTTCCCCTCAGGTTTACTCAATACCTTGGACCTTCGTATTGACGATGAACACACAGAAATTGCATCCGAATTTAATACAAAAGGTACAATGCCGACATAAGTACAAGAGGACTGACACGCTAACTTTCAATTAATAGAACCTCTCCTATGAGTCCAGTCTTAGATTCTGATGCATTACTTCAGGTTCTTCTTATTGACGATGAAACACAGAGATTGCATCCGAATTTAATACAAAAGGCACAATGCCGTCTTCAGTACAAGAGGACTGACACTGTAACTTTATATAGGTTGAACTTCTCCTGTGAGTCCGGTTTTAGATTCCGATGCTTCACTTCAGGCTTACTGTATCATATGGACCTTCTTATTGACGATGAAACACAGAAATTGCATCCGAATTTAATACAAAAGGCACAATGCCGACGTAAGTACAAGAGGACTGACACTCTAACTTTCTACGAGTTGAACCTCTCCTGTGAGTCCAGTTTTGGATTCCTATGCTTCACTTCAGGTTTCCTGTATACCTTGGACCTTCTTATTGACGATGAAACACAGAAATTGCATCCGAATTTAATACAAAAGGCACAATGCCGACTTAAGTACAAGAAAACAGACACTCTATCTTTCTATGAGTTGAACATCTCCTGTGAGTCCAGTTTTAGATTCCGATGCTTCACTTCAGGTTTACAGTATCCCTTGGACCTTCTTATTGACGATGAATCACAGAAATTGCATCCGAATTTAATACAACAGCCACAATGGCAACTTAAGTACAAGAGGACTGATACTCCAACTTTCTATGATTTGAACCTCTCCTGTGAGTCCAGTTTAAGATTCCGATGCTTCGCTTCAGGTTTACTGTATCCCTCGTACCTTCTTATTGATGATGAATAACAGAAACTGCATCCGAATTTAATACAACAGGCACAATGCCAACTTAAGTACAAGAGGACAGACACTCTAAATTTCTATGATTTGAACCTCTCCAGTGGGTGCAGTTTTAGATTCCGGTGCTTCACTTCAGGTTTATTGTATACCTTGGACCTTCTTATTGACGATGTAACCCAGAAATTGCATCCGAATGTAATACAAAAGGCACAATGCCGACTTAAGTACAAGAGGACTGACACTCTAACTTTCTATTGGTTGAACATCTCCTGTGAGTCCAGTTTTAGATTCCGATGCTTCACTTCAGGTTTACTGTATTCCTTGGACATTCTTTTTGACGATGAAACACAGAAATTGCATCCGAATTTAATACAAAAGGCACAATGCCGACTTAAGTACAAGAGGACTGATACTCCAACTTTCTATGATTTGAACCTCTCCTGTGAGTCCAGTTTTAGTTTCCGATGCTTCACTTCAGGCTTACTGTATCCCTTGGACCATCTTATTGACGATGAATCACAGAAATTGCATCCGAATTTAATACAACAGCCACAATGGCAACTTAAGTACAAGAGGACTGATACTCTAACTTTCTACGATTTGAACCTCTCCTGTTAGTCCAGTTTTAGATTCCGTTGGTTCACTTCAGGGTTACTGTATCCCTTGGACCTTCTTATTGACGATGAAACACAGAAATTGCATCCGAATTTAATGCAAAAGGCACAATGCCGACGTAAGTACAAGAGGACTGACACTCTAACTTTCTTTGACTTGAACCTCTCCTGTGAGTCCAGTTTTAGATTCCGATGCTCCACTTGAGGTTTACTGTATACCTTGGAATTTCTTATTGACGATGAAACACAGAAACGGATTCCGAGTTTAATACAAAAGGCACAATGCCGACTTAAGTACAAGAAAACAGACACTCTATCTTTCTATGAGTTGAACATCTCCTGTGAGTCCAGTTTTAGATTCCGATGCTTCACTTCAGGCTTACTGTATTCCTTGGACCTTCTTATTGACGATGAAACACAGAAATTGCATCCGAATTTAATACGACAGGCACAATGCCGATTTAAGTACAAGAGGACAGACACTCTAACTTTCTATGATTTGAACCTCTCCAGTGAGTCCAGTTTTAGATTCCGGTGCTTCACTTCAGGTTTATTGTATATCTTGGACCTTCTTATTGACGATGAAACCCTGGAATTGCATCCGAATGTAATACAAAAGGCACAATGCCGACTTAAGTACAAGAGGACTGACACTCTAACTTTCTATGATTTGAACCTCTCCTGTGATTCCACTTTTAGATTCCGATGCTTCACTTCAGGTTTACTGTATACCATGGACATTCTTATTGACGATGAAACACAGAAATTTCATCCGAAATTAATACAAAAGGCACAATGCCTACTTGAGGACAAGAGGACTGACACACTAACTTTCTATGAGATGTACCTCTCCTGTGAGTCCAGTCTTAGATTCTGATGCTTTTTCTTCAGGTTCTTCTTATTGACGATGAAACACAGAAATTGCATCCGAATTTAATACAAAAGGCACAATGCTACCTTAAGTACAAGAGGACTGACACTCAAACATTCTTCGATTTGAACCTCTTCTGTGCATCGAGTTTTAGATTCCGATGCTTCACTTCAGGTTTAGTGTATCCCATGGACCTTCTTATTGACGATGAAACACAGAAATTGCATCCGAATTTAATACAAAAGGCACAATGCCGACGTAAGTACAAGAGGACTGACACTCTAACTTTCTATGATTTGAACCTCTCCTGTAAGTCCAGTTATAGATTCCGATGCTTCCCTTCAGGTTTACTGTATCCCTCGTACCTTCTAATTGACGATGAATCACATTAATTGCATCTGATTTTAATACAACAGGCACAATGCCGACTTAAGTACAAGAGGACAGACACTCTAACTTTCTATGATTTGAACCTCTCCAGTGAGTCCAGTTTTAGATTCCGGTGCTTCACTTCAGGTTTATTGTGTACCTTGGACCTTCTTATTGACGATGAAACCCAGAAATTGCATCCGAATTTAATACAAAAGGCACAATGCCGACTTAAGTACAAGAGGACTGACACTCTAAGTTTCTATGAGTTGAACATCTCCTGTGAGTCCAGTTTTAGATTCCGATGATTCACTTCAGGTTTACTGTATTCCTTGGACCTTCTTATTGACGATGAAACACAGAAATTGCATCCGAATTTAATACAAAAGGCACAATGCCGACTTAAGTACAAGAGTACTGATACTCCAACTTTCTATGATTTGAACCTCTCCTGTGAGTCCAGTTTTAGATTCCGATGCTTCACTTCAGGTATACTGTATCCCTTGGACCTTCTTATTGACGATGAATCACAGAAATTGCATCCGAATTTAATACAACAGCCACAATGGCAACTTAAGTACAAGAGAACTGACACTCTAACTTTCAATGATTTGAACCTCTTCTGTGAGTCCAGTTTTAGATTCCGATGCTTCACTTTAGGTTTACATTATACCTTGGACCTTCTTATTGACGAGGAAACACAGAAATTGGATCCGAATTTAATACAAAAACCACAATGCCGACTTGAGTCTAAGAGGACAGACCCTCTAACTTTCTATGATTTGAACCTCTCTTATGAGTCCAGTTTTAGATTCCGATGCTTCACTTCAGGTTTACTCAATACATTGGACCTTCTTTTTGACGATGAAACACAGAAATTGCATCCGAATTTAATACAAAAGGTACAATGCCGACTTAAGTACAAGAGGACTGACACTCTAATTTTCTATGATTTGAACCTTTCCTGTGAGTCCACTTTTAGATTCCGATGCTTCACTTGAGGTTTACTGTATACCTTGGACTTTCTTATTGACGATGAAACACAAAAATGGCGTCCGAGTTTAATACAAAAGGCACAATGCCGACTTAAGTACAAGAAAACAGACACTCTATCTTTCTATGAGTTGAACATCTGCTGTGAGTCCAGTTTTAGATTCCGATGCTTCACTTCAGGTTTAATGTATCCCTTGGACCTACTTATTGACGATGAAACACAGAAATTGCATCCGAATTTAATACAAAAGGCACAATGCCGAATTAAGTACACGAGGACTGACACTCTAACTTTCTATGATTTGAACTTCTCCAGTGAGTCCAGTTTTAGATTCCGATGCTTCACTTCAGGTTTACTGTATCCCTTGGCCGTTCTTATTGACAATGAATTAAAGAAATTGCATCAGAATTTAATACAAAAGGCACAATGCCAACTTAAGTACAAGAGGACTGACACTCAAACATTCTACGATTTGAACCTCTTCTGTGCGTCCAGTTTTAGATTCCGATGCTTCACTTCAGGTGTACTGTATACCTTGGACCTTCTTATTGACGTGGAAACACAGAAATTGGATCCGAATTAATACAAAAACCACAATGCCGACTTGAGTCTAAGAGGACAGACGCTCTAACTTTCTATGATTTGAACCACTCCTTTGAGTGCAGTTTCAGATTCCGATGCTTCCCTTCAGGTTTACTCAATACCTTGGACCTTCTTATTGACGATGAAACACAGAAATTGCATCCGAATTTAATACAAAAGGTACAATGCCGACTTAAGTACAAGAGGACTGACACGCTAACTTTCAATTATTTGAACCTCTCCTATGAGTCCAGTCTTAGATTCTGATGCTTTACTTCAGGTTCTTCTTATTGACGATGAAACACAGAAATTGCATCCGAATTTAATACAAAAGGCACAATGCCGTCTTAAGTACAAGAGGACTGACACTCTAACTTTATATAGGTTGAACTTCTCCTGTGAGTCCGGTTTTAAATTCCGATGCTTCACTTCAGGTTTACTGTATCCCATGGACCTTCTTATTGACGATGAAACACAGAAATTGCATCCGAATTTAATACAAAAGGCACAATGCCGACGTAAGTACAAGAGGACTGACACTCTAACTTTCTATGAGTTGAACCTCTCCTGTGAGTCCAGTTTTGGATTCCTATGCTTCACTTCAGGTTTACTGTATACCTTGGACCTTCTTATTGACGATGAAACACAGAAATTCCATCCGAATTTAATACAAAAGGCACAATGCCGACTTAAGTACAAGAAAACAGACACTCTATCTTTCTATGAGTTGAACATCTCCTGTGAGTCCAGTTTTAGATTCCGATGCTTCACTTCAGGTTTACAGTATGCCTTGGACCTTCTTATTGACGATGAAACACAGAAATTGCATCCGAATATAATACAAAAGGCACAATGCCGACTTAAGTACAAGAGGACTGATACTCCAACTTTCTATGATTTGAACCTCTCATGTGAGTCCAGTTTTAGATTCCGATGCTTCACTTCAGGTTTACTGTATCCCTTGGACCTTCTTATTGACGATGAATCACAGAAATTGCATTCGAATTTAATACAACAGCCACAATGGCAAGTTAAGTACAAGAGGACTGACACTCTAACTTTCTACGATTTGAACCTATCCTGTTAGTCCAGTTTTAGATTCCGTTGGTTCACTTCAGGTTTAATGTATCCCTTGGACCTTCTTATTGACGATGAAAAACAGAAATTGCATCTGAATTTACTAGAAAATGCACAATGCCGACTTAAGTACAAGAGGACTGACACTCTAACATTCTTTGATTTGATCCTCTCCTGTGAGTCCAGTTTTAGATTCGGATGCTTCACTTCAGGTTTACTGTATCCCATGGACCTTCTTATTGACGATGAAACAGAGAAATTGCATCCGAATTTAATGCAAAAGGCACAATGCCGACGTAAGTACAAGAGGACTGACACTCTAACTTTCTTTGACTTGAACCTCTCCTGCGAGTACAGTTTTAGATTCCGATGCTCCACTTGAGGTTTACTGTATACCTTGGAATTTCTTATTGACGATGAAACACAGAAACGGCCTCCGAGTTTAATACAAAAGGCACAATGCCGACTTAAGTACAAGAAAACAGACACTCTATCTTTCTATGAGTTGAACATCTCCTGTGAGTCCAGATTTAGATTCCGATGCTTCGCTTCAGGTTTACTGTATCCCTCGTACCTTCTAATTGACGATGAATCACAAAAATTGCATCCGAATTTAATACAACAGGCACAATGCCGACTTAAGTACAAGAGGACAGACACTCTAACTTTCTATGATTTGAACCTCTCCAGTGAGTCCAGTTTTAGATTCCGGTGCTTCACTTCAGGTTTATTGTATACCTTGGACCTTCTTATTGACGATGAAACCCAGAAATTGCATCCGAATTTAATACAAAAGGCACAATGCCGACTTCAGTACAAAAGGACTGACACTCTAACTTTCTATGTGTTGAACATCTCCTGTGAGTCCAGTTTTAGATTCCGATGCTTCACTTCAGGTTTACTGTATTCCTTGGACCTTCTTATTGACGATGAAACACAGAAATTGCATCCGAATTTAATACAAAAGGCACAATGCCGACTTAAGTACAAGAGGACTGATACTCCAACTTTCTATGATTTGAACCTCTCCTGTGAGTCCAGTTTTAGATTCCGATGCTTCACTTCAGGTATACTGTATCCCTTGGACCTTCTTATTGACGATGAATCACAGAAATTGCATCCGAATTTAATACAACAGCCACAATGGCAACTTAAGTACAAGAGGACTGACACTCTAACTTTCTACGATTTGAACCTCTTCTGTGAGTCCAGTTTTAGATTCCGATGCTTCACTTTAGGTTTACATTATACTTTGGACCTTCTTATTCACGAGGAAACACAGAAATTGGATCCGAATTTAATACAAAAACCACAATGCCGACTTGAGTCTAAGAGGACAGACCCTCTAACTTTCTTTGATTTGAACCTCTCTTGTGAGTCCAGTTTTAGATTCCGATGCTTCACTTCAGGTTTACTCAATACATTGGACCTTCTTTTTGACGATGAAACACAGAAATTGCATCCGAAATTAATACAAAAGGCACAATGCCGACTTAAGTACAAGAGGACTGACACTCTAATTTTCTATGATTTGAACCTGTCCTGTGAGTCCAGTTTTAGATTTCGATGCTTCACTTGAGGTTTACTGTATACCTTGGACTTTCTTATTGACGATGAAACACAGAAATGGCGTTCGAGTTTAATACAAAAGGCACAATGCCGACTTAAGTACAAGAAAACAGACACTCTATCTTTCTATGAGTTGAACATCTCCTGTGAGTCCAGTTTTAGATTCCGATGCTTCACTTCAGGTTTACTGTATTCCTTGGACCTTCTTATTGACGATGAAACATAGAAATTGCATCCGAATTTAATACAAAAGGCACAATGCCGACTTAAGTACAAGAGGACTGATACTCCAACTTCCTATGATTTGAACCTCTCCTGTGAGACAAGTTTTAGATTTCGATGCTTCGCTTCAGGTTTACTGTATCCCTTGGACCCCCTTATTGACGATGAATCTTAGAAATAGCATCCGAATTTAATACAACAGGCACAATGCCGATTTAAGTACAAGAGGACAGACACTCTAACTTTCTATGATTTGAACCTCTCCAGTGAGTCCAGTTTTAGATTCCGGTGCTTCACTTCAGGTTTATTATATACCTTGGACCTTCTTATTGACGATGAAACCCAGAAATTGCATCCGAATGTAATTCAAAAGGCACAATGCCGACTTAAGTACAAGAGGACTGACACTCTAACTTTCTATAATTTGAACAGCTCCTGTGATTCCACTTTTAGATTCCGATGCTTCACTTTAGGTTTACTGTATACCACGGACCTTCTTATTGACGATGAAACACAGAAATTGCATCCGAATTTAATACAAACGGCACAATGCCGACTTAAGTACAAGAGGAGTGACACTCAAACTTTCTATGAGTTGAACCACTCCAGTGAGTCCATTTTTCGATTCCGATGCTTCACTTCGGGCTTACTGCATCTCTTGAATCTTCTTATTGACGATGAAACACAGAAATTGCATCCGAATTTAATACAAAAGGCACAATGCCTACTTAAGTACAAGAGGACTGACACGCTAACTTTCAATTATTTGAACCTCATCTGTGTGTCCAGTCTTAGCTTCTGATGCTTTACTTGAGGATCTTCTTATTGACGATGAAACACAGAAATTGCATCCGAATTTAATACAAAAGGCACAATGCCGACTTAAGTACAAGAGGACTGACACTCTAACTTTGTATGATTTGAACTTCTCCTGTGAGTCCAGTTTTAGATTCCGATGCTTCACTTCAGGTTTACTGTTTCCCATGGACCTTCTTATTGACGATGAAACACAGATATTGCATCCGAATTTAATACAAAAGGCACAATGCATACTTAAGTACAAGAGGAGTGACACGCTAACTTTCTATTATTTGAACCTCTCCTGTGATTCCACAACTGGATTCCGATGCTTCACTTTAGGTTTACTGTATACCATTGACCTTCTTATTGACGATGAAACACAGAAATTGCATCCGAATTTAATACAAAGGGCACAATGCCTACTTAAGTACAAGAGGACTGACACTCTGACTTTATATGGGTTGAACTTCTCCTGTGAGTCCAGTTTTAGATTCCGATGCTTCACTTCAGGTTTACTGTATCCAATGGACCTTCTTATTGACGATGAAACACAGAAATTGCATCCGAATTTAATACAAAAGGCACAATGCCGACGTAAGTAAAAGAGGACTGACACTCTAACTTTCTATGAGTTGAACCTCTCATGTGAGTCCAGTTTTAGATTCCGATGCTTCACTTCAGGTTTACTGTATACCTTGGACCTTCTTAGTGACGATGAAACAAAGATATTGCATTCGAATTTAATACGAAAGGCACAATGCCGACTTAAGTACAAGAAAACAGACACTCTATCTTTCTATGAGTTGAACATCTCCTGTGAGTCCAGTTTTAGATTCCGATGCTTCACTTCAGGTTTACTGTATCCCTTGGCCCTTCTTATTGACGATGAAACACAGAAATTGCATCCGAATTTAATACAAAAGGCGCAATGCCGATATAAGTACAAGAGGACTGACACGCTAACTTTCTATGAGTTGACCCTCACCTGTGAATCCAGTATTAGATTCCGATGCTTCACTTCAGGTTTATTGTATCCCTTGGACCTTCTTATTGACGATGAAACACAGAAATTTGCATCCGAATTTAATACAAAAGGCACAATGCCGACTAAAGTACAAGAGGACTGACACTCAAACTTTCTATGAGTTGAACCACTCCAGTGAGTCCAGTTTTAGATTCCGATGCTTCACTTCAGGTTTACAGCATCCCTTGGACCTTCTTATTCACGATGAAACACAGAAATTGCATCCGAATTTAATACAAAAGGCACAATGCATACTTAAGTACAAGAGGAGTGACACGCTAACTTTCTATTATTTGAACCTCTCCTGTGATTCCACAACTGGATTCCGATGCTTCACTTTAGGTTTACTGTATACCATTGACCTTCTTATTGACGATGAAACACAGAAATTGCATCCGAATTTAATACAAAGGGCACAATGCCTACTTAAGTACAAGAGGACTGACACTCTAACTTTATATGGGTTGAACTTCTCCTGTGAGTCCAGTTTTAGATTCCGATGCTTCACTTCAGGTTTACTGTATCCCATGGACTTTCTTATTGACGATGAAACACAGAAATTGCATCCGAATTTAATACAAAAATCACAATACCGACGTAAGTACAAGAGGACTGACACTCTAACTTTCTATGAGTTGAACCTCTCCTGTGAGTCCAGTTTTAGATTCCGACGCTTCACTTCAGGTTTACTGTATACCTTGGACCTTCTTATTAACGATGAAACGCAGAAATTGCGTCAGAATTTAAAACAAAAGGAACAATGCCGACTTAAGTACCAGAGGACTGACACTCTAACTTTCTTTAATTGAACCTCTCCTGTAAGTCCAGTTTTAGAATCTGATGCTTCACTTCAGGTTTACTGTATCCCTTGGACATTCTTATTGACGATGAAACACAGACATTGCATCCGAATTTAATACAATTGGCACAATGCCGACTTAAGTACCAGAGGACGGACACTCTAACTTTCTTTGATTTGAACCTCTCCACTGAGTCCAGTTTTAGATTCCGATGCTTCACTTCAGGTTTACTGTATACCTTGGACCTTCTTATTGACGATGAAACACAGAAATTGCATCCGAATTTAATAGAAAAGCACAATGCCGACTTAAGTACTAGGGGACTGACACTCTAACTTTCTATGATTTCGACCTCCCCTGTGAGTCCAGTGTTAGATTCCGATGCTTCACATCAGGTTTACTGTATCCCTTGGACCTTCTTATTGACGATGAAACAAAGAAATTGCATCCGAATTTAATACGAAAGGCACAATGCCGACGCAAGTACAAGAGGACTGACACTCTAACTTTCTACGATTTGAACCTCTCCTGTGACTCCAGGTCTAGATTCCGATGCTTCACTTCAGGTTTACTGTATACCTTGGACCTTCTTGTTGACGATGAAACACAGAAATTGCATCCGAATTTAATACAAAAGGCACAATGACGACATAAGTACAAGAAAACAGACACTCTATCTTTCTATGAGTTGAACATCTCCTGTGAGTCCAGTTTTAGATTCCGATGCTTCACTTCAGGTTTACTGTATCCCTTGGACCCTCTTATTGACGATGAAACACAGAAATTGCATCCGAATTTAATACAAAAGGCACATTGCCGACTTAAGTACAAGAGGACTGATGCTCCAACTTTCTATGATTTGAACCTCTCCTGTGAGTCCAGTTTTAGATTCCGATGCTTCGCTTCAGGTTTACTGTATCCCTTGTACCTTCTTATTGACGATGAATCACAGAAATTCCATCCGAATTTAATACAACAGGCACAATGCCGACTTAAGTACAAGAGGTCTGACACTCAAACTTTCTATGAGTTGAACCACTCCAGTGAGTCCAGTTTTAGATTCCGATGCTTCACTTCAGGTTTACAGTATCCCTTGGACCTTCTTATTGACGATGAAACACAGATATTGCATCCGAATTTAATACAAAAGGCACAATGCCGACGTAAGTACAAGAGGACTGTCACTCTAACTTTCTATGAGTTGAACCTCTCCTGTGAGTCCAGTTTTAGATTCCGGTGTTCCACTTCAGGTATATTGTATACCTTGGACCTTCTTATTGACGATGAAACCCAGAAATTGCATCCGAATGTAATACAAAAGGCACAATGCCGACTTAAGTACAAGAGGACTGATACTCCAACTTTCTATGATTTGAACCTCTCCTGTGAGTCCAGTTTTAGATTCCGATGCTTCGGTTCAGGTTTACTGTATCCCTTGGACCTTCTTATTGACGATGAATCACAGAAATTGCATCCGAATTTAATACAACAGCCACATTGCCGATTTAAGTACAAGAGGACAGACACGCTAACTTTCTATGATTTGAACCTCTCCAGTGAGTCCAGTTTTAGATTTCGGTGCTTCCCTTCAGGTTTATTGTATACCTTGGACCTTCTAATTGACGATGAAACCCAGAAATTGCATCCGAATGTAATACAAAAGGCACAATGCCGACTTAAGTACAAGAGGACTAACACTCTAACTTTCTATGATTTGAACCTCTCCTGTGATTCCACTTTTAGATTCCGATGCTTCACTTTAGGTTTACTGTATACCATGGACCTTCTTATTGACGATGAAACACAGAAATTGCATCCGAATTTAATACAAAGGGCAAAATGCCTACGTAAGCATAAGAGGACTGACACTCTAACTTCCTATGAGATGAACCTCTCCTGTGAGTCCAGTCTTAGATTCTGATGATTTTTCTTCAGGTTCTTCTTATTGACGATGAAACACAGAAATTGCATCCGAATTTAATACAAAAGGCACAATGCCGACTTAAGTACAAGAGGACTGACACTCTGACTTTATATGGGTTGAACTTCTCCTGTGAGTCCAGTTTTAGATTCCGATGCTTCACTTCAGGTTTACTGTATCCAATGGACCTTCTTATTGACGATGAAACACAGAAATTGCATCCGAATTTAATACAAAAGGCACAATGCCGACGTAAGTAAAAGAGGACTGACACTCTAACTTTCTATGAGTTGAACCTCTCATGTGAGTCCAGTTTTAGATTCCGATGCTTCACTTCAGGTGTACTGTATACCTTGGACCTTCTTATTGACGATGAAACAAAGATATTGCATCCGAATTTAATACGAAATGCACAATGCCGACTTAAGTACAAGAAAACAGACACACTATCTTTCTATGAGTTGAACATCTCCTGTGAGTCCAGTTTTAGATTCCGATGCTTCACTTCAGGTTTACTGTATCCCTTGGACCTTCTTATTGACGATGAAACACAGAAATTGCATCCGAATTTAATACAAAAGGCGCAATGCCGATATAAGTACAAGAGGACTGACACGCTAACTTTCTATGAGTTGAACCTCACCTGTGAATCCAGTATTAGATTCCGATGCTTCACTTCAGGTTTATTGTATCCCTTGGACCTTCTTATTGACGATGAAACACAGAAATTTGCATCCGAATTTAATACAAAAGGCACAATGCCGACTTTAGTACAAGAGGTCTGACACTCAAACTTTCTATGAGTTGAACCACTCCAGTGAGTCCAGTTTTAGATTCCGATGCTTCACTTCAGGTTTACAGTATCCCTTGGACCTTCTTATTCACGATGAAACACAGAAATTGCATCCGAATTTAATACAAAAGGCACAATGACTACTTAAGTACAAGAGGACTGACACGCTAACTTTCTATTATTTGAACCTCTCCTGTGATTCCACAACTGGATTCCGATGCTTCACTTTAGGTTTACTGTATACCATTGACCTTCTTATTGACGATGAAACACAGAAATTGCATCCGAATTTAATACAAAGGGCACAATGCCTACTTAAGTACAAGAGGACTGACACTCTAACTTTATATGGGTTGAACTTCTCCTGTGAGTCCAGTTTTAGATTCCGATGCTTCACTTCAGGTTTACTGTATCCCATGGACTTTCTTATTGACGATGAAACACAGAAATTGCATCCGAATTTAATACAAAAATCACAATACCGACGTAAGTACAAGAGGACTGACACTCTAACTTTCTATGAGTTGAACCTCTCCTGTGAATCCAGTTTTAGATTCCGACGCTTCACTTCAGGTTTACTGTATACCTTGGACCATCTTATTAACGATGAAACGCAGAAATTGCGTCAGAATTTAAAACAAAAGGAACAATGCCGACTTAAGTACCAGAGGACTGACACTCTAACATTCTTTGATTGAACCTCTCCTGTAAGTCCAGTTTTAGATTCTGATGCTTCACTTCAGGTTTACTGTATCCCTTGGACATTCTTATTGACGATGAAACACAGACATTGCATCCGAATTTAATACAGTTGGCACAATGACGACTTAAGTACCAGAGGACGGACACTCTAACTTTCTATGATTTGAA
This sequence comes from Schistocerca americana, assembly GCF_021461395.2. Classification (NCBI taxonomy): domain Eukaryota; kingdom Metazoa; phylum Arthropoda; class Insecta; order Orthoptera; family Acrididae; genus Schistocerca; species Schistocerca americana. The sequence goes on along the minus strand of NW_025725687.1, from coordinate 932,026 downwards.
CCTCTCCAGTGAGTCCAGTTTTAGATTCCCATGCTTCACTTCAGGTTTACTGTATACCTTGGACCTTCTTATTGACGATGAAACACAGAAATTGCATCCGAATTTAATACAAAAGCACAGTGCCGACTTATGTACTAGGGGACTGACACTCTAACATTCTATGATTTCGACCTCCCCTGTGAGTCCAGTGTTAGATTCCGATGCTTCACTTCAGGTTTACTGTATCCCTTGGACCTTCTTATTGACGATGAAACACAGAAATTGCATCCGAATTTAATACGAAAGGCACAATGCCGACGCAAGTACAAGAGGACTGACACTCTAACTTTCTACGATTTGAACCTCTCCTGTGACTCCAGTTTTAGATTCCGATGCTTCACTTCAGGTTTACTGTATACCTTGGACCTTCTTATTGACGATGAAACACAGAAATTGCATCCGAATTTAATACAAAAGGCACAATGCCACTTAAGTACAAGAAAACAGCCACTCAATCTTTCTATGAGTTGAACATCTCCTATGAGTCCAGTTTTAGATTCCGATGCTTCACTTCAGGTTTACTGTATCCCTTGGACCTTCTTATTGACGATGAAACACAGAAATTTAATCCGAATTTAATACAAAAGGCACATTGCCGACTTAAGTACAAGAGGACTGATACTCCAACTTTCTATGATTTGAACCTCTCCTGTGAGTCCAGTTTTAGATTCCGATGCTTCGCTTCAGGTTTACTGTATCCCTTGTACCTTCTTATTGACGATGAATCACAGGAATTGCATCCGAATTTAATACAACAGGCACAATGCCGACTTAAGTACAAGAGGACAGACACTCTAACTTTCTATGATTTGAACCTCTTCAGTGAGTCCAGTTTTAGATTCCGGTGCTTCAGTTCAGGTTTATTGTATACCTTGGACCTTCTTATTGACGATGAAACCCAGAAATTGCATCCGAATGTAATACTAAAGGCACAATGCCGACTTAAGTACAAGAGGACTGACACTCTAACTTTCTACGTGTTGAACCTCTCCTGTGATTCCACTATTAGATTCCGATGCTTCACTTTAGGTTTACTGTATACCATGGACCTTCTTATTGACGATGAAACACAGAAATTGCATCCGAATTTAATACAAAAGGCACAATGCCGACGTAAGTACAAGAGGACTGACACTCTAACTTTCTATGTGTTGAACCTCTCCTGTGATTCCACTATTAGATTCCGATGCTTCACTTTAGGTTTACTGTATACCATGGACCTTCTTATTGACGATGAAACACAGAAATTGCATCCGAATTTAATACAAAAGGCACAATGCCGACTTATGTACAAGAGGACTGATACTCTGACTTTCTATGATTTGAACCTCTCCTGTGAGTACAGTTTTAGATTCCGATGCTTCGCTTCGGGTTTACTGTATCCCTTGGACCTTCTTATTGACGATGAATCAAAGAAATTGCATCCGAAATTAATACAAAAGGCACAATGCTGATTTAAGTACAAGAGGACAGACACTCTAACTTTCTATGATTTGTACCACTCCAGTGAGTCCAGTTTTAGATCCCGGTGCTTCACTTCAGGTTTATTGTATACCTTGGACCTTCTTATTGACGATGAAACACAGAAATTGCATCCGAATTTAATACAAAAGGCACAATGCCGACTTAAGTACAAGAGGACTGACACTCTAACTTTCTATGATTTGAACCTCTCCTGTGATTCCACTTTTAGATTCCGATGCTTCAGTTTAGGTTTACTGTTTACCATGGACCTTCTTATTGACGATGAAACACAGAAATTGCATCCGAATTTATTACAAAAGGCACAATGCCTACTTAAGTACAAGGGGACTGACACTCTAACTTTCTATGAGATGAACTTCTCCTGTGAGTCCAGTCTTAGATTCTGATGCTTTTTCTTCAGGTTCTTCTTATTGACGATGAAACACAGAGTTTGCATCTGAATTTAATACGAAAGGCACAATGCCGACTTAAGTACAAGAGGACTGTCACTCTAACTTTATATGGGTTGAACTTCTCCTGTGAGTCCAGTTTTAGATTCCGATGCTTCACTTCAGGTTTACTGTATCCCATGGTCCTTCTTATTGACGATGAAACACAGAAATTGCATCCGAATTTAATACAAAAGGTACAATGCCGACGTAAGTACAAGAGGACTGACACTATAACTTTCTATGAGTTGTACCTCTCCTGTGAGTCCAGTTATAGATTCCGATGCTTCACTTCAGGTTTACTGTATACCTTCAACCTTCTTATTGACGATGAAACACAGAAATCGCACCCGACATTAATATAAAAGGCACATGCCGACTTAAGAACAAGAAAACAGACACTCTATCTTTCTATGAGTTGAACATCTCCTGTGAGTCCAGTTTTAGATTCCGATGCTTCATATCAGGTTTACTGTATCCCTTGGACCTTCTTATTGACGATGAAACACAGAAATTGCATCCGAATTTAATACAAAAGGCAAATTGCCTACTTAAGTACAAGAGGACTGACATGCTAACTTACTATTATTTGAACCTCTCCTGTGAGTCCAGCCTTAGATTCTGATGCTTTACTTCAGGTTCTTCTTATTGACGATGAAACACAGAAATTGCATTCGAATTTAATACAAAAGGCACAATGCCGACTTAAGTACAAGAGGACTGACACTCTAACTTTATATGGGTTGAAATTCTCCTGTGAGTCCAGTTTTAGATACCGATGCTACACTTCAGGTTTACTGTATTACATGGACCTTCTTATTGACGATGAAACACAGAAATTGCATCCGAATTTAATACAAAAGGCACAATGCCGACGTAAGTACAAGAGGACTGACACTCTAACTTTCTATGTGTTGAACCTCTCCTGTTAGTCCAGTTTTAGATTCCGATGCTCCACTTCAGGTTTACTGTATACCTTGGACCTTCTTATTGACGATGAAACACAGAAATTGCATCCGAATGTAATACAAAAGGCACAATGCCACTTAAGTACAAGAAAACAGCCACTCTATATTTCTATGAGTTGAACATCTCCTGTGAGTCCAGTTTTAGATTCCGATGCTTCACTTCAGGTTTACTGTATCCCTTGGACCTTCTTATTGACGATGAAACACAGAAATTTCATCCGAATTTAATACAAAAGGCACATTGCCGACTTAAGTACAAGAGGACTGATACTCCAACTTTCTATGATTTGAACCTCTCCTGTGAGTCCAGTTTTAGATTCCGATGCTTCGCTTCAGGTTTACTGTATCCCTTGTACCTTCTTATTGACGATGAATCACAGAAATTGCATCCGAATTTAATACAACAGGCACAATGCCGACTTAAGTACAAGAGGACAGACACTCTAACTTTCTATGATTTGAACCTCTTCAGTGAGTCCAGTTTTAGATTCCGGTGCTTCAGTTCAGGTTTATTGTATACCATGGACCTTCTTATTGACGATGAAACACAGAAATTGCATCCGAATTTAATACAAAAGGCACAATGCCGACGTAAGTACAAGAGGACTGACACTCTAACTTTCTATGTGTTGAACCTCTCCTGTGATTCCACTATTAGATTCCGATGCTTCACTTTAGGTTTACTGTATACCATGGACCTTCATATTGACGATGTAACACAGAAATTGCATCCGAATTTAATACAAAAGGCACAATGCCGACTTATGTACAAGAGGACTGATACTCCAACTTTCTATGATTTGAACCTCTCCTGTGAGTACAGTTTTAGATTCCGATGCTTCGCTTCAGGTTTACTGTATCCCTTGGACCTTCTTATTGACGATGAATCACAGAAATTGCATCCGAAATTAATACCAAAGCCACAATGCCGATTTAAGTACAAGAGGACAGACACTCTAACTTTCTATGATTTGAACCACTCCAGTGAGTCCAGTTTTAGATCCCGGTGCGTCACTTCAGGTTCATTGTATACCTTGGACCTTCTTATTGACGATTTAACACAGAAATTGCATCCGAATTTAATACAAAAGGCACAATGCCGACTTAAGTACAAGAGGGCTGACACTCTAACTTTCTATGATTTGAACCTCTCCTGTGATTCCACTTTTAGATTCCGATGCTTCAGTTTAGGTTTACTGTATACCATGGACCTCCTTATTGACGATGAAACACAGAAATTGCATCCGAATTTAATACAAAAGGCACAATGCCTACTTAAGTACAAGAGAACTGACACTCTATCTTTCTATGAGATGAACTTCTCCTGTGAGTCCAGTCTTAGATTCTGATGCTTTTTCTTCAGGTTCTTCTTATTGACGATGAAACACAGAAATTGCATCCGAATTTAATACGAAAGGCACAATGCCGACTTAAGTACAAGAGGACTGTCACTCTAACTTTATATGGGTTGAACTTCTCCTGTGAGTCCAGTTTTAGATTCCGATGCTTCACTTCAGGTATACTGTATCCCATGGTCCTTCTTATTGACGATGAAACACAGAAATTGCATCCGAATTTAATACAAAAGGCACAATGCCGACGTAAGTACAAGAGGACTGACACTATAACTTTCTATGAGTTGAACCTCTCCTGTGAGTCCAGTTATAGATTGCGATGCTTCACTTCAGGTTTACTGTATACCTTCGACCTTCTTATTGACGATGAAACACAGAAATTGCACCCGACATTAATACAAAAGGCACAATGCCGACTTAAGTACAAGAAAACAGACACTCTATCTTTCTATGAGTTGAACATCTCCTGTGAGTCCAGTTTTAGATTCCGATGCTTCACATCAGGTTTACTGTATCCCTTGGACCTTCTTATTGACGATGAAACACAGAAATTGCATCCGAATTTAATACAAAAGGCAAATTGCCTACTTAAGTACAAGAGGACTGACACGCTAACTTTCTATTATTTGAACCTCTCCTGTGAGTCCAGTCTTAGATTCTGAGGCTTTACTTCAGGTTCTTCTTATTGACGATGAAACACAGAAATTGCATTCGAATTTAATACAAAAGGCACAATGCCGACTTAAGTACAAGAGGACTGACACTCTAACTTTATATGGGTTGAACTTCTCCTGTGAGTCCAGTTTTAGATTCCGATGCTACACTTCAGGTTTACTGTATTACATGGACCTTCTTATTGACGAGGAAACACAGAAATTGCATCCGAATTTAATACAAAAGGCACAATGCCGACGTAAGTACAAGAGGACTGACACTCTAACTTTCTATGTGTTGAACCTCTCCTGTGAGTTCAGTTTTAGATTCCGATGCTTCACTTCAGGTCTACTGTATACCTTGGACCTTCTTATTGACGATGAAACACAGAAATTGCATCCGAATTTAATACAAAAGGCACAATGCCACTTAAGTACAAGAAAACAGACACTCTATCTTTCTATGAGTTGAACATCTCCTGTGAGTCCAGTCTTAGATTCCGATGCTTCACTTCAGGTTTACTGTATCCCTTGGACCTTGTTATTGACGACGAAACACAGAAATTTCGTCCGAATTTAATACAAAAGGCACATTGCCGACTTAAGTACAAGAGGACTGATACTCAAACTTTCTATGATTTGAACCTCTCCTGTGAGTCCAGTTTTAGATTCCGATGCTTCGCTTCAGGTTTACTGTATCCCTTGTACCTTCTTATTGACGATGAATCACAGAAATTGCATCCGAATTTAATACAACAGGCACAATGCCGACTGAAGTACAAGAGGACAGACACTCTAACTTTCTATGATTTGAACCTCTTCAGTGAGTCCAGTTTTAGATTCCGGTGCTTCAGTTCAGGTTTATTGTATACCTTGGACCTTCTTATTGACGATGAAACCCAGAAATTGCATCCGAATGTAATACTAAAGGCACAATGCCGACTTAAGTACAAGAGGACTGACACTCTAACTTTCTATGATTTGAACCTCTCCTGTGATTACACTATTAGATTCCGATGCTTCACTTTAGGTTTACTATATACCATGGACCTTCTTATTGACGATGAAACACAGAAATTGCATCCGAATTTAATACAAACGGCACAATGCCTACTTAAGTACAAGAGGACTGACACTCTAACTTTCTATGAGATGAACCTCTCCTGTGATTCCACTTTTAGATTCCGATGCTTCAGTTTAGGTTTACTGTTTACCATGGACCTTCTTATTGACGATGAAACACAGAAATTGCATCCGAATTTATTACAAAAGGCACAATGCCTACTTAAGTACAAGGGGACTGACACTCTAACTTTCTATGAGATGAACTTCTCCTGTGAGTCCAGTCTTAGATTCTGATGCTTTTTCTTCAGGTTCTTCTTATTGACGATGAAACACAGAATTTGCATCTGAATTTAATACGAAAGGCACAATGATGACTTAAGTACAAGAGGACTGTCACTCTAACTTTATATGGGTTGAACTTCTCCTGTGAGTCCAGTTTTAGATTCCGATGCTTCACTTCAGGTTTACTGTATCCCATGGTCCTTCTTATTGACGATGAAACACAGAAATTGCATCCGAATTTAATACAAAAGGTACAATGCCGACGTAAGTACAAGAGGACTGACACTATAACTTTCTATGAGTTGTACCTCTCCTGTGAGTCCAGTTTTAGATTCCGATGCTTCACTTCAGGTTTACTGTATACCTTCGACCTTCTTATTGACGATGAAACACAGAAATCGCACCCGACATTAATACAAAAGGCACATGCCGACTTAAGAACAAGAAAACAGACACTCTATCTTTCTATGAGTTGAACATCTCCTGTGAGTCCAGTTTTAGATTCCGATGCTTCATAACAGGTTTACTGTATACCTTGGACCTTCTTATTGACGATGAAACACAGAAATTGCATCCGAATGTAATACAAAAGGCACAATGCCACTTAAGTACAAGAAAACAGCCACTCTATCTTTCTATGAGTTAAACATCTCCTGTGAGTCCAGTTTTAGATTCCGATGCTTCACTTCAGGTTTACTGTATCCCTTGGACCTTCTTATTGACGATGAAACACAGAAATTTCATCCGAATTTAATACAAAAGGCACATTGCCGACTTAAGTACAAGAGGACTGATACTCCAACTTTCTATGATTTGAACCTCTCCTGTGAGTCCAGTTTTAGATTCCGATGCTTCGCTTCAGGTTTACTGTATCCCTTGTACCTTCTTATTGACGATGAATCACAGAAATTGCATCCGAATTTAATACAACAGGCACAATGCCGACTTAAGTACAAGAGGACAGACACTCTAACTTTCTATGATTTGAACCTCTTCAGTGAGTCCAGTTTTAGATTCCGGTGCTTCAGTTCAGGTTTATTGTATACCATGGACCTTCTTATTGACGATGAAACACAGAAATTGCATCCGAATTTAATACAAAAGGCACAATGCCGACGTAAGTGCAAGAGGACTGACATTCTAACTTTCTATGTGTTGAACCTCTCCTGTGATTCCACTATTAGATTCCGATGCTTCACTTTAGGTTTACTGTATACCATGGACCTTCATATTGACGATGTAACACAGAAATTGCATCCGAATTTAATACAAAAGGCACAATGCCGACTTATGTACAAGAGGACTGATACTCCAACTTTCTATGATTTGAACCTCTCCTGTGAGTACAGTTTTAGATTCCGATGCTTCGCTTCAGGTTTACTGTATCCCTTGGACCTTCTTATTGACGATGAATCACAGAAATTGCATCCGAAATTAATACAAAAGCCACAATGCCGATTTAAGTACAAGAGGACAGACACTCTAACTTTCTATGATTTGAACCACTCCAGTGAGTCCAGTTTTAGATCCCGGTGCTTCACTTCAGGTTCATTGTATACCTTGGACCTTCTTATTGACGATTTAACACAGAAATTGCATCCGAATTTAATACAAAAGGCACAATGCCGACTTAAGTACAAGAGGGCTGACACTCTAACTTTCTATGATTTGAACCTCTCCTGTGATTCCACTTTTAGATTCCGATGCTTCAGTTTAGGTTTACTGTATACCATGGACCTCCTTATTGACGATGAAACACAGAAATTGCATCCGAATTTAATACAAAAGGCACAATGCCTACTTAAGTACAAGAGAACTGACACTCTATCTTTCTATGAGATGAACTTCTCCTGTGAGTCCAGTCTTAGATTCTGATGCTTTTTCTTCAGGTTCTTCTTATTGACGATGAAACACAGAAATTGCATCCGAATTTAATACGAAAGGCACAATGCCGACTTAAGTACAAGAGGACTGTCACTCTAACTTTATATGGGTTGAACTTCTCCTGTGAGTCCAGTTTTAGATTCCGATGCTTCACTTCAGGTATACTGTATCCCATGGTCCTTCTTATTGACGATGAAACACAGAAATTGCATCCGAATTTAATACAAAAGGCACAATGCCGACGTAAGTACAAGAGGACTGACACTATAACTTTCTATGAGTTGAACCTCTCCTGTGAGTCCAGTTATAGATTCCGATGCTTCACTTCAGGTTTACTGTATACCTTCGACCTTCTTATTGACGATGAAACACAGAAATTGCACCCGACATTAATACAAAAGGCACAATGCCGACTTAAGTACAAGAAAACAGACACTCTATCTTTCTATGAGTTGAACATCTCCTGTGAGTCCAGTTTTAGATTCCGATGCTTCACATCAGGTTTACTGTATCCCTTGGACCTTCTTATTGACGATGAAACACAGAAATTGCATCCGAATTTAATACAAAAGGCAAATTGCCTACTTAAGTACAAGAGGACTGACACGCTAACTTTCTATTATTTGAACCTCTCCTGTGAGTCCAGTCTTAGATTCTGAGGCTTTACTTCAGGTTCTTCTTATTGACGATGAAACACAGAAATTGCATTCGAATTTAATACAAAAGGCACAATGCTGACTTAAGTACAAGAGGACTGACACTCTAACTTTATATGGGTTGAACTTCTCCTGTGAGTCCAGTTTTAGATTCCGATGCTACACTTCAGGTTTACTGTATTACATGGACCTTCTTATTGACGAGGAAACACAGAAATTGCATCCGAATTTAATACAAAAGGCACAATGCCGACGTAAGTACAAGAGGACTGACACTCTAACTTTCTATGTGTTGAACCTCTCCTGTGAGTTCAGTTTTAGATTCCGATGCTTCACTTCAGGTCTACTGTATACCTTGGACCTTCTTATTGACGATGAAACACAGAAATTGCATCCGAATTTAATACAAAAGGCACAATGCCACTTAAGTACAAGAAAACAGACACTCTATCTTTCTATGAGTTGAACATCTCCTGTGAGTCCAGTTTTAGATTCCGATGCTTCACTTCAGGTTTACTGTATCCCTTGGACCTTGTTATTGACGACGAAACACAGAAATTTCGTCCGAATTTAATACAAAAGGCACATTGCCGACTTAAGTACAAGAGGACTGATACTCAAACTTTCTATGATTTGAACGTCTCCTGTGAGTCCAGTTTTAGATTCCGATGCTTCGCTTCAGGTTTACTGTATCCCTTGTACTTTCTTATTGACGATGAATCACAGAAATTGCATCCGAATTTAATACAACAGGCACAATGCCGACTGAAGTACAAGAGGACAGACACTCTATCTTTCTATGATTTGAACCTCTTCAGTGAGTCCTGTTTTAGATTCCGGTGCTTCAGTTCAGGTTTATTGTATACCTTGGACCTTCTTATTGACGATGAAACCCAGAAATTGCATCCGAATGTAATACTAAAGGCACAATGCCGACTTAAGTACAAGAGGACTGACACTCTAACTTTCTATGATTTGAACCTCTCCTGTGATTACACTATTAGATTCCGATGCTTCACTTTAGGTTTACTATATACCATGGACCTTCTTATTGACGATGAAACACAGAAATTGCATCCGAATTTAATACAAACGGCACAATGCCTACTTAAGTACAAGAGGACTGACACTCTAACTTTCTATGAGATGAACCTCTCCTGTGAGTCCAGTCTTAGATTGTGATGCTTTACTTCAGGTTCTTCTTATTGACGATGAAACACAGAAATTGCATCCGAATTAAATACAAATTTCACAATGCCGACTTAAGTACCAGAGGACTGACACTCTAACTTTATATGGGTTGAACTTCTCCTGTGAGTCCAGTTTTAGATTCCGATGCTTCACTTCAGGTTTACTGTATCCCATGGACCTTGTTATTGACGATGAAACACAGAAATTGCAGCCGAATTTAATACAAAAGGCACAATACCGACGTAAGTACAAGAGGACTGACACTCTAACTTTCTATGAGTTGAACCTCTCCTGTGAGTCCAGTTTTAGATTCTGATGCTTCACTTCAGGTTTTCTGAATCCCTTGGACATTCTTATTGACGATGAAACACAGAAATTGCATCCGAATTTAATACAATAGGCACAATGCCGCCTTAAGTACAAGAGGACTGTCACTCTAACTCTCTATGAGTTGAACCACTCCTGTGAGTCCAGTTTCAGATTCCGATGCTTCACTTCAGGTTTAATGTATCCCTTCGACCTTCTTGTTGACGATGAAACACAGAAATTGCATCCGAATTTAATACAAAAGGCTCAATGACGACTTAAGTACAAGAGGACGGACACTCTAACATTCTATGATTTGAACCTCTCCAGTGAGTCCAGTTTTAGATTCCATTGCTTCACTTCAGGTTTACTGTATACCTTGGCGCTTTTTATTGACGATGAAACACAGAAATTGCATGCGAATTTAATACAAAAGCACAATTCCGACTTAAGTACTAGGGGACTGACACTCTAACTTTCTATGATTTCAACCTCTCCTGTGAGTCCAGTGTTAGATTCCGATGCTTCTCTTCAGGTTTACTGTATCCCTTGGACCTTCTTATTGACGATGAAACACAGAAATTGCATTCGAATTTAATACAAAAGGCACAATGCCGACTTAAGTACAATAGGACTGACACTCTTCCGGTCTATATTTTAACCACTCCAGTGAGTCCAGTTTTAGGTTCCGATGCTTTACTTCAGGTTTACTGTATCCCTTGGACCTTCTTATTGACGATGTAAGACAAAAATTGCATCCGAATTTAATAGAAAAGGCACAATGCCGACTTCAGTACAAGAGGACTGACACATTAACTTTCTACGATTTGAACCTCTCCTGTGAGTCCAGTTTTAGATTCCGATGCTTTAATTCAGGTTTACTGTATCCCTTGGACCTTCTTATTGACGATGAAAGACAGAAATTGCATCCGAATGTAATAGAAAAGGCACAATGCCGACTTAAGTACAAGAGGACTGACACTCTAACTTTCTATGAATTGAACCTCTCCTGTGAGTCCAGTTTGAGATTCCGATGCTTTACTTCAGGTTTACTGTATACCTTGGACCTTCTTATTGACGATGAAACACAAAAATTGCACCCGAATTTAATTCAAAAGGCACAATGCCGTCTTAAGTACAAGATAATGACACTCTAACTTACTATGAATTGAACCTCTCCTGTGAGTCCAGTTTTAGATTCCGATGCTTTACTTTAGGTTTACTGTATACCTTGGACCTTCTTATTAACGATGAAACATAGAAATTGCATCAGAATTTATTACAAAAGGCACAATGCCGACTTAAGTACAAGAGGACTGACACTCTAACTTTCGTTGATTTGAACCTCTCCTGTGATTCCAGCTTCAGATTCCGATGCTTTACTCTACGTTTACTGTATACCTTGGACATTCTTATTGACGATGAAACACAGAAATTGCATCCGAATTTAATACAAAAGTTACAATGCCGACTTAAGTACAAGAGGGCTGACACGCTAACTTTCTATGAGTTGAACCTCTCCTCTGAGCCCAGTTTTAGATTCCGATGCTTCACTTCAGGTTTACTGTACCCCTTGGACTTTCTTATTGACGATGAAACACAGAACTTGCATCCGAATTTAATACAAAAGGCACAATGCCGACTTAAGTACAAGAGGACTAACACTCTAACTTTCTATGACTTGAACCTCTCCTGTGACTCCACTTTTAGATTCCGATGCTTCACTTTAGGTTTACTGTATACCGTGGACCTTCTTATTGACGATGAAACACAGAAATTGCATCCGAATTTAATACAAAAGGCACAATGCCTACTTAAGTACAAGAGGACTGACACTCTAACTTTCTATCAGATGAACCTCTCCTGTGAGTCCAGTCTTAGATTCTGATGCTTTTTCTTCAGGTTATTCTTATTGACGTTGAAACACAGAAATTGCATCCGAATTTAATACAAAAGGCACAATGCCGACTTAAGTACTAGAGGACTGACACTCTAACATTATATGGGTTGAACTTCTCCTGTGAGTCCAGTTTTAGATTCCGATGCTTCACTTCAGGTTTAATGTATCCCTTCGACCTTCTTGTTGATGATGAAACACAGAAATTGCATCCGAATTTAATACAAAAGGCACAATGCCGACTTAAGTACAAGAGGACTGACACTCTTGCGTACTATAATTTGAACCATTCCAGTGAGTCCAGTTTTAGATTCCGATGCTTCACTTCAGGTTTACTGTATCCCTTGGACCTTCTTATTGACGATGAAACACAGAAATTGCATTCGAATTTAATACAAAAGGCACAATGCCGACTTAAGTGCAAGAGGACTGACACTCTTGCGTTCTATAATTTGAACCACTCCAGTGAGTCCAGTTTTAGATTCCGATGCTTTACTTCAGGTTTACTGTATCCCTTGGACCTTCTTATTGACGATGTAAGACAAATATTGCATCCGAATTTAATAGAAAAGGCACAATGCCGACTTAAGTACAAGAGGACTGACACTCTAACTTTTTACGATTTGAACCTCTCCTGTGAGTCCAGTTTTTGATTCCGATGCTTTAATTCAGGTTTACTGTATCCCTTGGCCTTCTTATTGACGATGAAACATAGAAATTGCATCCGAATTTAGTAGAAAAGGCACAATGCCGACTTAAGTACAAGAGGACTGACACTCTAACTTTCTATGAATTGAACCTCTCCTGTGAGTCCAGTTTGAGATTCCGATGCTTTACTTCAGGTTTACTGTATACCTTGGACCTTCTTATTGACGATGAAACACAGAAATTGCACCCGAATTTAATTCAAAAGGCACAATGCCGTCTTAAGTACAAGGGAATGACACTCTAACTTACTATGATTTGAACCTCTCCTGTGAGTCCAGTTTTAGATTCCGATGCTTTACTTTAGGTTTACTGTATACCTTGGACCTTCTTATTAACGATGAAACATAGAAATTGCATCAGAATTTATTACAAAAGGCACAATGCCGACTTAAGTACAAGAGGACTGACACTCTAACTTTCGTTGATTTGAACCTCTCCTGTGATTCCAGCTTCAGATTCCGATGCTTTACTCTACGTTTACTGTATACCTTGGACATTCTTATTGACGATGAAACACAGAAATTGCATCCGAATTTAATACAAAAGTCACATTGCCGACTTAAGTACAAGAGGGCTGACACGCTAACTTTCTATGAGTTGAACCTCTCCTCTGAGCCCAGTTTTAGATTCCGATGCTTCACTTCAGGTCTACTGTACCCCTTGGACTTTCTTATTGACGATGAAACACAGAAATTGCATCCGAATTTAATACAAAAGGCACAATGCCGACGTAAGTACAAGAGGACTGACACTATAACTTTCTATGAGTTGAACCTCTCCTGTGAGTCCAGTTTTAGATTCCGATGCTTCACTTCAGGTTAACTGTATACCTTCGACCTTCTCATTGACGATGAATTACAGAAATTGCATCCGACTTTAATACAAAAGGCACAATGCCGACTTAAGTACAAGAAAACAGACACTCTATTTTTCTATGAGTTGAACATCTCCTGTGAGTCCAGTTTTAGATTCCGATGCTTCACTTCAGGTTTACTGTATCCCTTGGACCTTCTTATTGACGATGAAACACAGATATTTCATCCGAATTTAATACAAAAGGCACAGTGCCTACTTAAGTACAGGAGGACTGACACTCTAACTTTCTATGAGATGAACCTCTCCTGTGAGTCCAGTCTTAGATTCTGATGCTTTTTCTTCAGGTTCTTCTTATTGACGATGAAACACAGAAATTGCATCCGAATTTAATACAAAAGGCACAATGCCGACTTAAGTACTAGAGGTCTGACACTCTAACTTTATATGGGTTGAACTTCTCCTGTGAGTCCAGTTTTAGATTCCGATGCTTCACTTCAGGTTTACTGTATCCCATGGACCTTCTTATTGACGATGAAACACAGAAATTGCATCCGAATTTAATACAAAAGGCACAATGCCGACGTAAGTACAAGAGGACTGACACTATAACTTTCTATGAGTTGAACCTCTCCTGTGAGTCCAGTTTTAGATTCCGATGCTTCACTTCAGGTTAACTGTATACCTTCGACCTTCTTATTGACGATGAATTACAGAAATTGCATCCGACTTTAATACAAAAGGCACAATGCCGACTTAAGTACAAGAAAACAGACACTCTATTTTTCTATGAGTTGAACATCTCCTGTGAGTCCAGTTTTAGATTCCGATGCTTCACTTCAGGTTTACTGTATCCCTTGGACCTTCTTATTGACGATGAAACACAGAAATTTCATCCGAATTTAATACAAAAGGCACAGTGCCAACTTAAGTACAGGAGGACTGACACTCTAACTTTCTATGAGATGAACCTCTCCTGTGAGTCCAGTCTTAGATTCTGATGCTTTTTCTTCAGGTTCTTCTTATTGACGATGAAACACAGAAATTGCATCCGAATTTAATACAAAAGGCACAATGCCGACTTAAGTACTAGAGGACTGACACTCTAACTTTATATGGGTTGAACTTCTCCTGTGAGTCCAGTTTTAGATTCCGATGCTTCACTTCAGGTTTACTGTATCCCATGGACCTTCTTATTGACGATGAAACACAGAAATTGCATCCGAATTTAATACAAAAGGCACAATGCCGACGTAAGTACAAGGGGACTGACTCTATAACTTTCTATGAGTTGAACCTCTCCTGTGAGTCCAGTTTTAGATTCCGATGCTTCACTTCAGGTTAACTGTATACCTTCGACCTTCTTATTGACGATGAATTACAGAAATTACATCCGACTTTAATACAAAAGGCACAATGCCGACTTAAGTACAAGAAAACAGACACTCTATTTTTCTATGAGTTGAACATCTCCTGTGAGTCCAGTTTTAGATTCCGATGCTTCACTTCAGGTTTACTGTATCCCTTGGACCTTCTTATTGACGATGAAACACAGAAATTGCATCCGAATTCAATACAAAAGGCACAATGCCTACTTAAGTACAAGAGGACTGACACGCTAACTTTCTATTATTTGAACCTCTCCTGTGAGTCCAGTCTTAGATTCTTTTGCTTTACTTCAGGTTCTTCTAATTGACGATGAAACACAGAAATTGCATCCGAATTTAATACAAAGGGCACAATGCCTACTAAAGTACAAGTGGACTGACACTCTAACTTTCTATGAGATGAAACTGTCCTGTGAGTCCAGTCTTAGATTGTGATGCTTTACTTCAGGTTCTTCTTATTGACGATGAAACACAGAAATTGCATCCGAATTTAATACAAAAGCACAATGCCGACTTAAGTACTAGGAGACTGACACTCTAACTTTCTATGATTTCAACCTCTCCCGCGAGTCCAGTGTCAGATTCCGATGCTACACTTCAGGTTTACTGTATCCCTTGGACTTTCTTATTGACAATGAAACACAGAAATTGCATCCAAAATTAATACAAAAGGCACAATGCCGACTTAAGTATAAGAGGACTGACACTCTAACTTTCTACGATTTGAACCTCTCCTGTGAGTCCAGTTTTAGATTCCGATGATTTACTTGAGGTTTACTGTATCCCTTGGACCTTCTTATTGACGATGTAAGACATAAATTGCATCCGAATTTAATAGAAAAGGCACAATGCCGACTTAAGTACAAGAGGACTGACACTCTAACTTTCTACGATTTGAACCTCTCCTGTGAGTCCAGTTTTAGATTCCGATGCTTTACTTCAGGTTTACTGTATCCCTTGGACCTTCTTATTGACGATGAAAGACAGAAATTGCATCCGAATTTAATAGAAAAGGCACAATGCCGACTTAAGTACAAGAGGACTGACACTCTAACTTTATATGGGTTGAACTTCTCCTGTGAGTCCAGTTTTAGATTCCGATGCTACACTTTAGGTTTACTGTTTTACATGGACCTTCTTATTGACGATGAAACACAGAAATTGCATCCGAATTTAATACAAAAGGCACAATGCCGACGTAAGTACAAGAGGACTGACACTCTAACTTTCTATGAGATGAACCTCTCCTGTGAGTCCAGTTTTAGATTCCGATGCTTCACCTTAGGTTTACTGTATACCTTGGACCTTCTTATTGACGATGAAACACAGAAATTGCATCCGAATTTAATACAAAAAAACAATGCCGACTTGAGTACAAGAAAACAGACACTCTATCTTTCTATGAGTTGAACATCTCCTGTGAGTCCAGTTTTAGATTCCGATGCTTCACTTCAGGTTTACTGTATCCCTTGGACCTTCTTATTGACGATGAAAGACAGAAATTGCATCCGAATTTAATACAAAAGGCACATTGCCGACTTAAGTACAAGAGGACTGATACTCCAACTTTCTATGATTTGAACCTCTTCAGTGAGTCCAGTTTTAGATTCCGGTGCTTCACTTCAGGTTTATTGTATACCTTGGACCTTCATATTGACGATGAAACCCAGAAATTGCATCCGAATGTAATACAAAGGGCACAATGCCGACTTAAGTACAAGAGGACTGACACTCTAATTTTCGTTGATTTGAACTTCTCCTGTGAGTCCGGGTTTAGATTCTGATGCTTCACTAGAGGTTTACTGTATCCCTTGGACATTCTTATTGACGATGAAACACAGAAATACCATCCGAATTTAATACAAAATGCACAATACCGACTTAAGTACAAGAGGACTGACACTCTAACTTTCTATGAGTTGAACCTCTCCTGTGAGTCCAGTTTTCGATTCCGATGCTTCACTTGAGGTTTAATGTATCCCTTGGACATTCTTATTGACAATGAAACACAGAAATTGCATCTGAATTTAATACAAAAGCACAATGCCGACTTAAGTACAAGGGGACGGACACTCTAACTTTCTATGATTTAAACCTCTCCTGTGGGTCCAGTGTTAGATTCCGATGCTTCACTTCAGGTTTACTGTATCCCTTGGACCTTCTTATTGACGATGAAACACAGAAATCGGATCTGAATTTTATTACAAAAGGCACAATGCCGACTTAAGTACAAGAGGAGTGACACTCTAACTTTCTATGATTTGAACCTCTCCAGTGAGTCCAGTTTTAGATTCCGATGCTTCACTTCAGGTTTACTGTATCCCTTGGTGCTTCTTATTGACGATGAAAAACAGATATTGAATCCGAATTTAATACAAAGGCACATTGCCGATTTAAGTACAAGAGAACTGACACACTAACTTTCTATGATTTGAACATCTCCAGTGAGTCCATTTTTTAGATTCCGTTGCTTCACTTCAGGTTTATTGTATACCTTGGACCTTCTTATTGACGATGAAACACAGAAATTGCATCCGAATTTAAAACAAAAGGCACATTGCCGACTTAAGTACAAGAATACTGACTCTCTAACTTTCTACGATTTGAACCTCTCCTGTGATCCAGTTTTAGATTCCGATGCTTCACTTCAGGTTTACTGTATCCCTTGGAGCTTCTTATTGACTATGAAAAACAGAAATTGAATCCGAATTTAATACAAAGGCACATTGCCGACTTAAGTATATGAGAACTGACACTCTAACTTCCTATGATTTGAACATCTCCAGTGAGTCCATTTTCTAGATTACGATGCGTTACTTCAGGTTTATTGTATACCTTGGACCTTCTTATTGACGATGAAACACAGAAGTTGCATCCGAATTTAATACAAAAGGCACAATGCCGACTTAAGTACAAGAGGACTGACACTCTAACGTTCTATGGGTAGAACCTCTCCTGTGAGTCCAGTTATAGATTCCGATGCTTCACTTCAGGTTTACTGTATCTATTGGCCCTTCTTATTGACAATGAAACACAGAAATTGCATCCGAAATTAATACAAATGCACAATGCCAACATAAGTACAAGAGGACTGACACTCTAACTTTCTATGTTTTGAACCTCTCCTGTGAGTTCAATTTTAGATTCCGATGCTTCACTTCAGGTTTACTGTATACCTTGGACCTTCTTATTGGCGATGAAACACAGAAATTGCATCCGAATTTAATACAAAAGGCACAATGCCGACTTAAGTACAAGAATACTGACACTCTAACTTTCTATGATTTCAACCACTCCAGTGAGTCCAGTGTTAGAATTCAATGCTTCACTTCAGTTTTACTGTATCCCTTGGACCTTCTTATTGACGATGAAACACAGAAATTGCATCCCAATTTAATACAAAAGGCACAATGCCGACTTAAGTTCAAGAGGACTGACACTCTCACTCTCTATGATTTGAACCTCTCCTGTGAGTCCAATTTCAGATTCTGATGCTTCACTTCAGGTTTACTGTATCCCTTGGACCTTCTTATTGACGATGAAACACATAAATTGCATCAGAATTTCATACTAAAGGCACAATACCGACTTAAGTACAAGAGGACTGACACACTAACTTTCTATGATTTGAACAACTCCTGTGATCCAGTTTTAGATTCCGTTGCTTCACTTCAGGTTTACTGTATCCCTTGCACCTTCTTATTGACGATGAAACACAGAACTTGCATCCGAATTTAATACAAAAGGCACAATGCCGACTTAAGTACAAGAGGACTGACACTCTAACTTTCTATGAGTTGAACCTCTCCTGTGAGTCCAGTTTTAGATTCCGATGCTTCACTTCAGGTTTAATGTATCCCTTGGTCATTCTTATTGACGATGATACACAGAAATTGCATCTGAATTTAATACAAATGCACAATGCCGACTTAAGCACAAGGGGACGGACACACTAAATTTCTATGATTTGAACCTCTCTAGTGAGTCCAGTTTTAGATTCCGATGCTTCACTTCAGGTTTACCGTATCCCTTGGCCCTTCTTATTGACAATGAAACACAGAAATTGCATCCGAATTTAATACAAAGGCACAATGCCAACTTAAGTACAAGAGGACTGACACCCTAACTTTCTATGATTTGAACCTCTCCTGTGAGTCCAATTTTAGATTCCGATGCTCCACTTCAGGTTTACTGTATCCCTTGGAGCTTCTTATTGACGATGAAAAACAGAAATTGCATCCGAATTTAATACAAAGGCACATTGCCGACATAAGTACAAGAGTATTGACACCCTAACTTTCTATGATTTGAACCTCGCCAGTGAGTCCAGTTTTAGATACCGATGCTTCACTTCAGGTATATTGTATACCTTGGACCTTGTTATTGACGATGAAACACAGAAATTGCATCCGAATTTAATACAAAAGGCACAATGCCGACTTAAGTACAAGAGGCCTGATACCCTAACTTTCTATGATTTGAACCTCTCCAGTGAGTTCAGTTTTAGATTCCGATGCTTCACTTCAGGTTTAAGTAACCCTTGGCCCTTGTTTTTGACAATGAAACACAGAAATTGCATCCGAATTTAATACAAAAGGCACAATGCCAACTTAAGTGCAAGAGGACTGACAATCTAACTTTCTACGATTTGAACCTCTCCTGTGAGTCCAATTTTAGATTCCGATGCTTCACTACAGGTTTACTGTATCCCTTGGAGCTTCTTATTGACGATGAAAAACAGAAATTGCATCCGAATTTAATACAACAGGCACAATGCCGACGTAAGTACAAGAGGACTGACACTCTAACTTTCTATGATTTGAACCTCTCCTGTGAGTCCAGTCTTAGATTCTGATGCCTTACTTCAGGTTCTTCTTATTGACGATGAAACACAGAAATTGCATCCGAATTTAATACAAAAGGCACAATGCCGACTTAAGTACAAGAGAACTGACACTCTAACTTTATATGAGTTGAACATCTCGTGTGAGTCCAGTTTTAGATTCCGATGCTTCAATTCAGGTTTACTGTATCCCATGGACCTTCTTATAGACGATGAAACACAGAAATTGCATCCGAATTTAATACAAAAGGCACAATGCCGACGTAAGTACAAGAGGACTGACACTCTAACTTTCGATGAGTTGAACCTCTCCTGTGAGTCCAGTTTTAGATTCCGGTGCTTCACTTCTGGTTTACTGTATACCTTGGACCTCCTTATTGACGATGAAACACACATATTGCAACCGAATTTAATACAAAAGGCACAATGCCGACTTAAGTACAAGAAAACAGACACTCTATCTTTCTATGAGTTGAACATCTCCTGTGAGTCCAGTTTTAGATTCCGATGCTTCACTTCAGGTTTACTGTATCACTTGGACCTTCTTATTGACGATGAAACAAAGAAATTGCATCCGAATTTAATACAAAAGGCACAATGCCGACTGAAGTCCAAGAGGACTGATACTCTAACTTTCTATGATTTGAACCTCTCCTGTAAGTCCAGTTTTAGATTCCGATGCTTCACTTCAGGTTTACTGTATCCCTTGGACCTTCATATTGACGATCAATCACAGAAATTGCATCCGAATGTAACACAACAGGCAGAATGCCGACTTAAGTACAGGAGGACAGACACTCTAACTCTCTATGATTTGTACCTCTCCAGTAAATCCAGTTTGAGATTCCGGTGCTTCACTTCACGTTTATTGTATACCTTGTACCTTCTTATTGACGATGAAACACAGAAATTGCATCCGAATTTAATACAAAAGGCACAATGCCGTCTTAAAAACAAGAGGACAGACTCTCTATCTTACTATGAGTTGAACATCTCCCGTGAGTCCAGTTTTAGATTCCGATGCTTCAGTTCAGGTTTACTGTATCCCTTGTACCATCTTATTGACGATGAAACACAGAAATTGCATCCGAATTTAATACAAAAGTCACAATGCCTACTTAAGTACAAGAGGACTGACACTCTAACTTTATATGAGTTGAACTTCTCCTGTGAGTCCAGTTTTACATTCCGATGCTTCACTTCAGGTTTACAATATCCCTTGGACCATCTTATTGACGATGAAACACAGAAATTGCATCCGAATTTAATACAAAAGGCACAATGACGACTTAAGTACAAGAGGACTGACACTCAAACTTTCTATTAGTTGAACCCCTCTTGTGAGTCCAGTTCTCGATTCCGATGCTTCACTTTAGGATTACTGTGTACCTTGGACCTTCTTATTGACGATGAAACACAGAAATTGCATCCGAATTTAATACAAAAGGCACAATGCCGACTTAAGTACAAGAGGACCGACATTCTAACTTTCTTTGAATTGAACCTCTCCTGTGAGTCCAGTTTTAGATTCTGATGCCTCACTTTAGGTTTACTGTATCCCTTGGACATTCTAATTGGCGATGAAACACAGAACTTTCATCCGCATTTAATACAAAAGGCACAATGCCGACTTAAGTACAAGAGGACTGACACTCTATCTTTCTATGAGTTGAACCTCTCCTGTGAGTCCAGTCTTAGATTCTGATGCTTTACTTCAGGTTCTTCTTTTTGACGATGAAACACAGAAATTGCATCCGAATTTAATACAAAAGGCACAATGCCGACTTAAGTACAAGAAAACAGACACTCTATCTTTCTATGAGTTGAACATCTCCTGTGAGTCCTGTTTTAAATTCCGATGCTTCACTTCAGGTTTACTGTATTCCTTGGAACTTCTTATTGACGATGAAACACAGAAATTGCATCCGAATTTAATACAAAAGGCACAATGCCGACTTAAGTACAAGAGGACTGACACTCTAACTTTCTATGAGTTGAACCTCTCCTGTGAGTCCAGTCTTAGATTCTGATGCTTTACTTCAGGTTCTTCTTATTGACGATGAAACACAGAAATTGCATCCGAATTTAATACAAAATTCACAATGCCGACTTAAGTACAAGAAAACAGACACTCTATCTTTCTATGAGTTGAACATCTCCTGTGAGTCCAGTTTTAGATTCCGATGCTTCACTTCAGTTTTACTGTATTCCTTGGAACTTCTTAATGACGATGAACCACAGAAATTGCATCCGAATATAATACAACAGGCACAATGCCGACGTAAGTACAAGGGGACTGACACTCTAACTTTCTAAGATTTGAACCTCTCCTGTGAGTCCAGTCTTAGATTCTGATGCTTTACTTCAGGTTCTTCTTATTGACGATGAAACACAGAAATTGCATCCGAATTTAATACAAAAAGCACAATGCCGACTTAAGTACAAGAGGACTGACACTCTAACTTTGTATGAGTTGAACATCTCCTGTGAGTCCAGTTTTAGATTCCGATGCTTCACTTCAGGTTTACTGTATCCCATGGACCTTATTATAGACGATGAAACACAAAAATTGCATCCGAATTTAATACAAAAGGCACAATGCCGACGTAAGTACAAGAGGACTGACACTCTAACTTTCTATGAGTTGAACCTCTCCTGCGAGTCCAGTTTTAGATTCCGGTGCTTCACTTCAGGTTTACTGTATACCTTGGACCTTCTTATTGACGATGAAACACACAAATTGCATCCGAATTTAATACAAAAGGCACAATGCCGACTTAAGTACAAGAAAACAGACACTCTATCTTTCTATGAGTTGAACCTCTCCTGTGAGTCCAGTCTTAGATTCTGATGCTTTACATCAGGTTCTTCTTATTGACAATGAAACACAGAAATTGCATCCGAATTTAATGCAAAAGGCACAATGCCGACTTAAGTACAAGAAAACAGACACTCTATCTTTCTATGAGTTGAACATCTCCTGTGAGTCCAGTTTTAGATTCCGATGCTTCACTTTAGGATTACTGTATACCTTGGACCTTCTTATTGACGATGAAACACAGAACTTGCATCGGAATTTAATACAAAAGGCACAATTCCGACTTAAGTACAAAAGGACTGATACTCTAACTTTCAATGATTTGAACCTCTCCTGTAAATCCAGTTTTAGATTCCGATGCCTAACTTCAGGTTTACTGTATCCCTTGGACCTTCATATTGAGGATCAATCACAGAAGCTGTATCCGAATTTAATACAACAGGCACAATGCCGACTTAAGTACAGGAGGACAGACACTCTAACTCTCTATGACTTGTACCTCTCCAGTGAGTCCAGTTTTAGATTCCGGTGCTTCACTTTAGGTTTATTGTATACCTTGGACCTTCTTATTGACGATGGAACCCAGAAATTGCATCCGAATTTAATACAAAAGGCACAATGCCGACTCAAGTACAAGAGGACTGACACTCTAACTTTCTTTGATTTGAACCTCTCCTGTTAGTCCAGTATTAGATTCTGATGCTTCACTTCAGGTTTACTGTATCCCTTGGACATTCTTATTGACGATGAAACACAGAACTTGCATCGGAATTTAATACAAAAGGCACAGTGCCGACTTAAGTACAAGAGGACTGACACTCTAACTTTCGATGAGTTGAACCTCTCCTGTGAGTCCAGTTTTAGATTCCGATGCTTCAATTCAGGTCTACTGTATGCCTTGGACCTTCTTATTGACGATGAAACACATGAATTGCATCCGAATTTAATACAAAAGGCACAATACCTACTTAAGTACAAGAGGACTGACACTCTAAATTTACAGGAGTTGAACTTTTCCTCTGAGTCCAGTTTTCGATTCCGATGCTTCATTTTAGGTTTACCGTATCCCTTGGACCTTCTTATTGACGATGAAACACAGAAATTGCATCCGAATTTAATACAAAAGGCACAATGCCCACTTAAGTACAAGAGGACAAACACTCAAACTTTCTATGAGTTAAACCTCTCCTGTGAGTCCAGTTTTCGATTTCGATGCTTCACTTCAGGTTCACTGTATACCTTCTACCTTCCTATTGACGATGCAACACAGAAATTGCATCCGAATTTAATACAAAAGGCACAATGCCGTCTTAAAAACAAGAGGACAGACTCTCTATCTTACTATGAGTTGAACATCTCCCGTGAGTCCAGTTTTAGATTCCGATGCTTCAGTTCAGGATTACTGTATCCCTTGTACCTTCTTATTGACGATGAAACACAGAAATTGCATCCGAATTTAATACAAAAGTCACAATGCCTACTTAAGTACAAGAGGACTGACACTCTAACTTTATATGAGTTGAACTTCTCCTGTGAGTCCAGTTTTAGATTCCGATGCTTCACTTCAGGTTTACAAAATCCCTTGGACCATCTTATTGACGATGAAACACAGAAATTGCATTTGAATTTAATACAAAAGGCACAATGCCGACTTAAGTACAAGAGGACTGACACTCTAACTTTCTATGAGTTGAACCTCTCCTGTGAGTCCAGTCTTAGATTCTGATGCTTTACATCAGGTTCTTCTTATTGACGATGAAACACAGAAATTGCATCCGAATTTAATACAAAAGGCACAATGCCGACTTAAGTACAAGAAAACAGACACTCTATCTTTCTATGAGTTGAACATCTCCTGTGAGTCCAGTTTTAGATTCCGATGCTTCACTTCAGGTTTACTGTATTCCTTGTAACTTCTTATTGACGATGAAACACAGAAATTGCATCCGAATTTAATACAAAAGGCACAATGCCGTCTTAAATACAAGAGGACAGACACTCAATCTTTCTATGAGTTGAACATCTCCTGTGAGTCCAGTTTTAGATTCCGATGCTTCACTTTAGGATTACTGTATACCTTGGACCTTCTTATTGACGATGAAACACAGAAATTGCATCCGAATTTAATACAAAAGGCACAATGCCGACTTAAGTACAAGAGGACTGACATTCTAATTTTCTTTGAATTGAACCTCTCCTGTGAGTCCAGTTTTAGATTCTGATGCCTCACTTCAGGTTTACTGTTTCCCTTGGACATTCTAATTGACGATGAAACACAGAACTTGCATCGGAATTTAATACAAAAGGCACAGTGCCGACTTAAGTACAAGAGGACTGACACTCTAACTTTCGATGAGTTGAACCTCTCCTGTGAGTCCAGTTTTAGATTCCGATGCTTCAATTCAGGTCTACTGTATGCCTTGGACCTTCTTATTGACGATGAAACACATGAATTGCATCCGAATTTAATACAAAAGGCACAATACCTACTTAAGTACAAGAGGACTGACACTCTAAATTTACAGGAGTTGAACTTTTCCTCTGAGTCCAGTTTTCGATTCCGATGCTTCATTTTAGGTTTACCGTATCCCTTGGACCTTCTTATTGACGATGAAACACAGAAATTGCATCCGAATTTAATACAAAAGGCACAATGCCCACTTAAGTACAAGAGGACTAACACTCAAACTTTCTATGAGTAAAAACCTCTCCTGTGAGTCCAGTTTTCGATTTCGATGCTTCACTTCAGGTTCACTGTATACCTTCAACCTTCTTATTGACGATGCAACACAGAAATTGCATCCGAATTTAATACAAAAGGCACAATGCCGTCTTAAAAACAAGAGGACAGACTCTCTATCTTACTATGAGTTGAACATCTCCCGTGAGTCCAGTTTTAGATTCCGATGCTTCAGTTCAGGATTACTGTATCCCTTGTACCTTCTTATTGACGATGAAACACAGAAATTGCATCCGAATTTAATACAAAAGTCACAATGCCTACTTAAGTACAAGAGGACTGACACTCTAACTTTATATGAGTTGAACTTCTCCTGTGAGTCCAGTTTTAGATTCCGATGCTTCACTTCAGGTTTACAAAATCCCTTGGACCATCTTATTGACGATGAAACACAGAAATTGCATTTGAATTTAATACAAAAGGCACAATGCCGACTTAAGTACAAGAGGACTGACACTCTAACTTTCTATGAGTTGAACCTCTGCTGTGAGTCCAGTTTTAGATTCCGATGCTTCACTTCAGGTATACTGTATACCTTGGACCTTAAAATTGACGATGAAACACACAAATTGCATCCGAATTTAATACAAAAGGCACAATGCCGACTTAAGTACAAGAAAACACAAATTCTATCTTTCTATGAGTTGAACATCTCCTGTGAGTCCAGTTTTAGATTCCGATGCTTCACTTCAGGTTTACTGTATCCCTTGGACCTTCTTATTGGCGATGAAACAAAGAAATTGCATCCGAATTTAATACAAAAGGCACAATGCCGACTTAAGTACAAGAGGACTGATACTCTAACTTTCAATGATTTGAACCTCTGCTGTAAGTCCAGTTTTAGATTCCAATGCTTCACTTCAGGTTTACTGTATCCCTTGGACCTTAATATTGACGATCAATCACAGAAATTGCATCCGAATTTGATACAACAGGCACAATGCCGACTTAAGTACAAGAGGACAGACACTCTAACTCTCTGTGATTTGTACCTCTCCAGTGAGTCCAGTTTTAGATTCCGGTGCTTCACTTCAGGTTTATTGTATACCTTGGACCTTCTTATTGACGATGAAACACAGTAACTTCATCCGAATTTAATACAAAAGGCACAATGCCGACTTAAGCACAAGAGGACTCACACTCTAACATTCTTTGATTTGAACCTCTCCTGTTAGTCCAGTTTTAGATTCTGATGCTTCACTTCAGGTTTACTGTATCCCTTGGACATTCTTATTGACGATGAAACACAGAACTTGCATCGGAATTTAATACAAAAGGCACAATGCCGACTAAAGTACAAGAGGACTGACACTCTAACTTTCTATGAGTTGAACTTCTCCTGTGAGTCCAGTTTCAGATTCCAATGCTTCAGTTCAGGTTTACTGTATCCCTTGGAAATTCTTATTGACGATGAAACACATGAATTGCATCCGAATTTAATACAAAAGGTACAATACATACTTAAGTACAAGAGGACTGGCATTCTAAATATATATGAGTTGAACTATTCCTCTGAGTCCAGTTTTAGATTCCGATGGTTCACTTCAGGTTTACCGTACCCCTTGGACCTTCTTATTGACTATGAAACACAAAACTTGCATCGGAATTTAATACAAAAGGCACAATGCCGACTTAAGTACAAGAGGACTGACACTCTAACTTTCTATTAGTTGAACCTCTGCTGTGAGTCCAGTTTTCGATTACGATGCTTCACTTCAGGTTCACTGTATACCTTGGACCTTCTTATTGACGATGAAACACAGAAATTGCATCCGAATTTAATACAAAAGGCACAATGCCGACTTAAGTACAAGAGGACTGACATTCTAACTTTCTTTCATTTGAACCTCTCCTGTGAGCCGAGTTTTAGATACTGATGCCTCACTTCAGGTTTACTGTATCCCTTGGACATTCTTATTGACGATGAAACGCAGAACTTGCATCCGAATTTATTACAAAATTCACAATGCCGACTTAAGTACAAGAGGGCTGACACTCTAACTTTCTATGAGTTGAACCTCTCCTGTGAGTCCAGTTTCAGATTCCGATGCTTCAGTTCAGGTTCACTGTATCCCTTGGACCTTCTTATTGACGATGAAACACAGAAATTGCATCCGAATTTAATATCAAAGGCACAATGCCTACATAAGTACAAGAGGACTGACACTCTAACTTTATATGAGTTGAACTTCTCCTGTGGGTCCAGTTTTAGATTCCGATGCTTCACTTCGGGTTTACTGTATTCCTTGGACCTTCTTATTGACGATGAAACACAGAAATTGCATCCGAAATTAATACAAAAGGCACAATGCCTACTTAAGTACAAGAGGACTGACACTCTAACTTTATATGAGTTGAACTTCTCCTGTGAGTACAGTTTTAGATTCCGATGCTTCACTTCAGGTTTACTGTATCCCTTGGACCTTCTTATTGACGATGAAACACAGAAATTGCATCCGAATTTAATACAAAGGCACAATGCCGACATAAGCACAAGAGGACTGACACTCAAACTTTCTATGAGATGAACCTCTCCTGTGATTCCAGTTTTCGATTCCGATGCTTCACTTCAGGTTTGCTGTATATCTTGGACCTTCTTATTGACGATGTAACACAGAAATTGCATTCGAAATTAATACAAGAGGCACAATGAAGTCTTAAATACAAGAGGACAGACACTCTATCTTTCTATGAGTTGAACATCTCCTGTGAGTCCAGTTTTAGATTCCTATGCTTCACTTTATGATTACTATATACCTTGGTCCCTCTAAGTGACGATGAAACACAAAAATTGCATTCGAATTTAATACAAAAGGCTCAATGCCGACTTAAGTACAAGAGGACTGACACTCTAACTTTCTATGAGTTGATCCTTTCCTGTAAGTCCAGTTTCAGATTTCGATGCGTCAGTTCAGGTTTATTGTACATCTTGGACCTCCTTATTGACGATGAAACCCAGTAATTGCATCCGAATTTAATACAAAAGGCACAATGCCGACTTAAGTACAAGAGGACTGACACTCTAATTTTCTATGATTTGAACCTCTCCTGTGAATCCACTTTTAGATTCCGATGCTTCACTTTAGGATTACTGTATACCTTCGAACTTCTTATTGACGGTGAAACACAGTAATTTCATCCGAATTTAATACAAAAGGCACAATGCCGACTTAAGCACAAGAGGACTCACACTCTAACTTTCTTTGATTTGAACCTCTCCTGTGAGTCCAGTTTTAGATTCTTATGCTTCACTTCAGGTTTACTGTATCCCTTGGACCTTCTTATTGACGATGAAACACAGAAATTGCATCCGAATTTAATACAAAAGCACAATGCCGACTTAAGCACAAGAGGACTGACACTCAAACTTTCTATGAGTTGAACCCCTCCTGTGATTCCAGTTTTCGATTCCGATGCTTCACTTCAGGTTTGCTGTATTTCTTGGACCTTCCTATTGACGATGAAACACAGAAATTGCATTCGAATTTAATACAAGAGGCACAATGAAGTCTTAAATACAAGAGGACTGACACTCTAACGTTCTATGAGTTGAACCTCTCCTGTGAGTCCAGTTTTAGATTCCGACGCTTCACTTTAGGATTACTCTATACCTTGGACCTTCTTATTGACGATGAAACACAGAAATTGCATCCGAAATTAATACAAAAGGCACAATGCCGACTTAAGTACAAGAGGACTGACATTCTAACTTTCTTTGATTTGAACCTCTCCTGTGAGTCCAGTTTTAGATTGTGATACCTCACTTCAGGTTTACTGTATCCCTTGGACATTCTTATTGACGATGAAACACAGAACTTGCATCCGAAATTAATACAATAGGCACAATGCCGACTCAAGTACAAGAGGACTGACACTCTAACTTTCTATGAGTTGAACCTCTCCTGTGAGTCCAGTTTCAGATTCCGATGCTTCAGTTCAGGTTTACTGTATCCCTTGGACCTTCATATTGGCGTAGAAACACAGAAATTGCATCCGAATTTAATACAAAAGGCACAATGCCTACTTAAGTACAAGAGGACTGACACTCTAACTTTATATGAGTTGAACTTCTCCTGTGAGTCCAGTTTCAGATTCCGATGCTTCACTTCAGGTTTGCTGTATCCCTTACACCTTCTTATTGACGATGAAACACAGAAATTGCATCCGAAGTTGATACAAAAGGCACAATGCCGACTTAAGTACAAGAGGACTGACACTCAAAATATCTATGAGTTGAACCTCTGATGTGAGTCCAGTTTTGGATTCCGATGCTTCACTTCAGGTTCACTGTATACCATGGACCTTCTCATTGACGATGAAACACAGAACTTGCATCCGAATTTAATACAAAAGGCACAATGCCGACTTAGGTACAAGAGGACTGACATTCTAACTTTGTATGAGTTGAACTTCTCCTGTGAGTCCAGTTTGAGATTCCGATGCGTCAGTTCACGTTTATTGTATACCTTGGACCTCCTTATTGACGATGAAACCCAGAAATTGCATCCGAATTTATTACAAAAGGCACAATGCCGACTGAAGTACAAGAGGCCTGACACTCTAACTTTCTATGAGTTGAACCACTCCTGTGAGTCCAGTTTTAGATTCCGATGCTTCACTTCAGGTTTACTGTATCCCTTGGACCTTCTTATTGAAGATGAAACACAGAAATTGCATCAGAATTTAATACAAAAGGCACAATGCCAATTAAAGTACAAGAGGACTGACACTCTAACTTTCTATGATTTAAACCTCTCCTGTGAGTCCAGTTTTAGATTACGATGTTTCACTTCAGGTTTACTGTATCCCTTGGACATTCTAATTGACGATGAAACACAGAACTTGCATCCGAATTTAATACAAAAGGCACAATGCCGACGTAAGTACAAGAGGACTGACACTCTAACTTTCTATGAGTTGAACCTCTGCTGTGAGTCCAGTTTTAGATTCCGATGCTTCACTTCAGGTTTACTGTATACCTTGGACCTTAATATTGACGATGAAACACACAAATTGCATCCGAATTTAATACAAAAGGCACAATGCCGACTTAAGTACAAGAAAACACAAATTCTATCTTTCTATGTGTTGAACATCTCCTGTGAGTCCAGTTTTAGATTCCGATGCTTCACTTCAGGTTTACTGTATCCCTTGGACCTTCTTATTGACGATGAAACAAAGAAATTGCATCCGAATTTAATACAAAAGGCACAATGCCGACTTAAGTACAAGAGGACTGATACTCTAACTTTCAATGATTTGAACCTCTGCTGTAAGTCCAGTTTTAGATTCCAATGCTTCACTTCAGGTTTACTGTATCCCTTGGACCTTAATATTGACGATCAATCACAGAAAATGCATCCGAATTTGATACAACAGGCACAATGCCGACTTAAGTACAAGAGGACAGACACTCTAACTCTGTATGATTTGTACCTCTCCAGTGAGTCCAGTTTTAGATTCCGGTGCTTCACTTCAGGTTTATTGTATACCTTGGACCTTCTTGTTGACGATGAAACACAGTAACTTCATCCGAATTTAATACAAAAGGCACAATGCCGACTTAAGCACAAGAGGACTCACACTCTAACATTCTTTGATTTGGACCTCTCCTGTTAGTCCAGTTTTAGATTCTGATGCTTCACTTCAGGTTTACTGTATCCCTTGGACATTCTTATTGACGATGAAACACAGAACTTGCATCGGAATTTAATACAAAAGGCACAATGCCGACTAAAGTACAAGAGGACTGACACTCTAACATTCTATGAGTTGAACTTCTCCTGTGAGTCCAGTTTTAGATTCCGATGCTTCAGTTCAGGTTTACTGTATCCCTTGGAAATTCTTATTGACGATGAAAAACATGAATTGCATCCGAATTTAATACAAAAGGTACAATACATACTTAAGTACAAGAGGACTGGCATTCTAAATATATATGAGTTGAACTATTCCTCTGAGTCCAGTTTTAGATTCCGATGGTTCACTTCAGGTTTACCGTACCCCTTGGACCTTCTTATTGACTATGAAACACAAAACTTGCATCGGAATTTAATACAAAAGGCACAATGCCGACTTAAGTACAAGAGGACTGACACTCTAACTTTCTATGAGTTGAACCTCTGCTGTGAGTCCAGTTTTCGATTACGATGCTTCACTTCAGGATCACTGTGTACCTTGGAACTTCTAATTGACGATGAAACACAGAAATTGCATCCGAATTTAATACAAAAGGCACAATGCCGTCTTAAATACAAGAGGACAGACGCTCTACCTTTCTATGAGTTGAACATCTCCTGTGAGTCCAGTTTTAGATTCCGATGCTTCACTTTAGGATTACTGTATACCTTGGATCTTCTTATTGACGATGAAACACAGAAATTGCATCCGAATTTAATACAAAAGGCACAGTGCCGACTTAAGTACAAGAGGACTGACATTCTAATTTTCTTTCATTTGAACCTCTCCTGTGAGCCGAGTTTTAGATACTGATGCCTCACTTCAGGTTTACTGTATCCCTTGGACATTCTTATTGACGATGAAACGCAGAACTTGCATCCGAATTTAATACAAAATTCACAATGCCGACTTAAGTACAAGAGGGCTGACACTCCAACTTTCTATGAGTTGAACCTCTCCTGTGAGTCCAGTTTCAGATTCCGATGCTTCAGTTCAGGTTCACTGTATCCCTTGGACCTTCTTATTGACGATGAAACACAGAAATTGCATCCGAATTTAATATCAAAGGCACAATGCCTACATAAGTACAAGAGGACTGACACTCTAACTTTATATGAGTTGAACTTCTCCTGTGGGTCCAGTTTTAGATTCCGATGCTTCACTTCGGGTTTACTGTATTCCTTGGACCTTCTTATTGACGATGAAACACAGAAATTGCATCCGAAATTAATACAAAAGGCACAATGCCTACTTAAGTACAAGAGGACTGACACTCTAACTCTATATGAGTTGAACTTCTCCTGTGAGTACAGTTTTAGATTCCGATGCTTCACTTCAGGTTTACTGTATCCCTTGGACCTTCTTATTGACGATGAAACACAGAAATTGCATCCGAATTTAATACAAAGGCACAATGCCGATATAAGCACAAGAGGACTGACACTCAAACTTTCTATGAGATGAACCTCTCCTGTGATTCCAGTTTTCGATTCCGATGCTTCACTTCAGGTTTGCTGTATATCTTGGACCTTCTTATTGACGATGAAACACAGAAATTGCATTCGAAATTAATACAAGAGGCACAATGAAGGCTTAAATACAAGAGGACAGACACTCTATCTTTCTATGAGTTGAACATCTCCTGTGAGTCCAGTTTTAGATTCCTATGCTTCACTTTATGATTACTGTATACCTTGGACCCTCTAAGTGACGATGAAACACAAAAATTGCATTCGAATTTAATACAAAAGGCTCAATGCCGACTTAAGTACAAGAGGACTGACACTCTAACTTTCTATTAGTTGAACCTTTCCTGTAAGTCCAGTTTCAGATTTCGATGCGTCAGTTCAGGTTTATTGTATATCTTGGACCTCCTTATTGACGATGAAACCCAGTAATTGCATCCGAATTTAATACAAAAGGCACAATGCCGACTTAAGTACAAGAGGACTGACACTCTAACTTCCTATGATTTGAACCTCTCCTGTGAATCCACTTTTAGATTCCGATGCTTCACTTTAGGATTACTGTATACCTTCGACCTTCTTATTGACGATGAAACACAGTAATTTCATCCGAATTTAATACAAAAGGCACAATGCCGACTTAAGCACAAGAGGACTCACACTCTAACTTTCTTTGATTTGAACCTCTCCTGTGAGTCCAGTTTTAGATTCTTATGCTTCACTTCAGGTTTACTGTATCCCTTGGACCTTCTTATTGACGATGAAACACAGAAATTGCATCCGAATTTAATACAAAAGCACAATGCCGACTTAAGCACAAGAGGACTGACACTCAAACTTTCTATGAGTTGAACCCCTCCTGTGATTCCAGTTTTCGATTCCGATGCTTCACTTCAGGTTTGCTGTATTTCTTGGACCTTCCTATTGACGATGAAACACAGAAATTGCATTCGAATTTGATACAAGAGGCACAATGAAGTCTTAAATACAAGAGGACTGACACTCTTACGTTCTATGAGTTGAACCTCTCCTGTGAGTCCAGTTTTAGATTCCGACGCTTCTCTTTAGGATTACTCTATACCTTGGACCTTCTTATTGACGATGAAACACAGAAATTGCATCCGAAATTAATACAAAAGGCACAATGCCGACTTAAGTACAAGAGGACTGACATTCTAACTTTCTTTGATTTGAACCTCTCCTGTGAGTCCAGTTTTAGATTGTGATACCTCACTTCAGGTTTACTGTATCCCTTGGACATTCTTATTGACGATGAAACACAGAACTTGCATCCGAAATTAATACAATAGGCACAATGCCGACTCAAGTACAAGAGGACTGACACTCTAACTTTCTATTAGTTGAACCTCTCCTGTGAGTCCAGTTTCAGATTCCGATGCTTCAGTTCAGGTTTACTGTATCCCTTGGACCTTCATATTGGCGATGAAACACAGAAATTGCATCCGAATTTAATACAAAAGGCACAATGCCTACTTAAGTACAAGAGGACTGACACTCAAAATATCTATGAGTTGAACCTCTCCTGTGAGTCCAGTTTTGGATTCCGATGCTTCACTTCAGGTTCACTGTATACCATGGACCTTCTCATTGACGATGAAACACAGAACTTGCATCCGAATTTAATACAAAAGGCACAATGCCGACTTAGGTACAAGAGGACTGACATTCTAACTTTCTATGAGTTGAACTTCTCCTGTGAGTCCAGTTTGAGATTCCGATGCGTCAGTTCACGTTTATTGTATACCTTGGACCTCCTTATTGACGATGAAACCCAGAAATTGCATCCGAATTTATTACAAAAGGCACAATGCCGACTGAAGTACAAGAGGCCTGACACTCTAACTTTCTATGATTTGAACCTCTCCTGCGAATCCACTTTTAGATTCCGATGCTTCGCTTTAGGATTACTGTATACCTTGGACCTTCTTATTGACGATGAAAAACAGTAATTTCATCCGAATTTAATACAAAAGGCACAATGCCGACTTAAGCACAAGAGGACTCACACTCTAACTTTCTTTGATTTGAACCTCTCCTGTGAGTCCAGTTTTAGATTCTTATGCTTCACTTCAGGTTTACTGTATCCCTTGGACATTCTTATTGACGATGAAACACAGAACTTGCATCCGAATTTAATACAAAAAGCACAATGCCGACTTAAGTACAAGAGGACTGACACTCTAACTTTCTATGAGTTGAACCTCTCCTGTGAGTCCAGTTTTAGATTCCGACGCTTCACTTTAAGATTACTGTATACCTTGGACCTTCTTATTGACGATGAAACACAGAAATTGCTTCCGAAATTAATACAAACGGCACAATGCCGACATAAGTACAAGAGGACTGACATTCTAACTTTCTTTGATTTGAACCTCTCCTGTGAGTCCAGTTTTAGATTCTGATACCTCACTTCAGGTTTACTATATCCTTTGGACATTCTTATTGACGATGAAACACAGAACTTGCATCCGAATTTAATACAAAAGGCACAATGCCGACTCAGGTACAAGAGGACGGACACTCTAACTTTCTATGAGTTGAACCTCTCCTGTCTGTCCAGTTTCAGATTCCGATGCTTCAGTTCAGGTTTACTGTATCCCTTGGACCTTCATATAGGCGATGTAACACAGAAATTGCATCCGAATTTAATACAAAAGGCACAATGCCTACTTAAGTACTAGAGGACTGACACTCTAACTTTATATGAGTTGAACTTCTCCTGTGAGTCCAGTTTCAGATTCCGATGATACACTTCAGGTTTACTGTATACCTTGGAACTTCTTATTGACGATGAAACACAGAAATTGAATCCGAATTTAATACAAATGGCACAATGCCGACATAAGTACAAGAGGACTGACTTTCTAACTTTCTTTGAATTGAACCTCTCCTGCGAGTCCAGTTTTAGATTTTGATGCCTCACTTCAGGTTTAGTGTATCCCTCGGACATTCTAATTGACGATGAAACAGAACTTTTATCCGAATTTAATACAAAAGGCACAATGCCGACGTAAGTACAAGAGGACTGACACTCTAACTTTCTATGATTTGAACCTCTCCTGTGAGTCTAGTCTTAGAATCTGATGCTTTTTTCAGGTTCTTCTTATTGACGATGAAACACAGAAATTGCATCCGAATTTAATACAAAAGGCACAATGCCGACTTAAGTCCAATAGGACTGACACTCTAACTTTATATGAGTTGAACTTCTCCTGTGAGTGCAGTTTTAGATTCTGATGCTTCACTTCAGATTGACTGTATCCCTTGGACCTTCTTATTGACGATGAAACACAGAAATTGCATCCGAATTTAATACAAAGGCACAATGCCGACTTAAGCACAAGAGGACTGACACTCAAACTTTCTATGAGTTGAACCTCTCCTGTGATTCCAATTTTCGATTCCGATGCTTCACTTCAGGTTCGCTGTATATCTTGGACCTTCTTATTGACGATGAAACACAGAAATTGCATTCGAATTTAATACAAGAGGCACAATGCCGTCTTAAATACAAGAGGACAGACACTCTATATTTCTATGAGTTGAACATCTCCTGTGAGTCCAGTTTTAGATTCCTATGCTTCACTTCAGGTTTACTTTATGCCTTGGACCTTCTTATTGACGATGAAACACAGAAATTGCATCCGAATTTGATACAAAAGGCACATTGCCGACTTAAGTACAAGAGGACTGACACTCAAACTTTCTATGAGTTGAACCTCTCCTGTGAGTCCAGTTTCAGATTTCGATGCGTCAGTTCAGGTTTATTGTATACCTTGGACCTCCATATTGACGATGAAACCCAGAAATTGCATCCGAATTTAATACAAAAGGCACAATGCCGACTTAAGTACAAGAGGCTGACACTCTAACCATCTATGATTTGAACCTCTCCTGTGAATCTACCTTTAGATTCCGATGCTTCACTTTAGGATTACTGTATACCTTGGACCTTCTTATTGACGATGAAACACAGTAATTTCATCCGAATTTAATACAAAAGGCACAATGCCGACTTAAGCACAAGAGGACCCACACTCTAACTTTCTTTGATTTGAACCTCTCCTGTGAGTCCAGTTTTAGATTCTTATGCTTCACTTCAGGTTTACTGTATCCCTTGGACATTCTTATTAACGATGAAACACAGAACTTGCATCCGAATTTAATACAAAAAGCACAATGCCGACTTAAGTACAAGAGGACTGACACTCTAACTTTCTATGAGTTGAACCTCTCCTGTGAGCCCAGTTTTAGATTCCGACGCTTCACTTTAAGATTACTGTATACCTTGGACCTTCTTATTGACGATGAAACACAGAAATTGCATCCGAAATTAATACAAAAGTCACAATGCCGACTTAAGTACAAGAGGACTGACATTGTAACTTTCTTTGATTTGAACCTCTCCTGTGAGTCCAGTTTTAGATTCTGATACCTCACTTCAGGTTTACTGTATCTCTTGGACATTCTTATTGACGATGAAACACAGAACTTGCATCCGAAATTAATACAATAGGCACAATGCCGACTCAAGTACAAGAGGACTGACACTCTTACTTTCTATGAGTTGAACCTCTCCTGTGAGTCCAGTTTCAGATTCCGATGCTTCAGTTCAGGTTTACTGTATCCCTTGGACCTTCATATTGGCGATGAAACACAGAAATTGCATCCGAATTTAATACAAAAGGCACAATGCCTACTTAAGTACAAGAGGACTGACACTCTAACTTTATATGAGTTGAACTTCTCCTGTGAGTCCAGTATCAGATTCCGATGCTTCACTTCAGGTTTACTGTATCCCTTGGACCTTCTTATTGACGATGAAACACAGAAATTGCAACCGAATTTAATACAAAAGGCACAATGCCGACTTAAGTACAAGAGGACTGACACTCAAAATTTCTATGAGTTGAACCTCTCCTGTGAGTCCAGTTTTCGATTCCGATGCTTCACTTCAGGTTCACTGTATACCATGGACCTTCTCATTGACGATGATACACAGAACATGCATCCGAATTTAATACAAAAGGCACAATGCCGACTTAGGTACAAGAGGACTGTCACTCTAACTTTCTATGAGTTGAACCTCTCCTGTGAGTCCAGTTTCAGATTCCGATGCGTCAGTTCAGGTTTATTGTATACCTTGGACCTCCTTATTGACGATGAAACCCAGAAATTGCATCCGAATTTAATACAAAAGGCACAATGCCGACTTAAGTACAAGAGGCCTGACACTCTAACTTTCTATGATTTGAACCTCTCCTGCGAATCCACTTTTAGATTCCGATGCTTCACTTTAGGATTACTGTATACCTTGGACCTTCTTATTGACGATGAAACACAGTAATTTCATCCTAATTTAATACAAAAGGCACAATGCCCACTTATGCACAAGACGACTCACACTCTAACTTTCTTTGATTTGAACCTCTCCTGTGAGTCCAGTTTTAGATTCTTATGCTTCACTTCAGGTTTACTGTATCCCTTGGACATTCTTATTGACGATGAAACACAGAACTTGCATCCGAATTTAATACAAAATGCACAATGCCGACTTAAGTACAAGAGGACTGACACTCTAACTTTCTATGAGTTGAACTTCTCCTGTGAGTCCAGTTTTAGATTCCGACGCTTCACTTTAGGATTACTGTATACCTTGGACCTTCTTATTGACGATGAAACACAGAACTTGCATCTGAAATTAATACAAACGGCACAATGCCGACTTAAGTACAAGAGGACTGACATTCTAACTTTCTTTGATTTGAACCTCTCCTGTGCGTCCAGTTTTAGATTCTGATACCTCACTTCAGGTTTACTATATCCCTTGGACATTCTTATTGACGATGAAACACAGAACTTGCATCCGAATCTAATACAAAAGGCACAATGCCGACTCAAGTACAAGAGGACGGACAGTCTAACTTTCTATGAGTTGAACCTCTCCTGTCAGTCCAGTTTCAGATTCCGATGCTTCAGTTCAGGTTTACTGTGTCCCTTGGACCTTCATATTGGCGATGAAACACAGAAATTGCATCCGTATTTAATACAAAAGGCACAATGCCTACTTAAGTACTAGAGGACTGACACTCTAACTTTATATGAGTTGAACTTCTCCTGTGAGTCCAGTTTGAGATTCCGATGACACACTTCAGGTTTACTGTATACCTTGGAACTTCTTATTGACGATGAAACACAGAAATTGCATCCGAATTTAATACAAAAGGCACAATGCCGACTTAAGTACAAGAGGACTGACACTCTAACTTTCTATGAGTTGAACCTCTCCTGTGAGTCCAGTTTTAGATTCCGACGCTTCACTTTAGGATTACTGTATACCTTGGACTTTCTTATTGACGATGAAACACAGAAATTGCATCCGAAATTAATACAAAAGGCACAATGCCGAGGTAAGTACAAGAGGACTGACACTCTAACTTTCTATGATTTGAACCTCTCCTATGAGTCTAGTCTTAGAATCTGATGCTTTACTTCAGGTTCTTCTTATTGACGATGAAACACAGAAATTGCATCCGAATTTAATACAAAAGGCACAATGCCGACTTAAATCCAATAGGACTGACACTCTAACTTTATATGAGTTGAACATCTCCTGTGAGTCCAGTTTTAGATTCTGATGCTTCATTTCAGGTTTACTGTATCCCTTGGACCTTCTGATTGACGATGAAACACAGAAATTGCATCCGAATTTAATACAAAGGCACAATGCCGACTTAAGCACAAGAGGACTGACACTCAAACTTTCTATGAGTTGAACCTCTCCTGTGATTCCAGTTTTCGATTCCGATGCTTCACTTCAGGTTCGCTGTATATCTTGGACCTTCTTATTGACGATGAAACACAGAAATTGCATTGGAATTTAATACAAGAGGCACAATGCCGTCTTAAATACAAGAGGACAGACACTCTATATTTCTATGAGTTGAACATCTCCTGTGAGTCCAGTTTTAGATTCCTATGCTTCACTTCAGGTTTACTGTATGCCTTGGACCTTCTTATTGACGATGAAACACAGAAATTGCATCCGAATTTGATACAAAAGGCACATTGCCGACTTAAGTACAAGAGGACTGACACTCAAACTTTCTATGAGTTGAACCTCTCCTGTCAGTCCACTTTTCGATTCCGATGCTTCACTTCAGGTTCACTGTATACCATGGACCTTCTTATTGACGATGAAACACAAAACTTGCATCCGAATTTAATACAAAAGGCACAATGCCGACTTAAGTACAAGAGGACTGACACTCTAACTTTCTATAAGTTGAACCTCTCCTGTGAGTCCAGTTTCAGATTCCAATGCGTCAGTTCAGGTTTATTGTATACCTTGGACCTCCTTATTGACGATGAAACCCAGAAATTGCATCCGAATTTAATACAAAAGGCACAATGCCGACTTAAGTACAAGAGGCTGACACTCTAACTTTCTATGATTTGAACCTCTCCTGTGAATCCACCTTTAGATTCCGATGCTTCACTTTAGGATTACTGTATACCTTGGACCTTCTTATTGACGATGAAACACAGTAATTTTATCCGAATTTAATACAAAAGGCACAATGCCGACTTAAGCACAAGAGGACTCACACTCTAACTTTCTTTGATTTGAACCTCTCCTGTGAGTCCAGTTTTAGATTCTTATGCTTCACTTCAGGTTTACTGTATCCCTTGGACATTCTTATTGACGATGAAACACAGAACTTGCATCCGAATTTAATACAAAAAGCACAATGCCGACTTAAGTACAAGAGGACTGACGCTCTAACTTTCTATGAGTTGAACCTCTCCTGTGAGTCCAGTTTTAGATTCCGACGCTTCACTTTAAGATTACTGTATAACTTGGACCTTCTTATTGACGATGAAACACAGAAATTGCATCCGAAATTAATACAAAAGGCACAATGCCGACTTAGGTACAAGAGGACTGACATTCTAACTTTCTTTCATTTGAACCTCTCTTGTGAGTCTAGTTTTAGATTCTGATACCTCACTTCAGGTTTACTATATCCCTTGGACATTCTTATTGACGATGAAACACAGAACTTGCATCCGAATTTAATACAAAAGGCACAATGCCGACTCAAGTACAAGAGGACGGACACTTTAACTTTCTATGAGTTGAACCTCTCCTGTGAGGCCAGTTTCAGATTCCGATGCTTCAGTTCAGGTTTACTGTATCCCTTGGACCTTTATATTGGCGATGAAACACAGAAATTGCATCCGAATTTAATACAAAAGGCACAATGCTTACTTAAGTACAAGAGGACTGACACTCTAACTTTATATGAGTTGAACTTCTCCTGTGAGTCCAGTTTCAGATTCCGATGATTCACTTCAGGTTTACTGTATACCTTGGAACTTCTTATTGACGATGAAACACAGAAATTGCATCCGAATTTAATACAAAAGGCACAATGCCGACTTAAGTACAAGAGGACTGTCTTTCTAACTTTCTTTGAATTGAACCTCTCCTGTGAGTCCAGTTTTAGATTCTGATACCTCACTTCAGGTTTTCTGTATCCCTTGGACATTCTAATTGACGATGAAACACAGAACTTGCATCCGAATTTAATACAAAAGGCACAATGCCGACGTAAGTACAAGAGGACTGACACTCTAACTTTCCATGATTTGAACCTCTCCTGTGAGTCCAGTCTTAGAATCTGATGCTTTACTTCAGGTTCTTCTTATTGACGATGAAACACAGAAATTGCATCCGAATTTAATACAAAAGGCACAATGCCG
Source organism: Schistocerca americana (assembly GCF_021461395.2). Lineage (NCBI taxonomy): Eukaryota > Metazoa > Arthropoda > Insecta > Orthoptera > Acrididae > Schistocerca > Schistocerca americana. The sequence goes on along the minus strand of NW_025725687.1, from coordinate 890,575 downwards.
ACTTAAGTCCAATAGGACTGACACTCTAACTTTATATGAGTTGAACATCTCCTGTGTTTCCAGTTTTAGATTCCGATGCTTCACTTCAGGTTTAGTGTATCCCATGGACCTTCTTATAGACGATGAAACACAGAAATTGCATCCGAATTTAATACAAAAGGCACAATGCCGACGTAAGTACAAGAGGACTGACACTCTAACTTTCTATGAGTTGAGCCTCTCCTGTGAGTCCAGTTTTAGATTCCGATGCTTCACTTCAGGCTTACTGTATACCTTGGACCTTCTTATTGACGATGAAACACACAAATTGCATCCGAATTTAATACAAAAGGCACAATGCCGACTTAAGTACAAGAAAACAGACACTTTATCTTTCTATGAGTTGAACATCTCCTGTTAGTCCAGTTTTAGATTCCGATGCTTCACTTCAGGTTTACTGTATCCCTTGGACCTTCTTATTGACGATGAAACAAAGAAATTACATCCGAATTTGATACAAAAGGCACAATGCCGACTTAAGTACAAGAGGACTGATACTCTAACTTTCTATGATTTGAACCTCTCCTGTAAGTCCAGTTTTAGATTCCGATGCTTCACTTCAGGTTTACTGTATCCCTTGGACCTTCATATTGACGATCAATCACAGAAATTGCATCCCAATTTGATACATCAGACACAATGCCGACTTAAGTACAAGAGGACAGACATTCTAACTCTCTATGATTTGTACCTCTCCAGTGAGTCCAGTTTTAGATTCCGGTACTTCACTTCAGGTTTATTGTATACCTTAGACCTTCTTATTGACGATGAAACCCAGAAATTGCATCCAAATTTAATACAAAAGGCACAATGCCGACTTAAGTACAAGAGGACCGACACTCTAACTTTTTATGATTTGAACCTCTCCTGTGAATCCACTTTTAGATTCCGATGCTTCACTTTAGGATTACTGTATACCTTGGAGCTCCTTATTGACGATGAAACACAGTACTTTCATCCGAATTTAATACAAAAGGCACAATGCCGACTTAAGCACAAGAGGACTCACACTCTAACTTTCTTTGATTTGAACCTCTCCTGTTAGTCCAGTTTTCGATTCCGATTCTTCACTTCAGGTTCACTGTATTCCTAGGAACCTCTTATTGACGATGAAACACATAAATTGCATCCGAATTTAATACAAAAGGCACAATGCCGTCTTAAAAACAAGAGGACAGACACTCTATCTTTCTATCAGTTGAACATCTCCTGTGAGTCCAGTTTTAGATTCCGATGCTTCAGTTCGGTTTACTGTATCCCTTGGACCTTTTTATTTACGATGAAACACAGAAATTGCATCCGAATGTAATACAAAAGGCACAATGCCTACTTAGGTACAAGAGGACTGACACTCTAACTTTATATGAGTTGAACTTCTCCTGTGAGTCCAGTTTTAGATTCCGATGCTTCACTTCAGGTTTACTGTATCCCTTGGACCGTCTTATTGACGATGAAACACAGAAATTTCAGCCGAATTTAATACAAAAGGCACAATGCCGTCTCAAAAAACAAGAGGACAGACACTCTATGTTTCTATGAGTTGAACATCTCCTGTGAGTCCAGTTTTAGATTCCGATACTTCAGTTCAGGTTTACTGTATCCCTTGGACCTTCTTATTGACGATGAAACACAGAAATTGGATCCGAAATGATTACAAAAGACACAATGCCTACTTAAGTACAAGAGGACTGACACTCTAACTTTATAAGAGTTGAACTTCTCCTGTGAGTCCAGTTTTAGATTCCGATGCTTCACTTCAGGTTTACAATATCCCTTGGACCTTCTTATTGACGATGAAACACAGAAATTGCATCCGAATTTAATACAAAAGGCACAATGACGACTTAAGTACAAGAGGACTGACACTCAAACTTTTTATTAGTTGAACCCCTCCTGTGAGTCCAGTTTTCGATTCCGATGCTTCACTTCAGGTTCACTGTATTCCTTGGAACTTCTTATTGACGATGAAACACAGAAATTGCATCCGAATTTAATACAAAAGGCACAATGCCGTCTTAAATACAAGAGGACAGACACTCTATCTTTCTATCAGTTGAACATCTCCTGTGAGTCCAGTTTTAGATTCCGATGCTTCAGTTCGGTTTACTGTATCCCTTGGACCTTTTTATTTACGATGAAACACAGAAATTGCATCCGAATGTAATACAAAAGGCACAATGCCTACTTAGGTACAAGAGGACTGACACTCTAACTTTATATGAGTTGAACTTCTCCTGTGAGTCCAGTTTTAGATTCCGATGCTTCACTTCAGGTTTACTGTATCCCTTGGACCGTCTTATTGACGATGAAACACAGAAATTTCAGCCGAATTTAATACAAAAGGCACAATGCCGTCTCAAAAAACAAGAGGACAGACACTCTATGTTTCTATGAGTTGAACATCTCCTGTGAGTCCAGTTTTAGATTCCGATACTTCAGTTCAGGTTTACTGTATCCCTTGGACCTTCTTATTGACGATGAAACACAGAAATTGGATCCGAAATGATTACAAAAGACACAATGCCTACTTAAGTACAAGAGAACTGACACTCTAACTTTATTTGAGTTGAACTTCTCCTGTGAGTCCAGTTTTAGATTCCGATGCTTCACTTCAGGTTTACTGTATCCCTTGGACCTTCTTATTGACGATGAAACACAGAAATTGCATCCGAATTTAATACAAAGGCACAATGCCGACTTAAGCACAAGAGGACTGACACTCAAACTTTCTATGAGTTGAACCTCTCCTGTGAGTCCAGTTTTAGATTCCGACGCTTCACTTTAAGATTACTGTATAACTTGGACCTTCTTATAGACGATGAAACACAGAAATTGCATCCGAAATTAATACAAAAGGCACAATGCCGACTTAGGTACAAGAGGACTGACATTCTAACTTTCTTTCATTTGAACCTCTCTTGTGAGTCCAGTTTTAGATTCTGATACCTCACTTCAGGTTTACTATATCACTTGGACATTCTTATTCACGATGAAACACAGAACTTGCATCCGAATTTAATACAAAAGGCACAATGCCGACTCAAGTACAAGAGGACGGACACTTTAACTTTCTATGAGTTGAACCTCTCCTGTGAGGCCAGTTTCAGATTCCGATGCTTCAGTTCAGGTTTACTGTATCCCTTGGACCTTTATATTGGCGATGAAACACAGAAATTGCATCCGAATTTAATACAAAAGGCACAATGCCGACTTAAGTACAAGAGGACTGTCTTTCTAACTTTCTTTGAATTGAACCTCTCCTGTGAGTCCAGTTTTAGATTCTGATACCTCACTTCAGGTTTTCTGTATCCCTTGGACATTCTAATTGACGATGAAACACAGAACTTGCATCCGAATTTAATACAAAAGGCACAATGCCGACGTAAGTACAAGAGGACTGACACTCTAACTTTCTATGATTTGAACCTCTCCTGTGAGTCCAGTCTTAGAATCTGATGCTTTACTTCAGGTTCTTCTTATTGACGATGAAACACAGAAATTGCATCCGAATTTAATACAAAAGGCACAATGCCGACTTAAGTCCAATAGGACTGATACTCTAACTTTCTATGATTTGAACCTCTCCTGTAAGTCCAGTTTTAGATTCCGATGCTTCACTTCAGGTTTACTGTATCCCTTGGACCTTCATATTGACGATCAATCACAGAAATTGCATCCCAATTTGATACATCAGGCACAATGCCGACTTAAGTACAAGAGGACAGACATTCTAACTCTCTATGATTTGTACCTCTCCAGTGAGTAGAGTTTTAGATTCCGGTACTTCACTTCAGGTTTATTGTATACCTTAGACCTTCTTATTGACGATGAAACCCAGAAATTGCATCCAAATTTAATACAAAGGGCACAATGCCGACTTAAGTACAAGAGGACCGACACTCTAACTTTTTATGATTTGAACCTCTCCTGTGAATCCACTTTTAGATTCCGATGCTTCACTTTAGGATTACTGTATACCTTGGGCCTCCTTATTGACGATGAAACACACAAATTGCATCCGAATTTAATACAAAAGGCACAATGCCGACTTAAGTACAAGAAAACAGACACTTTATCTTTCTATGAGTTGAACATCTCCTGTGAGTCCAGTTTTAGATTCCGATGCTTCACTTCAGGTTTACTGTATCCCATGGACCTTCTTATAGACGATGAAACACAGAAATTGCATCCGAATTTAATACAAAAGGCACAATGCCGACGTAAGTACAAGAGGACTGACACTCTAACTTTCTATGAGTTGAGCCTCTCCTGTGAGTCCAGTTTTAGATTCCGATGCTTCACTTCAGGCTTACTGTATACCTTGGACCTTCTTATTGACGATGAAACACACAAATTGCATCCGAATTTAATACAAAAGGCACAATGCCGACTTAAGTACAAGAAAACAGACACTTTATCTTTCTATGAGTTGAACATCTCCTGTGAGTCCAGTTTTAGATTCCGATGCTTCACTTCAGGTTTACTGTATCCCTTGGACCTTCTTATTGACGATGAAACAAAGAAATTACATCCGAATTTAATACAAAAGGCACAATGCCGACTTAAGTACAAGAGGACTGATACTCTAACTTTCTATGATTTGAACCTCTCCTGTAAGTCCAGTTTTAGATTCCGGTGCTTCACTTCAGGTTTACTGTATCCCTTGGACCTTCATATTGACGATCAATCACAGAAATTGCATCCCAATTTGATACATCAGGCACAATGCCGACTTAAGTACAAGAGGACAGACATTCTAACTCTCTATGATTTGTACCTCTCCAGTGAGTAGAGTTTTAGATTCCGGTACTTCACTTCAGGTTTATTGTATACCTTAGACCTTCTTATTGACGATGAAACCCAGAAATTGCATCCAAATTTAATACAAAAGGCACAATGCCGACTTAAGTACAAGAGGACCGACACTCTAACTTTTTATGATTTGAACCTCTCCTGTGAATCCACTTTTAGATTCCGATGCTTCACTTTAGGATTACTGTATACCTTGGGCCTCCTTATTGACGATGAAACACAGTACTTTCATCCGAATTTAATACAAAAGGCACAATGCCGACTTAAGCACAAGAGGACTCACACTCTAACTTTCTTTGATTTGAACCTCTCCTGTTAGTCCAGTTTTCGATTCCGATTCTTCACTTCAGGTTCACTGTATTCCTAGGAACCTCTTATTGACGATGAAACACAGAAATTGCATCCGAATTTAATACAAAAGGCACAATGCCGTCTTAAAAACAAGAGGACAGACTCTCTATCTTACTATGAGTTGAACATCTCCTGTGAGTCCAGTATTAGATTCCGATGCTTCAGTTCAGGTTTACTGTACCCCTTGTACCTTCTTATTGACGATGAATCCCAGAAATTGCATCCGAATTTAATACAAAAGGCACAATGCCTACTTAAGTACAAGAGGACTGACACTCTAACTTTATAAGAGTTGAACTTCTCCTGTGAGTCCAGTTTTAGATTCCGATGCTTCACTTCAGGTTTACAATATCCCTTGGACCTTCTTATTGACGATGAAACACAGAAATTGCATCCGAATTTAATACAAAAGGCACAATGACGACTTAAGTACAAGAGGACTGACACTCAAACTTTTTATTAGTTGAACCCCTCCTGTGAGTCCAGTTTTCGATTCCGATGCTTCACTTCAGGTTCACTGTATTCCTTGGAACTTCTTATTGACGATGAAACACAGAAATTGCATCCGAATTTAATACAAAAGGCACAATGCCGTCTTAAATACAAGAGGACAGACACTCTATCTTTCTATCAGTTGAACATCTCCTGTGAGTCCAGTTTTAGATTCCGATGCTTCAGTTCGGTTTACTGTATCCCTTGGACCTTTTTATTTACGATGAAACACAGAAATTGCATCCGAATGTAATACAAAAGGCACAATGCCTACTTAGGTACAAGAGGTCTGACACTCTAACTTTATATCAGTTGAACTTCTCCTGTGAGTCCAGTTTTAGATTCCGATGCTTCACTTCAGGTTTACTGTATCCCTTGGACCGTCTTATTGACGATGAAACACAGAAATTTCAGCCGAATTTAATACAAAAGGCACAATGCCGTCTCAAAAAACAAGAGGACAGACACTCTATCTTTCTATGAGTTGAACATCTCCTGTGAGTCCAGTTTTAGATTCCGATACTTCAGTTCAGGTTTACTGTATCCCTTGGACCTTCTTATTGACGATGAAACACAGAAATTGGATCCGAAATGATTACAAAAGACACAATGCCTACTTAAGTACAAGAGAACTGACACTCTAACTTTATTTGAGTTGAACTTCTCCTGTGAGTCCAGTTTCAGATTCCGATGCGTCAGTTCAGGTTTATTGTATACCTTGGACCTCCTTATTGACGATGAAACCCAGAAATTGCATCCGAATTTAATACAAAAGGCACAATGCCGACTTAAGTACAAGAGGCTGACACTGTAACTTTCTATGATTTGAACCTCTCCTGTGAATCCACCTTTAGATTCCGATGCTTCACTTTAGGATTACTGTATACCTTGGACCTTCTTATTGACGATGAAACACAGTAATTTCATCCGAATTTAATACAAAAGGCACAATGCTGACTTAAGCACAAGAGGACTCACACTCTAACTTTCTTTGATTTGAACCTCTCCTGTGAGTCCAGTTTTAGATTCTTATGCTTCACTTCAGGTTTACTGTACCCCTTGGACATTCTTATTGACGATGAAACACAGAACTTGCATCCGAATTTAATACAAAAAGCACAATGCCGACTTAAGTACAAGAGGACTGACACTCTAACTTTCTATGAGTTGAACCTCTCCTGTGAGTCCAGTTTTAGATTCCGACACTTCACTTTAAGATTACTGTATACCTTGGACCTTCTTATTGACGATGAAACACAGAAATTGCATCCGAAATTAATACAAAAGGCACAATGCCGACTTAAGTACAAGAGGACTGACATTCTAACTTTCTTTCATTTGAACCTCTCTTGTGAGTCCAGTTTTAGATTCTGACACCTCACTTCAGGTTTACTATATCCCTTAGACATTCTTATTGACGATGAAACACAGAACTTGCATCCGAATTTAATACAAAAGGTACAATGCCGACTCAAGTACAAGAGGACGGACACTTTAACTTTCTATGAGTTGAACCTCTCCTGTGGGGCCAGTTTCAGATTCCGATGCTTCAGTTCAGGTTTACTGTATCCCTTGGACCTTCATATTGGCGATGAAACACAGAAATTGCATCCGAATTTAATACAAAAGGCACAATGCTTACTTAAGTACAAGAGGACTGACACTCTAACTTTATATGAGTTGAACGTCTCCTGTGAGTCCAGTTTCAGATTCCGATGATTCACTTCAGGTTTACTGTATACCTTGGAACTTCTTATTGACGATGAAACACAGAAATTGCATCCGAATTTAATACAAAAGGCACAATGCCGACTTAAGTACAAGAGGACTGACTTTCTAACTTTCTTTGAATTGAACCTCTCCTGTGAGTCCAGTTTTAGACTCTGATACCTCACTTCAGGTTTTCTGTATCCCTTGGACATTCTAATTGACGATGAAACACAGAACTTGCATCCGAATTTAATACAAAAGGCACAATGCCGACGTAAGTACAAGAGGACTGACACTCTAACTTTCTATGATTTGAACCTCTCCTGTGAGTCCAGTCTTAGAATCTGATGCTTTACTTCAGGTTCTTCTTATTGACGATGAAACACAGAAATTGCATCCGAATTTAATACAAAAGGCACAATGCCGACTTAAGTCCAATAGGACTGACACTCTAACTTTATATGAGTTGAACATCTCCTGTGATTCCAGTTTTAGATTCCGATGCTTCACTTCAGGTTTACTGTATCCTATGGACCTTCTTATAGACGATGAAACACAGAAATTGCATCCGAATTTAATACAAAAGGCACAATGCCGACGTAAGTACAAGAGGACAGACACTCTAACTTTCTATGAGTTGAACCTCTCCTGTGAGTCCAGTTTTAGATTCCGATGCTTCACTTCAGGTTTACTGTATATCTTGGACCTTCTTATTGACGATGAAACACACAAATTGCATCCGAATTAAATACAAAAGGCACAATGCCGACTTAAGTACAAGAAAACAGACACTTTATCTTTCTATGAGTTGAACATCTCTTGTGAGTCCAGTTTTAGATTCCGATGCTTCACTTCAGGTTTACTGTATCCCTTGGACGTTCTTATTGACGATGAAACAAAGAAATTACATCCGAATTTAATACAAAAGGCACAATGCCGACTTAAGTACAAGAGGACTGATACTCTAACTTTCTATGATTTGAACCTCTCCTGTAAGTCCAGTTTTAGATTCCGATGCTTCACTTCAGGTTTACTGTATCCCTTGGACCTTCATATTGACGATCAATCACAGAAATTGCATCCGAATTTGATACATCAGGCACAATGCCGACTTAAGCACAAGAGGACTCACACTCTAACTTTCTTTGATTTGAACCTCTCCTGTTAGTCCAGTTTTCGATTCCGATTCTTCACTTCAGGTTCACTGTATTCCTAGGAACCTCTTATTGACGATGAAACACAGAAATTGCATCCGAATTTAATACAAAAGGCACAATGCCGTCTTAAAAACAAGAGGACAGACTCTCTATCTTACTATGAGTTGAACATCTCCTGTGAGTCCAGTATAAGATTCCGATGCTTCAGTTCATGTTTACTGTATCCCTTGTACCTTCTTATTGACGATGAATCACAGAAATTCCATCCGAATTTAATACAAAAGGCACAATGCCTACTTAAGTACAAGAGGACTGACACTCTAACTTTATAAGAGTTGAACTTCTCCTGTGAGTCCAGTTTTAGATTCCGATGCTTCACTTCAGGTTTACAATATCCCTTGGACCTTCTTATTGACGATGAAACACAGAAATTGCATCCGAATTTAATACAAAAGGCACAATTCCTGCTTAAGTACAAGAGGACTGACACTCTAACTTTATATGAGTTGAACTTCTCCTGTGAGTCCAGTTTTAGATTCCGATGCTTCACTTCAGGTTTACTGTATCCCTTGGACCTTCTTATTGACGACGAAACACAGAAATTGCATCCGAATTTAATACAAAAGGCACAATGACGACTTAAGTACAAGAGGACTGACACTCAAACTTTCTATTAGTTGAAACCCTCCTGTGAGTCCAGTTTTCGATTCCGATGCTTCACTTCAGGTTCACTGTATACCTTGGAACTTCTAATTGACGATGAAACACAGAAATTGCATCGGAATTTAATACAAAAGGCACAATGCCGTCTTAAATACAAGAGGACAGACACTCTATCTTTCTATGAGTTGAACATCTCCTGTCAGTCCAGTTTTAGATTCCGATGCTTCACTTTAGGATTACTGTATACCTTGGACCTTCTTATTGACGATGAAACACAGAAATTGCATCCGAATTTAATACAAAAGGCACAATGCCGACTTAAGTACAAGAGGACTGACATTCTAACTTTCTTTCATTTGAACCTCTCCTGTGAGCACAGTTTTAGATTCTGATGCCTCACTTCAGGTTTACTGTATCCCATGGACATTCTTATTGACGATGAAACACAGAACTTGCATCCCAATTTAATACAAAAGGCACAATGCCGACTTAAGTACAAGAGGACTGACGCTCTAACTTTCTATGAGTTGAACCTCTCCTGTGAGTCCAGTTTCAGATTCCGATGCTTCAGTTCAGGTTTACTGTATCCCTTGGACCTTCTTATTGACGATAAAACACAGAAATTGCATCCGAATTTAATACCAAAGGCACAATGCTTACTTAAGTACAAGAGGACTGACACTCTAACTTTATATGAGTTGAACTTCTCCTGTGGGTACAGTTTTAGATTCCGTTGCTTCACTTTGGGTTTACTGATTCCCTTGGACCTTCTTATTGACGATGAAACACAGAAATTTCATCCGAATTTAATACAAAAGGCACAATGCCGTCTCAAAAAACAAGAGGACAGACACTCTATCTTTCTATGAGTTGAACATCTCCTGTGAGTCCAGTTTTAGATTCCGATACTTCAGTTCAGGTTTACTGTATCCCTTGGACCTTCTTATTGACGATGAAACACAGAAATTGCATCCGAAATGATTACAAAAGGCACAATGCCTACTTAAGTACAAGAGGACTGACACTCTAACTTTATATGAGTTGAACTTCTCCTGTGAGTCCAGTTTCAGATTCCGATGCTTCACTTCAGGTTTACTGTATCCCTTGGACCTTCTTATTGACGATGAAACACAGAAATTGCATCCGAATTTAATACAAAGGCACAATGCCGACTTAAGCACAAGAGGACTGACACTCAAACTTTCTATGAGTTGAACCTCTCCTGTGAGTCCAGTTTTCGATTCCGATGCTTCACTTCAGGTTCGCTGTATATCTTGGACCTTCTAATTGACGATGAAACACGGAAATTGCATTCGAATTTAATACAAGAGGCACAATGCCGTTTAAAATACAAGAGGACAGACACTCTATCTTTCTATGAGTTGAACATCTCCTGTTAGTCCAGTTTTAGATTCCTATGCATCACTTTAGGATTACTGTATACCTTGGACCTTCTAAGTGACGATGAAACACACAAATTGCATCCGAATTTAATACAAAGGCACAATGCCGACTTAAGTACAAGAGGACTGACACTCTAACTTTCTATGAGTTGAACCTCTCCTGTGAGTCCAGTTTTAGATTCCGACGCTTCACATTAAGATTACTGTATACCTTGGACCTTCTTATTGACGATGAAACACAGAAATTGCATCCGAAATTAATACAAAAGGCACAATGCCGACTTAAGTACAAGAGGACTGACATTCTAACTTTCTTTCATTTGAACCTCTCTTGTGAGTCCAGTTTTAGATTCTGACACCTCACTTCAGGTTTACTATATCCCTTAGACATTCTTATTGACGATGAAACACAGAACTTGCATCCGAATTTAATACAAAAGGCACAATGCCGACTCAAGTACAAGAGGACGGACACTTTAACTTTCTATGAGTTGAACCTCTCCTGTGAGGCCAGTTTCAGATTCCGATGCTTCAGTTCAGGTTTACTGTATCCCTTGGTCCTTTGTATTGGCGATGAAACACAGATATTGCATCCGAATTTAATACAAAAGGCACAATGCTTACTTAAGTACAAGAGGACTGACACTCTAACTTTATATGAGTTGAACTTCTCCTGTGAGTCCAGTTTCAGATTCCGATGGTTCACTTCAGGTTTACTGTATACCTTGGAACTTCTTATTGACGATGAAACACAGAAATTGCATCCGAATTTAATACAAAAGGCACAATGCCGACTTAAGTACAAGAGGACTGACTTTCTAACTTTCTTTGAATTGAACCTCTCCTGTGAGTCCAGTTTTAGATTCTGATACCTCACTTCAGGTTTTCTGTATCCCTTGGACATTCTAATTGACGATGAAACACAGAACTTGCATCCGAATTTAATACAAAAGGCACAATGCCGACGTAAGTACAAGAGGACTGACACTCTAACTTTCTATGATTTGAACCTCTCCTGTGAGTCCAGTCTTAGAATCTGATGCTTTACTTCAGGTTCTTCTTATAGAAGATGAAACACAGAAATTGCATCCGAATTTAATACAAAAGGCACAATGCCGACTTAAGTCCAATAGGACTGACACTCTAACTTTATATGAGTTGAACATCTCCTGTGATTCCAGTTTTAGATTCCGATGCCTCACTTCAGGTTTACTGTATCCCATGGACCTTCTTATTGACGATGAAACACAGAAATTGCATCCGAATTTAATACGAAAGGCACAATGCCGACGCAAGTACAAGAGGACTGACACTCTAACTTTCTACGATTTGAACCTCTCCTGTGACTCCAGTTTTAGATTCCGATGCTTCACTTCAGGTTTACTGTATACCTTGGACCTTCTTATTGACGATGAAACACACAAATTGCATCCGAATTTAATACAAAAGGCACAATGCCGAGTTAAGTACAAGAAAACAGACACTTTATCTTTCTATGAGTTGAACATCTCTTGTGAGTCCAGTTTTAGATTCCGATGCTTCACTTCAGGTTTACTGAAACCCTTGGACCTTCTTATTGACGATGAAACAAAGAAATTACATCCGAATTTAATACAAAAGGCACAATGCCGACTTAAGTACAAGAGGACTGATACTCTAACTTTCTATGATTTGAACCTCTCCTGTAAGTCCAGTTTTAGATTCCGATGCTTCACTTCAGGTTTACTGTATCCCTTGGACCTTCATATTGACGATCAATCACAGAAATTGCATCCGAATTTGATACATCAGGCACAATGCCGACTTAAGCACAAGAGGACTCACACTCTAACTTTCTTTGATTTGAACCTCTCCTGTTAGTCCAGTTTTCGATTCCGATTCTTCACTTCAGGTTCACTGTATTCCTAGGAACCTCTTATTGACGATGAAACACAGAAATTGCATCCGAATTTAATACAAAAGGCACAATGCCGTCTTAAAAACAAGAGGACAGACTCTCTATCTTACTATGAGTTGAACATCTCCTGTGAGTCCAGTATAAGATTCCGATGCTTCAGTTCAGGTTTACTGTATCCCTTGTACCTTCTTATTGACGATGAATCACAGAAATTCCATCCGAATTTAATACAAAAGGCAAAATGCCTACTTAAGTACAAGAGGACAGACACTCTAACTTTATAAGAGTTGAACTTCTCCTGTGAGTCCACTTTTAGATTCCGATGCTTCACTTCAGGTTTACAATATCCCTTGGACCTTCTTATTGACGATGAAACACAGAAATTGCATCCGAATTGAATACAAAAGGCACAATGACGACTTAAGTACAAGAGGACTGACACTCAAACTTTTTATTAGTTGAACCCCTCCTGTGAGTCCAGTTTTCGATTCCGATGCTTCACTTCAGGTTCACTGTATTCCTTGGAACCTCTTATTGACGATGAAACACAGAAATTGCATCCGAATTTAATACAAAAGGCACAATGCCGTCTTAAATACAAGAGGACAGACACTCTATCTTTCAATCAGTTGAACATCTCCTGTGAGTCCAGTTTTAGATTCCGATGGTTCAGTTCGGTTTACTGTATCCCTTGGACCTTTTTATTGACGATGAAACACAGAAATAGCATCCAAATGTAATACAAAAGGCACAATGCCTACTTAAGTACAAGAGGACTGACACTCTAACTTTATATGAGTTGAACTTCTCCTGTGAGTCCAGTTTTAGATTCCGATGCTTCACTTCAGGTTTACTGTATCCCTTGGTCCTTCTTATTGACGATGAAACACAGAAATTGCATCCGAATTTAATACAAAAGGCACAATGACGACTTAAGTACAAGAGGACTGACACTCAAACTTTCTATTAGTTGAAACCCTCCTGTGAGTCCAGTTTTCGATTCCGATGCTTCACTTCAGGTTCACTGTATACCTTGGAACTTCTAATTGACGATGAAACACAGAAATTGCATCGGAATTTAATACAAAAGGCACAATGCCGTATTAAATACAAGAGGACAGACACTCTATCTTTCTATGAGTTGAACATCTCCTGTCAGTCCAGTTTTAGATTCCGATGCTTCACTTTAGGATTACTGTATACCTTGGACCTTCTTATTGACGATGAAACACAGAAATTGCATCCGAATTTAATACAAAAGGCACAATGCCGACTTAAGTACAAGAGGACTGACATTCTAACTTTCTTGCATTTGAACCTCTCCTGTGAGCACAGTTTTAGATTCTGATGCCTCACTTCAGGTTTACTGTATCCCATGGACATTCTTATTGACGATGAAACACAGAACTTGCATCCCAATTTAATACAAAAGGCACAATGCCGACTTAAGTACAAGAGGACTGACACTCTAACTTTCTATGAGTTGAACCTCACCTGTGAGTCCAGTTTCAGATACCGATGCTTCAGTTCAGGTTTACTGTATCCCTTGGACCTTCTTATTGACGATGAAACACAGAAATTGCATCCGAATTTAATACCAAAGGCACAATGCCTACTTAAGTACAAGAGGACTGACACTCTAACTTTATATGAGTTGAACTTCTCCTTTGGGTCCAGTTTTAGATTCCGTTGCTTCACTTTGGGATTACTGTATCCCTTGGACCTTCTTATTGACGATGAAACACAGAAATTTCATCCGAATTTAATACAAAAGGCACAATGCCGTCTCAAAAAACAAGAGGACAGACACACTGTCTTTCTATGAGTTGAACATCTCCTGTGAGTCCAGTTTTAGATTCCGATACTTCAGTTCAGGTTTACTGTATCCCTTGGACCTTCTTATTGACGATGAAACACAGAAATTTCATCCGAATTTAATACAAAAGGCACAATGCCGTCTCAAAAAACAAGAGGACAGACACTCTGTCTTTCTATGAGTTGAACCTCTCCTGTGAGCACAGTTTTAGATTCTGATGCCTCACTTCAGGTTTACTGTATCCCATGGACATTCTTATTGACGATGAAACACAGAACTTGCATCCCAATTTAATACAAAAGGCACAATGCCGACTTAAGTACAAGAGGACTGACACTCTAACTTTCTATGAGTTGAACCTCTCCTGTGAGTCCAGTTTCAGATACCGATGCTTCAGTTCAGGTTTACTGTATCCCTTGGACCTTCTTATTGACGATGAAACACAGAAATTGCATCCGAATTTAATACCAAAGGCACAATGCCTACTTAAGTACAAGAGGACTGACACTCTAACTTTATACGAGTTGAACTTCTCCTGTGAGTCCAGTTTCAGATTCCGATGCTTCACTTCAGGTTTACTGTATCCCTTGGACCTTCTTATTGACGATGAAACACAGAAATTGCATCCGAATTTAATACAAAGGCACAATGCCGACTTATGCACAAGAGGACTGACACTCAAACATTCTATGAGTTGAACCTCTCCTGTGAGTCCAGTTTTCGATTCCGATGCTTCACTTCAGGTTCGCTGTATATCTTGGACCTTCTAATTGACGATGAAACACGGAAATTGCATTCGAATTTAATACAAGAGGCACAATGCCGTTTAAAATACAAGAGGACAGACACTCTATCTTTCTATGAGTTGAACATCTCCTGTTAGTCCAGTTTTAGATTCCTATGCATCACTTTAGGATTACTGTATACCTTGGACCTTCTAAGTGACGATGAAACACACAAATTGCATCCGAATTTAATACAAAGGCACAATGCCGACTTAAGTACAAGAGGACTGACAGTCTAACTTTCCTTGATTTGAACCTCTCCTGTGAGTCGAGTTTTAGATTCTGATGCTTCACTTCAGGTTTACTGTATCCCTTTGACATTCTTATTGACGATGAAACACAGGACTTGCATCCGAATTTAATACAAAAGGCACAATGCCGACTTAAGTACAAGAGGACTGACACTCTAACTTTCTATGAGTTGAACCTCTCCTGTGAGTCCAGTTTCAGATTCCGATGCATCAGTTCAGGTTTATTGTATACCTTGGACCTCCTTATTGACGATGAAACCCAGAAATTGCATCCGAATTTAATACAAAAGGCACAATGCCGACTTAAGTACAAGAGGACTGACACTTGAACTTTCTATGATTTTAACCTCTCCTTAGAATCCACTTTTAGATTCCGATGCTTCACTTTAAGATTACTGTATACCTTGGACCTTCTTATTGACGATGAAACACAGTAATTTCATCCGAATTTAATACAAAAGGCACAATGCCGACTTAAGCACAAGAGAACTCACACTCTAACTTTCTTTGATTTGAACCTCTCCTGTGAGTCCAGTTTTAGGTTCTGATGCTTCACTTCAGGTTTACTGTATCCCTTGGACATTCTTATTGACGATGAAACACAGAACTTACATCCGAATTTAATACAAAAAGCACAATGCCGACTTAAGTACAAGAGGACTTTCACTCTAACTTTCTATGAGTTGAACCTCTCCTGTGAGTCCAGTTTTAGATTCCGACGCTTCACTTTAGGATTACTGTATACCTTGGACCTTCTTATTAACGATGAAACACAGAAATTCCATCTGAAATTAATACAAAATGCACAATGCCGACTTAAGTACAAGAGGACTGACATTCTAACTTTCTTTGATTTGAACCTCTCCTGTGAGTCCAGTTTTAGATTCTGATACCTCACATCAGGTTTACTCTATCCCTTGGACATTCTTATTGACGATGAAACACAGAACTTGCATCCGAATTTAATACAAAATGCACAATGCCGACTCAAGTACAAGAGGACTGACACTCTAACTTTCAATGAGTTGAACCTCTCCTGTGAGTCCGGTTTCAGATTCCGATGCTTCAGTTCAGGTTTACTGTATGCCTTGGACCTTCATATTGGCGATGAAACACAGAAATTGCATCCGAATTTAATACAAAAGGCACAATGCCTACTTAAGTACAAGAGGACTGACACTCTAACTTTATATGAGTTGAACTTTTCCTGTGAGTCCAGTTTCAGATTCCGATGCTTCACTTCAGGTTTACTGTATCCCTTGGACCATCTTATTGACGATGAAACACAGAAATTGCATCCGAATTTAATACAAAAGGCACAATGCCGACTTAAGTACAAGAGGACTGACACTCAAACTTTCTATGAGTTGAACGTCTCCTGTGAGTCCAGTTTTCGATTCCGATGCTTCACTTCAGGTTCACTGTATACCATGGACCTTCTTATTGACGATGAAACACTGAAATTGCGTCCGAATTTAATACAAAAGGCACAATGCCGTCTTAAATACAAGAGGACAGACTCCCTATCTTTCTATGAGTTGAACATCTCCTGTGAGTCCAGTTTTAGATTACGATGCTTCCGTTCAGGTTTACTGTATCCCTTGGACCTTCTTATTGACGATGGAACACAGAAATTACATCCGAATTTAATACAAAAGGCACAAAGCCTACTTAAGTACAGGAGGACTGACACTCGAACTTTATATGAGTTGAACTTCTCCTGTGAGTCCAGTTTCAGATTCCGATGCTTCAGTTCAGGTTTACTGTATGCCTTGGACCTTCATATTGGCGATGAAACACAGAAATTGCATCCGAATTTAATACAAAAGGCACAATGCCGACTTAAGTACAAGAGGACTGACACTCTAACTTTCGTTGATTTGAACCTCTCCTGTGAGTCCAGTTTTAGAATCTGATGCTTCACTTCAGGTTTACTGTATCCCTTGGACATTCTTATTGATGATGAAACACAGAACTTGCATCCGAATTTAATACAAAAGGCACAATGCCGACTTGAGTACAAGAGGACAGACACTCGAACTTTCTATGAGTTGAAACTCTCCTGTGAGTCCAGTTTCAGATTCCGATGCGTCAGTTCAGGTTTACTGTATCCCTTGGACCTTCTTATTGACGATGAATCACAGAAATTCCATCCGAATTTAATACAAAAGGCACAATGCCTACTTAAGTACAAGAGGACTGACACTCTAACTTTATAAGAGTTGAACTTCTCCTGTGAGTCCAGTTTTAGATTCCGATGCTTCACTTCAGGTTTACAATATCCCTTGGACCTTCTTATTGACGATGAAACACAGAAATTGCATCCGAATTTAATACAAAAGGCACAATTCCTACTTAAGTACAAGAGGACTGACACTCTAACTTTATATGAGTTGAACTTCTCCTGTGAGTCCAGTTTTAGATTCCGATGCTTCACTTCAGGTTTACTGTATCCCTTGGACCTTCTTATTGACGACGAAACACAGAAATTGCATCCGAATTTAATACAAAAGGCACAATGACGACTTACGTACAAGAGGACTGACACTCAAACTTTCTATTAGTTGAAACCCTCCTGTGAGTCCAGTTTTCGATTCCGATGCTTCACTTCAGGTTCACTGTATACCTTGGAACTTCTAATTGACGATGAAACACAGAAATTGCATCGAAATTTAATACAAAAGGCACAATGCCGTCTTAAATACAAGAGGACAGACACTCTATCTTTCTATGAGTTGAACATCTCCTGTCAGTCCAGTTTTAGATTCCGACGCTTCACTTTAGGATTACTGTATACCTTGGACCTTCTTATTGACGATGAAACACAGAAATTGCATCCGAATTTAATACAAAAGGCACAATGCCGACTTAAGTACAAGAGGACTGACATTCTAACTTTCTTTCATTTGAACCTCTCCTGTGAGCACAGTTTTAGATTCTGATGCCTCACTTCAGGTTTACTGTATCCCATGGACATTCTTATTGACGATGAAACACAGAACTTGCATCCCAATTTAATGCAAAAGGCACAATGCCGACTTAAGTACAAGAGGACTGACACTCTAACTTTCTATGAGTTGAACCTCTCCTGTGAGTCCAGTTTCAGATTCCGATGCTTCAGTTCAGGTTTACTGTATCCCTTGGACCTTCTTATTGACGATGAAACACAGAAATTGCATCCGAATTTAATACCAAAGGCACAATGCCTACTTAAGTACAAGAGGACTGACACTCTAACTTTATATGAGTTGAACTTCTCCTGTGGGTCCAGTTTTAGATTCCGTTGCTTCACTTTGGGTTTACTGATTCCCTTGGACCTTCTTATTGACGATGAAACACAGAAATTTCATCCGAATTTAATACAAAAGGCACAATGCCGTCTCAAAAAACAAGAGGACAGACACTCGATCTTTCTATGAGTTGAACATCTCCTGTGAGTCCAGTTTTAGATTCCGATACTTCAGTTCAGGTTTACTGTATCCCTTGGACCTTCTTATTGACGATGAAACACAGAAATTGCATCCGAAATGATTACAAAAGGCACAATGCCTACTTAAGTACAAGAGGACTGACACTCTAACTTTATATGAGTTGAACTTCTCCTGTGAGTCCAGTTTCAGATTCCGATGCTTCACTTCAGGTTTACTGTATCCCTTGGACCTTCTTATTGACGATGAAACACAGAAATTGCATCCGAATTTAATGCAAAGGCACAATGCCGACTTAAGCACAAGAGGACTGACACTCAAACTTTCTATGAGTTGAACCTCTCCTGTGAGTCCAGTTTTCGATTCCGATGCTTCACTTCAGGTTCGCTGTATATCTTGGACCTTCTAATTGACGATGAAACACGGAAATTGCATTCGAATTTAATACAAGAGGCACAATGCCGTTTAAAATACAAGAGGACAGACACTCTATCTTTCTATGAGTTGAACATCTCCTGTTAGTCCAGTTTTAAATTCCCATGCATCACTTTAGGATTACTGTATACCTTGGACCTTCTAAGTGACGATGAAACACACAAATTGCATCCGAATTTAATACAAAGGCACAATGCCGACTTAAGTACAAGAGGACTGACACTCTAACTTTCTATGAGTTGAACCTCTCCTGTGAGTCCAGTTTTAGATTCCGACGCTTCACATCAAGATTACTGTATACCTTGGACCTTCTTATTGACGATGAAACACAGAAATTGCTTCCGAAATTAATACAAAAGGCACAATGCCGACTTAAGTACAAGAGGACTGACATTCTAACTTTCTTTCATTTGAACCTCTCTTGTGAGTCCAGTTTTAGATTCTGACACCTCACTTCAGGTTTACTATATCCCTTAGACATTCTTATTGACGATGAAACACAGAACTTGCATCCGAATTTAATACAAAAGGCACAATGCCGACTCAAGTACAAGAGGACGGACACTTTAACTTTCTATGAGTTGAACCTCTCCTGTGAGGCCAGTTTCAGATTCCGATGCTTCAGTTCTGGTTTACTGTATCCCTTGGTCCTTCATATTGGCGATGAAACACAGATATTGCATCCGAATTTAATACAAAAGGCACAATGCTTACTTAAGTACAAGAGGACTGACATTCTAACTTTCTTTGAATTGAACCTCTCCTGTGAGTCCAGTTTTAGATTCTGATACCTCACTTCAGGTTTTCTGTATCCCTTGGACATTCTAATTGACGATGAAACACAGAACTTGCATCCGAATTTAATACAAAAGGCACAATGCCGACGTAAGTACAAGAGGACTGACACTCTAACTTTCTATGATTTGAACCTCTCCTGTGAGTCCAGTCTTAGAATCTGATGCTTTACTTCAGGTTCTTCTTATAGACGATGAAACACAGAAATTGCATCCGAATTTAATACAAAAGGCACAATGCCGACTTAAGTCCAATAGGACTGACACTCTAACTTTATATGAGTTGAACATCTCCTGTGATTCCAGTTTTAGATTCCGATGCCTCACTTCAGGTTTACTGTATCCCATGGACCTTCTTATAGACGATGAAACACAGAAATTGCATCCGAATTTAATACAAAAGGCACAATGCCGACGTAAGTACAAGAGGACTGACACTCTAACTTTCTATGAGTTGAACCTCTCCTGTGAGTCCAGTTTTAGATTCCGATGCTTCACTTCAGGTTTACTGTATACCTTGGACCTTCTTATTGACGATGAAACACACAAATTGCATCCGAATTTAATACAAAAGGCACAATGCCGAGTTAAGTACAAGAAAACAGACACTTTATCTTTCTATGAGTTGAACATCTCTTGTGAGTCCAGTTTTAGATTCCGATGCTTCACTTCAGGTTTACTGAAACCCTTGGACCTTCTTATTGACGATGAAACAAAGAAATTACATCCGAATTTAATACAAAAGGCACAATGCCGACTTAAGTACAAGAGGACTGATACTCTAACTTTCTATGATTTGAACCTCTCCTGTAAGTCCAGTTTTAGATTCCGATGCTTCACTTCAGGTTTACTGTATCCCTTGGACCTTCATATTGACGATCAATCACAGAAATTGCATCCGAATTTGATACATCAGGCACAATGCCGACTTAAGCACAAGAGGACTCACACTCTAACTTTCTTTGATTTGAACCTCTCCTGTTAGTCCAGTTTTCGATTCCGATTCTTCACTTCAGGTTCACTGTATTCCTAGGAACCTCTTATTGACGATGAAACACAGAAATTGCATCCGAATTTAATACAAAAGGCACAATGCCGTCTTAAAAACAAGAGGACAGACTCTCTATCTTACTATGAGTTGAACATCTCCTGTGAGTCCAGTATAAGATTCCGATGCTTCAGTTCAGGTTTACTGTATCCCTTGTACCTTCTTATTGACGATGAATCACAGAAATTCCATCCGAATTTAATACAAAAGGCACAATGCCTACTTAAGTACAAGAGGACAGACACTCTAACTTTATAAGAGTTGAACTTCTCCTGTGAGTCCACTTTTAGATTCCGATGCTTCACTTCAGGTTTACAATATCCCTTGGACCTTCTTATTGACGATGAAACACAGAAATTGCATCCGAATTGAATACAAAAGGCACAATGACGACTTAAGTACAAGAGGACTGACACTCAAACTTTTTATTAGTTGAACCCCTCCTGTGAGTCCAGTTTTCGATTCCGATGCTTCACTTCAGGTTCACTGTATTCCTTGGAACCTCTTATTGACGATGAAACACAGAAATTGCATCCGAATTTAATACAAAAGGCACAATGCCGTCTTAAATACAAGAGGACAGACACTCTATCTTTCAATCAGTTGAACATCTCCTGTGAGTCCAGTTTTAGATTCCGATGCTTCAGTTCGGTTTACTGTATCCCTTGGACCTTTTTATTGACGATGAAACACAGAAATAGCATCCAAATGTAATACAAAAGGCACAATGCCTACTTAAGTACAAGAGGACTGACACTCTAACTTTATATGAGTTGAACTTCTCCTGTGAGTCCAGTTTTAGATTCCGATGCTTCACTTCAGGTTTACTGTATCCCTTGGACCTTCTTATTGACGATGAAACACAGAAATTGCATCCGAATTTAATACAAAAGGCACAATGACGACTTAAGTACAAGAGGACTGACACTCAAACTTTCTATTAGTTGAAACCCTCCTGTGAGTCCAGTTTTCGATTCCGATGCTTCACTTCAGGTCCACTGTATACCTTGGAACTTCTAATTGACGATGAAACACAGAAATTGCATCGGAATTTAATACAAAAGGCACAATGCCGTATTAAATACAAGAGGACAGACACTCTATCTTTCTATGAGTTGAACATCTCCTGTCAGTCCAGTTTTAGATTCCGATGCTTCACTTTAGGATTACTGTATACCTTGGACCTTCTTATTGACAATGAAACACAGAAATTGCATCCGAATTTAATACAAAAGGCACAATGCCGACTTAAGTACAAGAGGACTGACATTCTAACTTTCTTGCATTTGAACCTCTCCTGTGAGCACAGTTTTAGATTCTGATGCCTCACTTCAGGTTTACTGTATCCCATGGACATTCTTATTGACGATGAAACACAGAACTTGCATCCCAATTTAATACAAAAGGCACAATGCCGACTTAAGTACAAGAGGACTGACACTCTAACTTTCTATGAGTTGAACCTCTCCTGTGAGTCCAGTTTCAGATACCGATGCTTCAGTTCAGGTTTACTGTATAACTTGGACCTTCTTATTGACGATGAAACACAGAAATTGCATCCGAATTTAATACCAAAGGCACAATGCTTACTTAAGTACAAGAGGACTGACACTCTAACTTTATATGAGTTGAACTTCTCCTTTGGGTCCAGTTTTAGATTCCGTTGCTTCACTTTGGGTTTACTGTATCCCTTGGACCTTCTTATTGACGATGAAACCCAGAAATTTCATCCGAATTTAATACAAAAGGCACAATGCCGTCTCAAAAAACAAGAGGACAGACACTCTGTCTTTCTATGAGTTGAACATCTCCTGTGAGTCCAGTTTTAGATTCCGATACTTCAGTTCAGGTTTACTGTATCCCTTGGACCTTCTTATTGACGATGAAACACAGAAATTGCATCCGAAATGATTACAAAAGGCACAATGCCTACTTAAGTACAAGAGGACTGACACTCTAACTTTATATGAGTTGAACTTCTCCTGTGAGTCCAGTTTCAGATTCCGATGCTTCACTTCAGGTTTACTGTAACCCTTGGACCTTCTTATTGACGATGAAACACAGAAATTGCATCCGAATTTAATACAAAAGGCACAATGGCTACTTAAGTACAAGAGGACTGACACTCTAACTTTATATGAGTTGAACTTCTCCTGTGAGTCCAGTTTCAGATTCCGATGCTTCACTTCAGGTTTACTGTATCCCTTGGACCTTCTTATTGACGATGAAACACAGAAATTGCATCCGAATTTAATACAAAAGGCACAATGCCGACTTAAGTACAAGAGGACTGACACTCAAACTTTCTATGAGTTGAACCTCTCCTGTGAGTCCAGTTTTCGATTCCGATGCTTCACTTCAGGTTCACTGTATACCATGGACCTTCTTATTGACGATGAAACACTGAAATTGCGTCCGAATTTAATACAAAAGGCACAATGCCGTCTTAAATACAAGAGGACAGACTCCCTATCTTTCTATGAGTTGAACATCTCCTGTGAGTCCAGTTTTAGATTCCGATGCTTCCGTACAGGTTTACTGTATCCCTTGGACCTCCTTATTGACGATGGAACACAGAAATTACATCCGAATTTAATACAAAAGGCACAATGCCTACTTAAGTACAGGAGGACTGACACTCGAACTTTATATGAGTTGAACTTCTCCTGTGAGTCCAGTTTCAGATTCCGATGCTTCAGTTCAGGTTTACTGTATGCCTTGGACCTTCATATTGGCGATGAAACACAGAAATTGCATCCGAATTTAATACAAAAGGCACAATGCCGACTTAAGTACAAGAGGACTGACACTCTAACTTTCGTTGATTTGAACCTCTCCTGTGAGTCCAGTTTTAGAATCTGATGCTTCACTTCAGGTTTACTGTATCCCTTGGACATTCTTATTGATGATGAAACACAGAACTTGCATCCGAATTTAATACAAAAGGCACAATGCCGACTTGAGTACAAGAGGACAGACACTCGAACTTTCTATGAGTTGAACCTCTCCTGTGAGTCCAGTTTCAGATTCCGATGCGTCAGTTCAGGTTTACTGTATCCCTTGGACCTTCTTATTGACGATGAAACACAGAAATTGCATCCGAATTTAATACAAAGGGCACAATGCCTATTTAAGTACAAGAGGACTGACACTCTAACTTTATATGAGTTGAACTTCTCCTGTGAGTCCAGTTTTAGATTCCGACGCTTCACTTCAGGTTCACTGTTTACCTTGGACCTTCTTATTGACGATGAAACACCGAAATTGCGTCCGAATTTAATACAAAAGGCACAATGCCAACTTAAGCACAAGAGGACTCACACTGTAACTTTCTTTGATTTGAACCTCTCCTGTTAGTCCAGTTTTAGATTCTGATGCTTCACTTCAGGTTTACTGTATCCCTTGGACATTCTTATTGACGATGAAACACAGAACTTGCATCGGAATTTAATACAAAAGCACAATGCCGACTTAAGTACAAGAGGACTGACACTCTAACATTCTATGAGTTGAACCTCTTCTGTGAGTCCAGTTTTAGATTCCGATGCTTCAGTTCAGGTTTACTGTATCCCTTGGAAATTCTTATTGACGATGAAACACATGAATTGCATCCGAATTTAATACAAAAGGTACAATACCTACTTAAGTACAAGAGGACTGACACTCTAAATATTTATGAGTTGAACTTTTCCTCTGAGTCCAGTTTTAGATTCCGATGGTACACTTCAGGTTTACCGTATCCCTTGGACCTTCTTATTGTCGATGAAACACAGAAATTGCATCCGAATTTAATACAAGAGGCACAATGCCGACTTAAGTACAAGAGGACTGACATTCAAACTTTCTATGAGTTAAACCTCTCCTGTGAGTCCAGTTTTCGATTCCGATGCTTCACTTCAGGTTCACTGTATACCTTGTACCTTCTTATTGACGATGAGACACAGAAATTGCATCCGAATTTAGTACAAAAGGCACAATGCCGTCTTAAAAACAAGAGGACAGACTCTCTATCTTACTATGAGTTGAACTTCTCCTGTGAGTCCAGTATTAGATTCCGATGCTTCAATTCAGGTTTACTGTATCCCTTGTACCTTCTTATTGACGATGAAACACAGAAATTTCATCCGAATTTAATACAAGGGGCACAATGCCTACTTATGTACAAGAGGACTGACACTCTAACTTTATATGAGTTGAACTTCTCCTGTGAGTCCAGTTTTAGATTCCGATGCTTCACATCAGGTTTACAATATCCCTTGGACCTTCTTATTGATGATGAAACACAGAAATTGCATCCGAATTTAATACAAAAGGCACAATGACGACTTAAGTACAAGAGGACTGACACTCAAACTTTCTATTAATTGAACCCCTCCTGTGAGTCCAGTTTTCGATTCCGATGCTTCACTTCAGGTTTACGGTATCCCTTGGACCTTCTTATTGACGATGAAACACAGAAATTGCATCCGAATTTAATACAAAAGGCACAATGCCGACTTAAGTACAAGAGGACTGACATTCTAACTTTCTTTCATTTGAAAATCTCCTGTGAGCCCAGATTTAGATTCTGATGCCTCACTTCAGGTTTACTGTATCCCTTGGACATTCTTATTCACGATGAAACACAGAAATTGCATCCGAATTTAATACAAGAGGCACAATGCCGACTTAAGTACAATAGGACTGACACTCAAACTTTGTTTGAGTTGAACCTCTCCTGTGAGTCCAGTTTCCGATTCCGACGCTTCACTTCAGGTTCACTGTATACCTTGGACCTTCTTATTGACGATGAAACACAGAAATTGCATCCGAATTTAATACAAAAGGCACAATGCCGTCTTAAATACAAGAGGACAGACACTCTTTCTTTCTATGAGTTGAACATCTCCTGTTAGTCCAGTTTTAGATTCCTATGCTTCACTTTAGGATTACTGTATACCTTGGACCTTCTAAGTGACGATGAAACACACAAAATGCATCCGAATTTAATACAAAAGGCACAATGCCGACTTAAGTACAAGAAAACAGACACTTTATCTTTCTATGAGTTGAACATCTCTTGTGAGTCCAGATTTAGATTCCGATGCTTCACTTCAGGTTTACTGTATCCGTTGGACCTTCTTATTGACGATGAAACAAAGAAATTACATCCGAATTTAATACAAAAGGAACAATGCCGACTTAAGTACATGAGGACTGATACTCTAACTTTCTATGATTTGAACCTCTCCTGTAGGTCCAGTTTTAGATTCCGATGCTTCACTTCAGGTTTACTGTATCCCTTGGACCTTCATATTGACGATCAATCACAGAAATTGCATCCGAATTTGATACATCAGGCACAATGCCGACTTAAGCACAAGAGGACGCACACTCTAACTTTCTTTGATTTGAACCTCTCCTGTTAGTCCAGTTTTCGATTCCGATTCTTCACTTCAGGTTCACTGTATTCCTAGGAACCTCTTATTGACGATGAAACACAGAAATTGCATCCGAATTTAATACAAAAGGCACAATGCCGTCTTAAAAACAAGAGGACAGACTCTCTATCTTACTATGAGTTGAACATCTCCTGTGAGTCCAGTATAAGATTCCGATGCTTCAGTTCAGGTTTACTGTATATCTTGTACCTTCTTGTTGACGATGAATCACAGAAATTGCATCCGAATTTAATACAAAAGCCACAATGCCTACTTAAGTACAAGAGGACTGACACTCTAACTTTATAAGAGTTGAACTTCTCCAGTGAGTCCAGTTTTAGATTCCGATGCTTCACTTCAGGTTTACAATATCCCTTGGACCTTCTTATTGACGATGAAACACAGAAATTGCATCCGAATTTAATACAAAAGGCACAATGACGACTTAAGTACAAGAGGACTGACACTCAAACTTTTTATTAGTTGAACCCCTCCTGTGAGTCCAGTTTTCGATTCCGATGCTTCACTTCAGGTTCACTGTATTCCTTGGAACCTCTTATTGACGATGAAACACAGAAATTACATCCGAATTTAAAACAAAAGGCACAATGCCATCTTAAATACAAGAGGACAGACACTCTATCTTTCTATCAGTTGAACATCCCCTGTGAGTCCAGTTTTAGATTCCGATGCTTCAGTTCGGTTTACTGTATCCCTTGGACCTTTTTATTGACGATGAAACACAGAAATAGCATCCGAATGTAATACAAAAGGCACAATGCCTTCTTAAGTACAAGAGGACTGACACTCTAACTTTATATGAGTTGAACTTCTCCTGTGAGTCCAGTTTTAGATTCCGATGCTTCACTTCAGGTTTACTGTATCCCTTCGACCTTCTAATTGACGATGAAACACAGAAATTGCATCGGAATTTAATACGAAAGGCACAATGCCGTCTTAAATACAAGAGGACAGACACTCTATCTTTCTATGAGTTGAACATCTCCTGTCAGTCCAGTTTTAGATTCCGATGCTTCACTTTAGGATTACTGTATACCTTGGACCTTCTTATTGACGATGAAACACAGAAATTGCATCCGAATGTAATACAAAAGGCACAATGCCGACTTAAGTACAAGAGGACTGACATTCTAACTTTCTTTCATTTGAACCTCTCCTGTGAGCACAGTTTTAGATTCTGATGCCTCACTTCAGGTTTACTGTATATCATGGACAATCTTATTGACGATGAAACACAGAACTTGCATCCCAATTTAATACAAAAGGCACAATGCCGACTTAAGTACTAGAGGACTGACACTCTAACTTTCTACGAGTTGAACCTCTCCTGTGAGTCCAGTTTCAGATTCCGATGCTTCAGTTCAGGTTTACTGTATCCCTTGGACCTTCTTATTGACGATGAAACACAGAAATTGCATCCGAATTTAATACCAAAGGCACAATGCCTACTTAAGTACAAGAGGACTGACACTCTAACTTTATATGAGTTGAACTTCTCCTGTGGGTCCAGTTTTAGATTCCGTTGCTTCACTTTGGGTTTACTGTATCCCTTGGACCTTCTTATTGACTATGAAACACAGAAATTTCATCCGAATTTAATACAAAAGGCACAATGCCGTCTCAAAAAACAAGAGGACAGACACTCTATCTTTCTATGAGTTGAACATCTCCTGTGAGTCCAGTTTTAGATTCCGATACTTCGGTTCAGGTTTACTGTATCCCTTGGACCTTCTTATTGACGATGAAACACAGAAATTGCATCCGAAATGATTACAAAAGGCACAATGCCTACTTAAGTACAAGAGGACTGACACTCTAACTTTATATGAGTTGAACTTCTCCTGTGAGTCCAGTTTCAGATTCCGATGCTTCACTTCAGGTTTACTGTATCCCTTGGACCTTCTTATTGACGATGAAACACAGAAATTGCATCCGAATTTAATACAAAGGCACAATGCCGACTTAAGCACAAGAGGACTGACACTCAAACTTTCTATGAGTTGAACCTCTCCTGTGAGTCCAGTTTTCGATTCCGATGCTTCACTTCAGGTTCGCTGTATATCTTGGACCCACTTATTGACGATGAAACACGGAAATTGCATTCGAATTTAATACAAGAGGCACAATGCCGTTTAAAATACAAGAGGACAGACACTCTATCTTTCTATGAGTTGAACATCTCCTGTTAGTCCAGTTTTAGATTCCTATGCTTCACTTTAGGATTACTGTATACCTTGGACCTTCTAAGTGACGATGAAACACACAAATTGCATCCGAAGTCAATACAAAGGCACAATGCCGACTTAAGTACAAGAGGATTGACACTCTAACTTTCCTTGATTTGAACCTCTCCTGTGAGTCCAGTTTTAGATTCTGATGCTTCACTTCAGGTTTACTGTATCCCTTTGACATTCTTATTGACGATGAAACACAGAACTTGCATCCGAACTTAATACAAAACGCACAATGTCGACTTAAGTACAAGAGGACTGACACTCTAACTTTCTATGAGTTGAACCTCTCCTGTGAGTCCAGTTTCAGATTCCGATGCGTCAGTTCAGGTTTATTGTATACCTTCGACCTCCTTATTGACGATGAAACCCAGAAATTGCATCCGAATTTAATACAAAAGGCACAATGCCGACTTAAGTACAAGAGGACTGACACTTGAACTTTCTATGATTTGAACCTCTCCTTAGAATCAACTTTTAGATTCCGATGCTTCACTTTAAGATTACTGTATACCTTGGACCTTCTTATTGACGATGAAACACAGTAATTTCATCCGAATTTAATACAAAAGGCACAATGCCGACTTAAGCACAAGTGGACTCACACTCTAACTTTCTTTGATTTGAACCTCTCCTGTGAGTCCAGTTTTAGATTCTGATGCTTCACTTCAGGTTTACTGTATCCCTTGGACATTCGTATTGACGATGAAACGCAGAACTTACATCCGAATTTAATACAAAAAGCACAATGCCGACTTAAGTACAAGAGGACTTTCACTCTAACTTTCTATGAGTTGAACCTCTCCTGTGAGTCCAATTTTAGATTCCGACGCCTCACTTTAGGATTACTGTATACCTTGGACCTTCTTATTGACGATGAAACACAGAAATTGCATCTGAAATTAATACAAAATGCACAATGCCGACTTAAGTATAAGAGGACTGACATTCTAACTTTCTTTGATTTGAACCTCTCCTGTGAGTCCAGTTTTAGATTCTGATACCTCACATCAGGTTTACTCTATCCCTTGGACATTCTTATTGACGATGAAACACAGAACTTGCATCCGAATTTAATACAAAAGGCACAATGCCGACTCAAGTACAAGCGGACTGACACTCTAACTTTCAATGAGATGAACCACTCCTGTGAGTCCAGTTTCAGATTGCGATGCTTCAGTTCAGGTTTACTGTATCCCTTGGACCTTCTTATTGACGATGAAACACAGAAATTGCATCCGAATTTAATAGAAAAGGCACAATGCCGACTTAAGTACAAGAGGACTGACACTCAAACTTTCTATGAGTTGAACCTCTCCTGTGAGTCCAGTTTTCGATTCCGATGCTTCACTTCAGGTTCACTGTATACCATGGACCTTCTTATTGACGATGAAACACTGAAATTGCGTCCGAATTTAATACAAAAGGCACAATGCCGTCTTAAAAACAAGAGGACAGACTCCCTATCTTTCTATGAGTTGAACATCTCCTGTGAGTCCAGTTTTAGATTCCGATGCTTCAGTTCAGGTTTACTGTATCCCTTGGACCTTCTTATTGACATTGGAACACAGAAATTACATCCGAATTTAATACAAATGGCACAATGCCTACTTAAGTACAGGAGGACTGACACTCGAACTTTATATGAGTTGAACTTCTCCTGTGAGTCCAGTTTTCGATTCCGATGCTTCACATCAGGTTTACTGTATCCCTTGGAATTTCTTATTGACGATGAAACACAGAAATTGCATCCGAATTTAATACAAAAGGCACAATGCCGACTTGAGTACAAGAGGACTGACACTCAAACTTTCTATGAGTTGTACCTCTCCTGTGAGTCCAGTTTTGGATTCCGATGCTTCACTTCAGGTTCACTGTATATCTTGGACCTTCTTATTGACAATGAAACACAGAAATTGCATCCGAATTTAATACAAAAGGCACAATGCCGACTTAAGTACAAGAGGACTGACACTCCAAGTTTCGTTGATTTGAACCTCTCCTGTGAGTCCAGTTTTAGAATCTGATGCTTCACTTCAGGTTTACTGTATCCCTTGGACATTCTTATTGATGATGAAACACAGAACTTGCATCCGAATTTAATACAAAAGGCACAATGCCGACTTGAGAACAAGAGGACAGACACTCGAACTTTCTATGAGTTGAACCTCTCCTGTGAGTCCAGTTTTAGATTCCGACGCTTCACTTCAGGTTCACTGTATACCTTGGACCTTCTTATTGACGATGAAACACCGAAATTGCATCCGAATTTAATACAAAAGGCACAATGCCGACTTAAGCACAAGAGGACTCACACTCTAACTTTCTTTGATTTGAACCTCTCCTGTTAGTCCAGTTTTAGATTCTGATACCTCACATCAGGTTTACTCTATCCCTTGGACATTCTTATTGACGATGAAACACAGAACTTGCATCCGAATTTAATACAAAAGGCACAATGCCGACTCAAGTACAAGAGGACTGACACTCTAACTTTCAATGAGATGAACCACTCCTGTGAGTCCAGTTTCAGATCCCGATGCTTCAGTTCAGGTTTACTGTATCCCTTGGACCTTCTTATTGACGATGAAACACAGAAATTGCATCCGAATTTAATACAAAAGGCACAATGCCGACTTAAGTACAAGAGGTCTGACACTCAAACTTTCTATGAGTTGAACCTCTCCTGTGAGTCCAGTTTTCGATTCCGATGCTTCACTTCAGGTTCACTGTATACCATGGACCTTCTTATTGACGATGAAACACTGAAATTGCGTCCGAATTTAATACAAAAGGCACAATGCCGTCTTAAAAACAAGAGGACAGACTCCCTATCTTTCTATGAGTTGAACATCTCCTGTGAGTCCAGTTTTAGATTCCGATGCTTCAGTTCAGGTTTACTGTATCCCTTGGACCTTCTTATTGACGATGGAACACAGAAATTACATCCGAATTTAATACAAAAGGCACAATGCCTACTTAAGTACAGGAGGACTGACACTCGAACTTTATATGAGTTGAACTTCTCCTGTGAGTCCAGTTTTCGATTCCGATGCTTCACATCAGGTTTACTGTATCCCTTGGAATTTCTTATTGACGATGAAACACAGAAATTGCATCCGAATTTAATACAAAAGGCACAATGCCGACTTGAGTACAAGAGGACTGACACTCAAACTTTCTATGAGTTGAACCTCTCCTGTGAGTCCAGTTTTGGATTCCGATGCTTCAATTCAGGTTCACTGTATATCTTGGACCTTCTTATTGACAATGAAACACAGAAATTGTATCCGAATTTAATACAAAAGGCACAATGCCGACTTAAGTACAAGAGGACTGACACTCTAACTTTCGTTGATTTGAACCTCTCCTGTGAGTCCAGTTTTAGAATCTGATGCTTCACTTCAGGTTTACTGTATCCCTTGGACATTCGTATTGATGATGAAACACAGAACTTGCATCCGAATTTAATACAAAAGGCACAATGCCGACTTGAGAACAAGAGGACAGACACTCGAACTTTCTATGAGTTGAACCTCTCCTGTGAGTCCAGTTTTAGATTCCGACGCTTCACTTCAGGTTCACTGTATACCTTGGACCTTCTTATTGACGATGAAACACCGAAATTGCATCCGAATTTAATACAAAAGGCACAATGCCGACTTAAGCACAAGAGGACTCACACTCTAACTTTCTTTGATTTGAACCTCTCCTGTGAGTCCAGTTTTAGATTCTGATGCTTCACTTCAGGTTTACTGTATCCCTTGGACATTCGTATTGACGATGAAACGCAGAACTTACATCCGAATTTAATACAAAAAGCACAATGCCGACTTAAGTACAAGAGGACTTTCACTCTAACTTTCTATGAGTTGAACCTCTCCTGTAAGTCCAGTTTTAGATTCCGACGCCTCACTTTAGGATTACTGTATACCTTGGACCTTCTTATTGACGATGAAACACAGAAATTGCATCTGAAATTAATACAAAATGCACAATGCCGACTTAAGTATAAGAGGACTGACATTCTAACTTTCTTTGATTTGAACCTCTCCTGTGAGTCCAGTTTTAGATTCTGATACCTCACATCAGGTTTACTCTATCCCTTGGACATTCTTATTGACGATGAAACACAGAACTTGCATCCGAATTTAATACAAAAGGCACAATGCCGACTCAAGTACAAGCGGACTGACACTCTAACTTTCAATGAGATGAACCACTCCTGTGAGTCCAGTTTCAGATTGCGATGCTTCAGTTCAGGTTTACTGTATCCCTTGGACCTTCTTATTGACGATGAAACACAGAAATTGCATCCGAATTTAATAGAAAAGGCACAATGCCGACTTAAGTACAAGAGGACTGACACTCAAACTTTCTATGAGTTGAACCTCTCCTGTGAGTCCAGTTTTCGATTCCGATGCTTCACTTCAGGTTCACTGTATACCATGGACCTTCTTATTGACGATGAAACACTGAAATTGCGTCCGAATTTAATACAAAAGGCACAATGCCGTCTTAAAAACAAGAGGACAGACTCCCTATCTTTCTATGAGTTGAACATCTCCTGTGAGTCCAGTTTTAGATTCCGATGCTTCAGTTCAGGTTTACTGTATCCCTTGGACCTTCTTATTGACGTTGGAACACAGAAATTACATCCGAATTTAATACAAATGGCACAATGCCTACTTAAGTACAGGAGGACTGACACTCGAACTTTATATGAGTTGAACTTCTCCTGTGAGTCCAGTTTTCGATTCCGATGCTTCACATCAGGTTTACTGTATCCCTTGGAATTTCTTATTGACGATGAAACACAGAAATTGCATCCGAATTTAATACAAAAGGCACAATGCCGACTTGAGTACAAGAGGACTGACACTCAAACTTTCTATGAGTTGAACCTCTCCTGTGAGTCTAGTTTTGGATTCCGATGCTTCACTTCAGGTTCACTGTATATCTTGGACCTTCTTATTGACAATGAAACACAGAAATTGCATCCGAATTTAATACAAAAGGCACAATGCCGACTTAAGTACAAGAGGACTGACACTCCAAGTTTCGTTGATTTGAACCTCTCCTGTGAGTCCAGTTTTAGAATCTGATGCTTCACTTCAGGTTTACTGTATCCCTTGGACATTCTTATTGATGATGAAACACAGAACTTGCATCCGAATTTAATACAAAAGGCACAATGCCGACTTGAGAACAAGAGGACAGACACTCGAACTTTCTATGAGTTGAACCTCTCCTGTGAGTCCAGTTTTAGATTCCGACGCTTCACTTCAGGTTCACTGTATACCTTGGACCTTCTTATTGACGATGAAACACCGAAATTGCATCCGAATTTAATACA
The DNA here is from genome assembly GCF_021461395.2 of Schistocerca americana. Lineage (NCBI taxonomy): Eukaryota > Metazoa > Arthropoda > Insecta > Orthoptera > Acrididae > Schistocerca > Schistocerca americana. Next base: position 856,466 of record NW_025725687.1, on the reverse strand, counting down.
AAAGGCACAATGCCGACTTAAGCACAAGAGGACTCACACTCTAACTTTCTTTGATTTGAACCTCTCCTGTTAGTCCAGTTTTAGATTCTGATACCTCACATCAGGTTTACTCTATCCCTTGGACATTCTTATTGACGATGAAACACAGAACTTGCATCCGAATTTAATACAAAAGGCACAATGCCGACTCAAGTACAAGAGGACTGACACTCTAACTTTCAATGAGATGAACCACTCCTGTGAGTCCAGTTTCAGATTCCGATGCTTCAGTTCAGGTTTACTGTATCCCTTGGACCTTCTTATTGACGATGAAACACAGAAATTGCATCCGAATTTAATACAAAAGGCACAATGCCGACTTAAGTACAAGAGGTCTGACACTCAAACTTTCTATGAGTTGAACCTCTCCTGTGAGTCCAGTTTTCGATTCCGATGCTTCACTTCAGGTTCACTGTATACCATGGACCTTCTTATTGACGATGAAACACTGAAATTGCGTCCGAATTTAATACAAAAGGCACAATGCCGTCTTAAAAACAAGAGGACAGACTCCCTATCTTTCTATGAGTTGAACATCTCCTGTGAGTCCAGTTTTAGATTCCGATGCTTCAGTTCAGGTTTACTGTATCCCTTGGACCTTCTTATTGACGATGGAACACAGAAATTACATCCGAATTTAATACAAAAGGCACAATGCCTACTTAAGTACAGGAGGACTGACACTCGAACTTTATATGAGTTGAACTTCTCCTGTGAGTCCAGTTTTCGATTCCGATGCTTCACATCAGGTTTACTGTATCCCTTGGAATTTCTTATTGACGATGAAACACAGAAATTGCATCCGAATTTAATACAAAAGGCACAATGCCGACTTGAGTACAAGAGGACTGACACTCAAACTTTCTATGAGTTGAACCTCTCCTGTGAGTCCAGTTTTGGATTCCGATGCTTCAATTCAGGTTCACTGTATATCTTGGACCTTCTTATTGACGATGAAACACAGAAATTGCATCCGAATTTAATACAAAAGGCACAATGCCGACTTAAGTACAAGAGGACTGACACTCTAACTTTCGTTGATTTGAACCTCTCCTGTGAGTCCAGTTTTAGAATCTGATGCTTCACTTCAGGTTTACTGTATCCCTTGGACATTCGTATTGATGATGAAACACAGAACTTGCATCCGAATTTAATACAAAAGGCACAATGCCGACTTGAGAACAAGAGGACAGACACTCGAACTTTCTATGAGTTGAACCTCTCCTGTGAGTCCAGTTTTAGATTCCGACGCTTCACTTCAGGTTCACTGTATACCTTGGACCTTCTTATTGACGATGAAACACCGAAATTGCATCCGAATTTAATACAAAAGGCACAATGCCGACTTAAGCACAAGAGGACTCACACTCTAACTTTCTTTGATTTGAACCTCTCCTGTTAGTCCAGTTTTAGATTCTGATGCTTCACTTCAGGTTTACTGTATCCCTTGGACATTCTTATTGACGATGAAACACAGAACTTGCATCGGAATTTAATACAAAAGGCATAATGCCGACTTAAGTACAAGAGGACTGACACTCTAACTTTCTATGAGTTGAACCACTTCTGTGAGTCCAGTTTTAGATTCCGATGCTTCAGTTCAGGTTTACTGTATCCCTTGGAAATTCTTATTGACGATGAAACACATGAATTGCATCCGAATTTAATACAAAAGGTACAATACCTACTTAAGTACAAGAGGACTGACACTCTAAATATATATGAGTTGAACTTTTCCTCTGAGTCCAGTTTTAGATTCCGATGGTTCACTTCTGGTTTACCGTATCCCTTGGACCTTCTTATTGACGATGAAACACAGAAATTGCATCCGAATTTAATACAAAAGGCACAATGCCGACTTAAGTACAAGAGGACTGACACTCAAACTTTCTATGAGTTGAGCACCTCCTGTGAGTCCAGTTTTCGATTCCGATGCTTCACTTCAGGTTCACTGTACTCCTTGGAACCTCTTATTGACGATGAAACACAGAAATTGCATCCGAATTTAATACAAAAGGCACAATGCCGTCTTAAATACAAGAGGACAGACACTCTATCTTTCTATCAGTTGAACATCTCCTGTGAGTCCAGTTTTAGATTCCGATGCTTCAGTTCGGTTTACTGTATCCCTTGGACCTTTTTATTGACGATGAAACACAGAAATAGCATCCGAATGTAATACAAAAGGCACAATGCCTACTTAAGTACAAGAGGACTGACACTCTAACTTTATATGAGTTGAACTTCTCCTGTGAGTCCAGTTTTAGATTCCGATGCTTCACTTCAGATTTACTGTATCCCTTGGACCTTCTTATTGACGATGAAACACAGAAATTGCATCCGAATTTAATACAAAAGGCACAATGACGACTTAAGTACAAGAGGACTGACACTCAAACTTTCTATTAGTTGAAACCCTCCTGTGAGTCCAGTTTTCGATTCCGATGCTTCACTTCAGGTTCACTGTATACCTTGGAACTTCTAATTGACGATGAAACACAGAAATTGCATCGGAATTTAATACAAAAGGCACAATGCCGTCTTAAATACAAAAGGACAGACACTCTATCTTTCTATGGGTTGAACATCTCCTGTCAGTCCAGTTTTAGATTCCGATGCTTCACTTTACGATTACTGTATACCTTGGACCTTCTTATTGACGATGAAACACAGAAATTGTATCCGAATTTAATATAAAAGGCACAATGCCGACTTAAGTACAAGAGGACTGACATTCTAACTTTCTTTCATTTGAACCTCTCCTGTGAGCACAGTTTTAGATTCTGATGCCTCACTTCAGGTTTACTGTATCCCATGGACATTCTTATTGAGGATGAAACACAGAACTTGCATCCCAATTTAATACAAAAGGCACAATGCCGACTTAAGTACAAGAGGACTGACACTCTAACTTTCTATGAGTTGAACCTCTCCTGTGAGTCCAGTTTCAGATTCCGATGCTTCAGTTCAGGTTTACCGTATCCCTTGGACCTTCTTATTGACGATGAAACACAGAAATTGCATCCGAATTTAATACCAAAGGCACAATGCTTACTTAAGTACAAGAGGACTGACACTCTAACTTTATATGAGTTGAACTTCTCCTGTGGGTCCAGTTTTAGATTCCGTTGCTTCACTTTGGGTTTACTGTATCCCTTGGACCTTCTTATTGACGATGAAACACAGAAATTGCATCCGAATTTAATACAAATTCACAATGCCGACTTAAGCACAAGAGGACTGACACTCAAACTTTCTATGAGTTGAACCTCTCCTGTGAGTCCAGTTTTCGATTCCGATGCTTCACTTCCGGTTCGCTGTATATCTTGGACCTTCTTATTTACGATGAAACACGGAAATTGCATTCGAATTTAATACAAGAGGCACAATGCCGTCTCTAAAAACAAGAGGACAGACACTCTATCTTTCTATGAGTTGAACATCTCCTGTTAGTCCAATTTTAGATTCCTATGCTTCACTTTAGGATTACTGTATACCTTGGACCTTCTAAGTGACGATGAAACACACAAATTGCATCCGAATTTAATACAAAGGCACAATGCCGACTTAAGTACAAGAGGACTGACACTCTAACTTTCCTTGATTTGAACCTCTCCTGTGAGTCCAGTTTTAGATTCTGATGCTTCACTTCAGGTTTACTGTATCCCTTTGACATTCTTATTGACGATGAAACACAGAACTTGCATCCGAATTTAATACAAAAGGCACAATGCCGACTTAAGTACAAGAGGACTGACACTCTAACTTTCTATGAGTTGAACCTCTCCTGTGAGTCCAGTTTCAGATTCCGATGCGTCAGTTCAGGTTTATTGTATACCTTGGACCTCCTTATTGACGATGAAACCCAGAAATTGCATCCGAATTTAATACAGAAGGCACAATGCCGACTTAAGTACAAGAGGACTGACACTTGAACTTTCTATGATTTGAACCTCTCCTTAGAATCAACTTTTAGATTCCGATGCTTCACTTTAAGATTACTGTATACCCTGGACCTTCTTATTGACGATGAAACACAGTAATTTCATCCGAATTTAATACAAATGGCACAATGCCGACCTAAGCACAAGAGGACTCACAGTCAAACTTTCTTTGATTTGAACCTCTCCTGTGAGTCCAGTTTTCGATTCCGATGCTTCACTTCAGGTTCACTGTATACCATGGACCTTCTTATTGACGATGAAACACTGAAATTGCGTCCGAATTTAATACAAAAGGCACAATGCCGTCTTAAATACAAGAGGACAGACTCCCTATCTTTCTATGAGTTGAACATCTCCTGTGAGTCCAGTTTTAGATTCCGATGCTTCAGTTCAGGTTTACTGTATCCCTTGGACCTTCTTATTGACGATGGAACACAGAAATTACATCCGAATTTAATACAAAAGGCACAATGCCTACTTAAGTACAGGAGGACTGACACTCGAACTTTACATGAGTTGAACTTCTCCTGTGAGTCCAGTTTTCGATTCCGATGCTTCACATCAGGTTTACTGTATCCCTTGGACCTTCTTATTGACGATGAAACACAGAAATTGCATCCGAATTTAATACAAAAGGCACAATGCCGACTTGAGTACAAGAGGACTGACACTCAAACATTCTATGAGTTGAACCTCTCCTGTGAGTCCAGTTTTGGATTCCGATGCTTCACTTTAGGTTCACTGTATATCTTAGACCTTCTTATTGACGATGCAACACAGAAATTGCATCCGAATTTAATACAAAAGGCACAATGCCGACTTAAGTACAAGAGGACTGACACACTAACTTTCGTTGATTTGAACCTCTCCTGTGAGTCCAGTTTTAGAATCTGATGCTTCACTTCAGGTTTACTGTATCCCTTGGACATTCTTATTGATGATGAAACACAGAACTTGCATCCGAATTTAATACAAAAGGCACAATGCCAACTTGTGTACAAGAGGACAGACACTCGAACTTTCTATGAGTTGAACCTCTCCTGTGAGTCCAGTTTCAGATTCCGATGCGTCAGTTCAGGTTTACTGTATCCCTTGGACCCCCTTATTGACGATGAAACAAAGAAATTGCATCCGAATTTAATACAAAGGGCCAAATGCCTATTTAAGTACAAGAGGACTGACGCTCTAACTTTATATGAGTTGAACTTCTCCTGTGAGTCCAGTTTTAGAATCCGACGCTTCACTTCAGGTTCACTGTATACCTTGGACCTTCTTATTGACGATGAAACACCGAAATTGCATCCGAATTTAATACTAAAGGCACAATGCCGACTTAAGCACAAGAGGACTCACACTCTAACTTTCTTTGATTTGAACCTCTCCTGTTAGTCCAGTTTTAGATTCTGATGCTTCACTTCAGGTTTACTGTATCTCTTGGACATTCTTATTGACGATGAAACACAGAACTTGCATCGGAATTTAATACAAAAGGCACAATGCCGACTTAAGTACATGAGGACTGACACTCTAACTTTCTATGAGTTGAACCTCTTCTGTGAGTCCAGTTTTAGATTCCGATGCTTCAGTTCAGGTTTACTGTATCCCTTGGAAATTCTTATTGACGATGAAACACATGAGTTGCATCCGAATTTAATACAAAAGGTACAATACCTACTTAAGTACAAGAGGACTGACACTCTAAATATATATGAGTTGAACTTTTCCTCTGAGTCCAGTTTTAGATTCCGATGGTTCACTTCAGGTTTACCGTATCCCTTGTACCTTCTTATTGACGATGAAACACAGAAATTGCATCCGAATTTAATACAAAAGGCACAATGCCGACTTAAGTACAAGAGGACTGACACTCTAACTTTCTATGAGTTAAACCTCTCCTGTGAGTCCAGTTTTCGATTCCGATGCTTCACTTCAGGTTCACTGTATACCTTGTACCTTCTTATTGACGATGAGACACAGAAATTGCATCCGAATTTAATACAAAAGGCACAATGCCGTCTTAAAAACAAGAGGACAGACTCTCTATCTTACTATGAGTTGAACATCTCCTGTGAGTCCAGTATTAGATTCCGACGCTTCAATTCAGGTTTACTGTATCCCTTGTACCTTCTTTTTGACGATGAAACACAGAAATTTCATCCGAATTTAATACAAAAGGCACAATGCCTACTTATGTACAAGAGGACTGACACTCTAACTTTATATGAGTTGAACTTCTCCTGTGAGTCCAGTTTTAGATTCCGATGCTTCACTTCAGGTTTACAATATCCCTTGGACCTTCTTATTGACGATGAAACACAGAAATTGCATCCGAATTTAATACAAAAGGCACAATGACGACTTAAGTACAAGAGGACTGACACTCAAACTATCTATTAGTTGAACCCCTCCTGTGAGTCCAGTTTTCGATTCCGATGCTTCACTTCAGCTTCACTGTATTCCTTGGAACCTCTTATTGACGATGAAACACAGAAATTGCATCCGAATTTAATACAAAAGGCACAATGCCGTCTTAAATACAAGAGGACAGACACTCTATCTTTCTATCAGTTAAACATCTCCTGTGAGTCCAGTTTTAGATTCCGATGCTTCAGTTCGGTTTACTGTATCCCTTGGAAATTCTTATTGACGATGAAACACATGAATTGCATCCGAATTTAATACAAAATGTACAATACCTACTTAAGTACAAGAGGACTGACACTCTAAATATATATGAGTTGAACTTTTCCTCTGAGTCCAGTTTTAGATTCCGATGGTTCACTTCAGGTTTACCGTATCCCTTGTACCTTCTTATTGACGATGAAACACAGAAATTGCATCCGAATTTAATACAAAAGGCACAATGCCGACTTAAGTACAAGAGGACTGACACTCTAACTTTCTATGAGTTAAACCTCTCCTGTGAGTCCAGTTTTCGATTCCGATGCTTCACTTCAGGTTCACTGTATACCTTGTACCTTCTTATTGACGATGAGACACAGAAATTGCATCCGAATTTAATACAAAAGGCACAATGCCGTCTTAAAAACAAGAGGACAGACTCTCTATCTTACTATGAGTTGAACATCTCCTGTGAGTCCAGTATTAGATTCCGATGCTTCAATTCAGGTTTAGTGTATCCCTTGTACCTTCTTATTGACGATGAAACACAGAAATTTCATCCGAATTTAATACAAAAGGCACAATGCCTACTTATGTACAAGAGGACTGACACTCTAAATTTATATGAGTTGAACTTCTCCTGTGAGTCCAGTTTTAGATTCCGATGCTTCACTTCAGGTTTACAATATCCCTTGGACCTTCTTATTGACGATGAAACACAGAAATTGCATCCGAATTTAATACAAAAGGCACAATGACGACTTAAGTACAAGAGGACTGACACTCAAACTATCTATTAGTTGAACCCCTCCTGTGAGTCCAGTTTTCAATTCCGATGCTTCACTTCAGCTTCACTGTATTCCTTGGAACCTCTTATTGACGATGAAACACAGAAATTGCATCCGAATTTAATACAAAAGGCACAATGCCGTCTTAAATACAAGAGGACAGACACTCTATCTTTCTATCAGTTGAACATCTCCTGTGAGTCCAGTTTTAGATTCCGATGCTTCAGTTCGGTTTACTGTATCCCTTGGACCTTTTTATTGGCGATGAAACACAGAAATTGCATCCGAATGTAATACAAAAGGCACAATAAATACTTAAGTACAAGAGGACTGACACTCTAATTTTATATGAGTTGAACTTCTCCTGTGAGTCCAGTTTTAGATTCCGATGCTTCACTTCAGGTTTACTGTATCCCTTGGACCTTCTTATTGACGATGAAACACAGAAATTGCATCCGAATTTAATACAAAGGGCACAATGCCGACTTAAGTACAAGAGGACAGACATTCTAACTTTCTTTCATTTGAACCTCTCCTGTGAGACCAGATTTAGATTCTGATGCCTCACTTCAGGTTTACTGTATCCCTTGGACATTCTTATTGACGATGAAACACAGAACTTGCATCCTAATTTAATACAAAAGGCACAATGCCGACTTAAGTACAAGAGGACTGACACTCTAACTTTCTATGAGTTGAACCTCTCCTGTGAGTCCAGTTTCAGATTCCGATGCTTCAGTTCAGGTTTACTGTATCCCTTGGGCCTTCTTATTGACGATGAAACACAGAAATTGCATCCGAATTTAATACTAAAGGCACAATGCCTACTTAAGTACATGAGGACTGACACTCTAACTTTATATGAGTTGAACTTCTCCTGTGGGTCCAGTTTTAGATTCCGATGCTTCACTTCGGGTTTACTGTATCCCTTGGACCTTCTTATTGACGATGAAAGACAGAAATTTCATCCGAATTTAATACAAAAGGCACAATGCCGACTTAAGTACAATAGGACTGACACTCAAACTTTGTTTGAGTTGAACCTCTCCTGTGAGTCCAGTTTCCGATTACAACGCTTCACTTCAGGTTCACTGTATACCTTGGACCTTCTTATTGACGATGAAACACAGAAATTGCATCCGAAATTAATACAAAAGGCACAATGCCGTCTTAAATACAAGAGGACAGACACTCTATCTTTCTATGAGTTGAACATCTCCTGTTAGTCCAGTTTTAGATTCCTATGCTTCACTTTAGGATTACTGTATACCTTGGACCCTCTAAGTGGCGATCAAACACACAAATTGCATCCGAATTTAATACAAAAGGCACAATGCCGGCTTAAGTACAAGAGGACTGACACTCTAACTTTCTATGATTTGAACCTCTCCTGTGAATCCACTTTTAGATTCCGATGCTTCACTTTAAGATTACTGTATACCTTGGACCTTCTTATTGACGATGAAACACAGTAATTTCATCCGAATTTAATACAAAAGGCACAATGCCGACTTAAGCACAAGAGGACTCACACTCTAACTTTCTTTGATTTGAACCTCTCCTGTGAGTCAAGTTTTAGAGTCTTATGCTTCACTTCAGGTTTACTGTATCCCTTGGACATTCTTATTGACGATGAAACACAGAACTTGCATCCGAATTTAATACAAAAAGCACAATGCCGACTTAAGTACAAGAGGACTTTCACTCTAACTTTCTATGAGTTGAACCTCTCCTGTGAGTCCAGTTTTAGATTCCGACCCTTCACTTTAGGATTACTGTATACCTTGAACCTTCTTATTGACGATGAAACACAGAAATTGCATCCGAAATTAATACAAAAGTCATAATGCCGACTTAAGTACAAGAGGACTGACATTCTAACTTTCTTTGATTTGAACCTCTCCTGTGAGTCCAGTTTTAGATTCTGATACCTCACATCAGGTTTACTGTATCCCTTAGACATTCTTATTGACGATGAAACACAGAACTTGCATCCCAATTTAATACAAAAGGCACAATGCCGACTCAAGTACAAGAGGACTGACACTCTAACTTTCTATGAGTTGAACCTCTCCTGTGAGTCCAGTTTCAGATTCCGATGCTTCAGTTCAGGTTTACTGTATCCCTTGGACCTTCATATTGGCGATGGAACACAGAAATTGCATCCGAATTTAATACAAAAGGCACAATGCGTACTTAAGTACAAGTGGACTGACACTCTAACTTTATATGATTTGAACTTCTCCTGTGAGTCCAGTTTCAGATTCCGATGCTTCACTTCAGGTTCACTGTATCCCTTGGACCTTCTTATTGACGATGAAACACAGAAATTGCATCCGAATTTAATACAAAAGGCACAATGCCGACTTAAGTGCAAGAGGACTGACACATTCAAGCTTTCTATGAGTTGAACCTCTCCTGTGAGTCCAGTTTTCGATTCCGATGCTTCACTTCAGGTTCACTGTATACCATGGACCTTCTTATTGTCGATGAAACACAGAAATTGCATCCGAATTTAATACAAAAGGCACAATGCCGTCCTAAATACAAGAGGACAGACTCCCTATCTTTCTATGAGTTGAACATTTCCTGTGAGTCCAGTTTTAGATTCCGATGCTTCAGATCAGGTTTACTGTATCCCTTGGACCTTCTTATTGACGATGATACACAGAAATTACATCCGAATTTAATACAAAAGGCACAATGCCTACTTAAGTACACACTCGAACTTTATATGAGTTGAACTTCTCCTGTGAGTCCAGTTTTAGATTCCGATGCTTCACTTCAGGTTTACAGTATCCCTTGGACCTTCTTATTGACGATGAAACACAGAAATTGCATCCGAATTTAATACAAAAGGCACAATGCCGTCTTAAGTAAGAGAGGACTGACACTCAAACTTTCTATGAGTTGAACCTCTCCTGTGAGTCCAGTTTTCGATTCCGATGCTTCACTTCAGGTTCACTGTATACCATGGACCTTCTTATTGACGATGAAACACAGAAATTGCATCCGAATTTAATACAAAAGGCACAATGCCGTCTTAAATACAAGAGGACAGACACTCTATCTTTCTATGCGTTGAACATATCCTGTGAGTCCAGTTTTAGATTCCGATGCTTCACTTTAGGATTACTGTATACGTTGGACCTTCTTATTGACGATGTAACACTGAAATTGCATCCGAATTTAATACAAAAGGCACAATGCCGACTTAAGTACAAGAGGACTGACACTCTAACTTTCGTTGATTTGAAACTCTCCTGTGAGTCCAGTTTTAGAATCTGATGCTTCACTTCAGGTTTACTGTATCCCTTGGACATTCTTATTGATGATGAAACACAGAACTTGCATCCGAATTTAATACAACAGGCACAAGGCCGACTTCAGTACAAGTGGACAGACACTCGAACTTTCTATGAGTTGAAACTCTCCTGTGAGTCCAGTTTCAGATTCCGATGCGTCAGTTCAGGTTTACTGAATCCCTTGGACCTCCATATTGATGATGAAACACAGAAATTGCATCCGAATTTAATACAAAAGGCACAATGCCTACCTAAGTACAAGAGGATTGACACTCTAACTTTATATGAGTTGAACTTCTCCTGTGAGTCTAGTTTTAGATTCCGACGCGTCACTTCAGGTTCACTGTATACCTTGGACCTTCATATTGACGATGAAACACAGAAATTGGATCCGAATTTAATACAAAAGGCACAATGCCGTCTCAAATACAAGCGGACAGACACTCTATCTTTCTATGAGTTGAACATCTCCTGGGAGTCCACTTTTAGATTCCGATGCTTCAGTTCGGGTTTACTGTATCCCTTGGACCTTCTTATTGACGATGAAAAACAGAAATTGCATCCGAATTTAATACAAAAGGCACAATGCCGACTTAAGTACAAGAGGACTGACACTCAAACTTTCTATGAGTTGAACCTCTCCTGTGAGTCCAGTTTTCGATTCCGATGCTTCACTTCAGGTTCACTGTATACCTTGGACCTTCTTATTGACGATGAAACACAGAAATTGCATCCGAATTTAATACAAAAGGCACAATGCCGTCTTAAATACAAGAGGCCAGACACTCTATCTTTCTATGAGTTGAACATCTTCTGTGAGTCCAGTTTTAGATTCCGATGCTTCACTTCAGGTATACTGTATCCTTTGGACCTTCTTATTGACGGTGAAACACAGAAATTGCATCCGAATTTAATACAAAGGCACAATGCCGACTTAAGTACAAGAGGACTGACACTCTAACTTTCGTTGATTTGAACCTCTCCTGTGAGTCCAGTTTTAGAATCTGATGCTTCACTGCAGGTTTACTGTATCCCTTGGACATTCTTATTGATGATGAAACACAGAACTTGCATCCGAATTTAATACAAAAGGCACAGTGCCGACTTGAGTACAAGAGCACAGACACTCGAAATTTCTATGAGTTGAACCTCTCCTGTGAGTCCAGTTTCAGATTCCGATGCGTCAGTTCAGGTTTACTGTATCCCTTGGACCTTCTTATTGACGATGAAACACAGAAATTGCATCCGAATTTAATACAAAAGGCACAATGCCTACTTAAGTACAAGAAGACTGACACTCTAACTTCATATGAGTTGAACTTCTCCAGTGAGTCCAGTTTTAGATTCCGATGCTTCACTTCAGGTTCACTGTATACCTTGGACCTTCTTATTGACGATGAAACACAGAAATTGCATCCGAATTTAATACAAAAGGCACAATGCCGTCTTAAATTCAAGCGGACAGACACTCTATCTTTCTATGATGTGAACCTCTCCCGTGATTCCACTTTTACATTCCGATGCTTCACTTTAGGTTTACTGTATACCTGGGACCTTCGTATTGACGATGAAACACAAAAATTGCATCCGAATTTAATACAAAAGCCACCATGCCGACTAAGTACAAAAGGACTAACACTCTAACATTCTATGTGTTGAACCCCTCCTGTGAGTCCAGTTTTAGATTCCGATGCTTCACTTCAGGTTTACTGTATCCCTTGGACCTGCTTATTGACGATTAAACACAGTAATTGCATCCGAATTTATAACAAAAGGCGCAATGCCGACTTAAGTGGAAAAGGACTGACACTCTAACTTTCTATGAGTTGAACCTCTCCTGTGAGTCTAGTCTCAGAATCCAATGCTTCACTTCAGGTTTACTGTATTCGTTGGACCTTCTTATTGACGATGAAACGCAGAAATTGCATCCGAATTAAATACAAAAGGCACAATGCCCACTTAAGTACAAGAGGACTGACACTCTAATTTTCTATGATTTGAACCGCTCCTGTGAGTCCAGTTTTAGATTCCGATGCTTTACTTCAGGTTTACTGTATCCGTTGGACCTTCTTATTCACGATGAAACACAGAAATTGCATCCGAATTTAATACAAAAGGCACAATGCCGACTTAAGTAGAAGAGGACTGACACTCTAACTATCTATAATTTGAACCTCTCCTGTGAGACCAGTTTTAGATTACGATGCTTTACTTCAGGTTTACTGTATACCTTGGACCTTCTTATTGACGATGAAACACAGAAATTGCATCCGAATTTAATACAAAAGGCACAATGTCGACTTAAGTTCAAGAGGACTGACATTTTAACTTTCTACGAGTTGAACCTCTCCTGTGATACCAGTTATAGATTCCGATGCTTCACTTCAGGTTTACAGTATCCCTTGCACCTACATATTGACGATGTAACAAAGAAATTGCATCGTAATGTAATATAAAAGGCACAATGCCGACCTAAGTACAAGAGGACTGACACTCAAATTTTCTATGAGTTGAACCTCTCCTGTGAGTCCAGTTTTGGATTCCGATGCTTCACTTCAGGTTTACGCTATCCCTTGGACCTTGTTATTGACGATGAAACACAGAAATTGCATCCGAATTTAATATTAAAGGCACAATGCCGAATTACGTACAAGAGGACAGACACTCTAACTTTCTATGATTTGAACCTCTCCTGTGATTCCAGTTTTAGATTCGGATGCTTCACTTCAGGTTTACTGTATCCCTTGGACCTTCTTATTGACGATGAAAAACATAAATTGCATCCGAATTTAATACAAAAGGCACAATGCCGACTTAATTGCAAAAGGACTAACACTCTAAATTTCTATGAGTTGAACCTCTCCTGTGAGTCCAGTTTAAGATTCCTATGCTTCGCTTCAGGTTTACTGTATCCCCTGGACCTTCTTATTGACGATGAAACACAGAAATTGCATCCGAATGTAATACAAAATGCACAATGCCGTCTTAAGTGCAAGAGGACTGACACTCAAACTTTCTATGAGTTCAACCTCTCCTGTGAGTCCAGTTTTGGATTCCGATGCTTCACTTCAGGTTCACTATATATCTTGGACCTTCTTATTGACGATGAAACACAGAAATTGCATCCGAATTTAATACAAAAGGCACAATGCCGTCTTAAATACAAGAGGACAGACACTCTATCTTTCTATGCGTTGAACATATCCTGTGAGTCCAGTTTTAGATTCCGATGCTTCACTTTAGGATTACTGTATACGTTGGACCTTCTTATTGACGATGTAACACTGAAATTGCATCCGAATTTAATACAAAAGGCACAATGCCGACTTAAGTACAAGAGGACTGACACTCTAACTTTCGTTGATTTGAACCTCTCCTGTGAGACCAGTTTTAGATTCTGATGCTTCACTTCAGGTTTACTGTATCCCTTGGACATTCTTATTGATGATGAAACACAGAACTTGCATCCCAATTTAATACAAAAGTTACAAGGCCGACTTGAGTACAAGAGGACAGACACTCGAACTTTCTATGAGTTGAAACTCTCCTGTGAGTCCAGTTTCAGATTCCGATGCGTCAGTTCAGGTTTACTGAATCCCTTGGACCTTCATATTGACGATGAAACACAGAAATTGCATCCGAATTTAATACATAAGGCACAATGCCTACCTAAGTACAAGAGGACTGACACTCTAACTTTATATGAGTTGAACTTCTCCTGTGAGTCCAGTTTTAGATTCCGACGCTTCACTTCAGGTTCACTGTATACCTTGGACCTTCATATTGACGATGAAACACAGAAATTGCATCCGAATTTAATACAAAAGGCACAATGCCGTCTCAAATACAAGCGGACAGACACTCTATCTTTCTATGAGTTGAACATCTCCTGGGAGTCCACTTTTAGATTCCGATGCTTCAGTTCAGGTTTACTGTATCCCTTGGCCTTCTTATTGACGACGAAAAACAGAAATTGCATCCGAATTTAATACAAAAGGCACAGTGCCTGCTTAAGTACATGAGGACTGACACTCTAAATTTATATGAGTTGAACTTCTCCTGTGAGTCCAGTTTTAGGTTCCGATGCTTCACTTCAGGTTTACTGTATCCCTTAGACCTTCTTATTGACGATGAAACAGAGAAATTGCATCCGAATTTAATACAAAAGGCACAATGCCGACTTAAGTACAAGAGGACTGACACTCAAACTTTCTATGAGTTGAACCTCTCCTGTGAGTCCAGTTTTCGATTCCGATGCTTCACTTCAGGTTCACTGTATACCTTGGACCTTCTTATTGACGATGAAAGACAGAAATTTCATCCGAATTTAATACAAAAGGCACAATGCCGACTTAAGTACAATAGGACTGACACTCAAACTTTGTTTGAGTTGAACCTCTCCTGTGAGTCCAGTTTCCGATTCCAACGCTTCACTTCAGGTTCACTGTATACCTTGGACCTTCTTATTGACGATGAAACACAGAAATTGCATCCGAATTTAATACAAAAGGCACAATGCCGTCTTAAATACAAGAGGACAGACACTCTATCTTTCTATGAGTTGAACATCTCCTGTTAGTCCAGTTTTAGATTCCTATGCTTCACTTTAGGATTACTGTATACCTTGGACCCTCTAAGTGACGATCAAACACACAAATTGCATCCGAATTTAATACAAAAGGCACAATGCCGGCTTAAGTACAAGAGGACTGACACTCTAACTTTCTATGAGTTGAACCTCTCCTGTGAGTCCAGTTTCAGATTCCGATGCGTCAGTTCTGGTTTATTGTATACCTTGGACCTCCTTATTGACGATGAAACCCAGAAATTGCATCCGAATTTAATACAAAAGACACAATGCCGACTTAAGTACAAGAGGACTGACACTCTAACTTTCTATGATTTGAACCTCTCCTGTGAATCCACTTTTAGATTCCGATGCTTCACTTTAAGATTACTGTATACCTTGGACCTTCTTATTGACGATGAAACACAGTAATTTCATCCGAATTTAATACAAAAGGCACAATGCCGACTTAAGCACAAGAGGACTCACACTCTAACTTTCTTTGATTTGAACCTCTCCTGTGAGTCAAGTTTTAGATTCTTATGCTTCACTTCAGGTTTACTGTATCCCTTGGACATTCTTATTGACGATGAAACACAGAACTTGCATCCGAATTTAATACAAAAAGCACAATGCCGACTTAAGTACAAGAGGACTTTCACTCTAACTTTCTATGAGTTGAACCTCTCCTGTGAGTCCAGTTTTAGATTCCGACCCTTCACTTTAGGATTACTGTATACCTTGAACCTTCTTATTGACGATGAAACACAGAAATTGCATCCGAAATTAATACAAAAGTCATAATGCCGACTTAAGTACAAGAGGACTGACATTCTAACTTTCTTTGATTTGAACCTCTCCTGTGAGTCCAGTTTTAGATTCTGATCCCTCACATCAGGTTTACTGTATCCCTTAGACATTCTTATTGACGATGAAACACAGAACTTGCATCCCAATTTAATACAAAAGGCACAATGCCGACTCAAGTACAAGAGGACTGACACTCTAACTTTCTATGAGTTGAACCTCTCCTGTGAGTCCAGTTTCAGATTCCGATGCTTCAGTTCAGGTTTACTGTATCCCTTGGACCTTCATATTGGCGATGGAACACAGAAATTGCATCCGAATTTAATACAAAAGGCACAATGCGTACTTAAGTACAAGTGGACTGACACTCTAACTTTATATGATTTGAACTTCTCCTGTGAGTCCAGTTTCAGATTCCGATGCTTCACTTCAGGTTCACTGTATCCCTTGGACCTTCTTATTGACGATGAAACACAGAAATTGCATCCGAATTTAATACAAAAGGCACAATGCCGACTTAAGTGCAAGAGGACTGACACATTCAAGCTTTCTATGAGTTGAACCTCTCCTGTGAGTCCAGTTTTCGATTCCGATGCTTCACTTCAGGTTCACTGTATACCATGGACCTTCTTATTGTCGATGAAACACAGAAATTGCATCCGAATTTAATACAAAAGGCACCATGCCGTCCTAAATACAAGAGGACAGACTCCCTATCTTTCTATGAGTTGAACATTTCCTGTGAGTCCAGTTTTAGATTCCGATGCTTCAGATCAGGTTTACTGTATCCCTTGGACCTTCTTATTGACGATGATACACAGAAATTACATCCGAATTTAATACAAAAGGCACAATGCCTACTTAAGTACACACTCGAACTTTATATGAGTTGAACTTCTCCTGTGAGTCCAGTTTTAGATTCCGATGCTTCACTTCAGGTTTACAGTATCCCTTGGACCTTCTTATTGACGATGAAACACAGAAATTGCATCCGAATTTAATACAAAAGGCACAATGCCGTCTTAAGTAAGAGAGGACTGACACTCAAACTTTCTATGAGTTGAACCTCTCCTGTGAGTCCAGTTTTCGATTCCGATGCTTCACTTCAGGTTCACTGTATACCATGGACCTTCTTATTGACGATGAAACACAGAAATTGCATCCGAATTTAATACAAAAGGCACAATGCCGTCTTAAATACAAGAGGACAGACACTCTATCTTTCTATGCGTTGAACATATCCTGTGAGTCCAGTTTTAGATTCCGATGCTTCACTTTAGGATTACTGTATACGTTGGACCTTCTTATTGACGATGTAACACTGAAATTGCATCCGAATTTAATACAAAAGGCACAATGCCGACTTAAGTACAAGAGGACTGACACTCTAACTTTCGTTGATTTGAACCTCTCCTGTGAGTCCAGTTTTAGAATCTGATGCTTCACTTCAGGTTTACTGTATCCCTTGGACATTCTTATTGATGATGAAACACAGAACTTGCATCCGAATTTAATACAACAGGCACAAGGCCGACTTCAGTACAAGTGGACAGACACTCGAACTTTCTATGAGTTGAAACTCTCCTGTGAGTCCAGTTTCAGATTCCGATGCGTCAGTTCAGGTTTACTGAATCCCTTGGACCTCCATATTGATGATGAAACACAGAAATTGCATCCGAATTTAATACAAAAGGCACAATGCCTACCTAAGTACAAGAGGACTGACACTCTAACTTTATATGAGTTGAACTTCTCCTGTGAGTCTAGTTTTAGATTCCGACGCGTCACTTCAGGTTCACTGTATACCTTGGACCTTCATATTGACGATGAAACACAGAAATTGGATCCGAATTTAATACAAAAGGCACAATGCCGTCTCAAATACAAGCGGACAGACACTCTATCTTTCTATGAGTTGAACATCTCCTGGGAGTCCACTTTTAGATTCCGATGCTTCAGTTCGGGTTTACTGTATCCCTTGGACCTTCTTATTGACGATGAAAAACAGAAATTGCATCCGAATTTAATACAAAATTCACAATGCCGACTTAAGTACAAGAGGACTGACACTCAAACTTTCTATGAGTTGAACCTCTCCTGTGAGTCCAGTTTTCGATTCCGATGCTTCACTTCAGGTTCACTGTATACCTTGGACCTTCTTATTGACGATGAAACACAGAAATTGAATCCGAATTTAATACAAAAGGCACAATGCCGTCTTAAATACAAGAGGCCAGACACTCTATCTTTCTATGAGTTGAACATCTTCTGTGAGTCCAGTTTTAGATTCCGATGCTTCACTTCAGGTATACTGTATCCTTTGGACCTTCTTATTGACGGTGAAACACAGAAATTGCATCCGAATTTAATACAAAGGCACAATGCCGACTTAAGTACAAGAGGACTGACACTCTAACTTTCGTTGATTTGAACCTCTCCTGTGAGTCCAGTTTTAGAATCTGATGCTTCACTGCAATTTTACTGTATCCCTTGGACATTCTTATTGATGATGAAACACAGAACTTGCATCCGAATTTAATACAAAAGGCACAGTGCCGACTTGAGTACAAGAGCACAGACACTCGAAATTTCTATGAGTTGAACCTCTCCTGTGAGTCCAGTTTCAGATTCCGATGCGTCAGTTCAGGTTTACTGTATCCCTTGGACCTTCTTATTGACGATGAAACACAGAAATTGCATCCGAATTTAATACAAAAGGCACAATGCCTACTTAAGTACAAGAAGACTGACACTCTAACTTCATATGAGTTGAACTTCTCCTGTGAGTCCAGTTTTAGATTCCGATGCTTCACTTCAGGTTCACTGTATACCTTGGACCTTCTTATTGACGATGAAACACAGAAATTGCATCCGAATTTAATACAAAAGGCACAATGCCGTCTTAAATTCAAGCGGACAGACACTCTATCTTTCTATGATTTGAACCTCTCCCGTGATTCCACTTTTACATTCCGATGCTTCACTTTAGGTTTACTGTATACCTGGGACCTTCGTATTGACGATGAAACACAGAAATTGCATCCGAATTTAATACAAAAGCCACAATGCCGACTAAGTCCAAAAGGACTAACACTCTAACATTCTATGTGTTGAACCCCTCCTGTGAGTCCAGTTTTAGATTCCGATGCTTCACTTCAGGTTTACTGTATCCCTTGGACCTGCTTATTGACGATTAAACACAGTAATTGCATCCGAATTTATAACAAAAGGCGCAATGCCGACTTAAGTGGAAAAGGACTGACACTCTAACTTTCTATGAGTTGAACCTCTCCTGTGAGTCTAGTCTCAGAATCCAATGCTTCACTTCAGGTTTACTGTATTCGTTGGACCTTCTTATTGACGATGAAACGCAGAAATTGCATCCGAATTAAATACAAAAGGCACAATGCCCACTTAAGTACAAGAGGACTGACACTCTAATTTTCTATGATTTGAACCGCTCCTGTGAGTCCAGTTTTAGATTCCGATGCTTTACTTCAGGTTTACTGTATCCGTTGGACCTTCTTATTCACGATGAAACACAGAAATTGCATCCGAATTTAATACAAAAGGCACAATGCCGACTTAAGTAGAAGAGGACTGACACTCTAACTATCTATAATTTGAACCTCTCCTGTGAGACCAGTTTTAGATTACGATGCTTTACTTCAGGTTTACTGTATACCTTGGACCTTCTTATTGACGATGAAACACAGAAATTGCATCCGAATTTAATACAAAAGGCACAATGTCGACTTAAGTTCAAGAGGACTGACATTTTAACTTTCTACGAGTTGAACCTCTCCTGTGATACCAGTTATAGATTCCGATGCTTCACTTCAGGTTTACAGTATCCCTTGCACCTACATATTGACGATGTAACAAAGAAATTGCATCGTAATGTAATATAAAAGGCACAATGCCGACCTAAGTACAAGAGGACTGACACTCAAGTTTTCTATGAGTTGAACCTCTCCTGTGAGTCCAGTTTTGGATTCCGATGCTTCACTTCAGGTTTACGCTATCCCTTGGACCTTGTTATTGACGATGAAACACAGAAATTGCATCCGAATTTAATATTAAAGGCACAATGCCGAATTACGTACAAGAGGACAGACACTCTAACTTTCTATGATTTGAACCTCTCCTGTGATTCCAGTTTTAGATTCGGATGCTTCACTTCAGGTTTACTGTATCCCTTGGACCTTCTTATTGACGATGAAAAACATAAATTGCATCCGAATTTAATACAAAAGGCACAATGCCGACTTAATTGCAAAAGGACTAACACTCTAAATTTCTATGAGTTGAACCTCTCCTGTGAGTCCAGTTTAAGATTCCTATGCTTCGCTTCAGGTTTACTGTATCCCCTGGACCTTCTTATTGACGATGAAACACAGAAATTGCATCCGAATGTAATACAAAATGCACAATGCCGTCTTAAGTGCAAGAGGACTGACACTCAAACTTTCTATGAGTTCAACCTCTCCTGTGAGTCCAGTTTTGGATTCCGATGCTTCACTTCAGGTTCACTATATATCTTGGACCTTCTTATTGACGATGAAACACAGAAATTGCATCCGAATTTAATACAAAAGGCACAATGCCGTCTTAAATACAAGAGGACAGACACTCTATCTTTCTATGCGTTGAACATATCCTGTGAGTCCAGTTTTAGATTCCGATGCTTCACTTTAGGATTACTGTATACGTTGGACCTTCTTATTGACGATGTAACACTGAAATTGCATCCGAATTTAATACAAAAGGCACAATGCCGACTTAAGTACAAGAGGACTGACACTCTAACTTTCGTTGATTTGAACCTCTCCTGTGAGACCAGTTTTAGATTCTGATGCTTCACTTCAGGTTTACTGTATCCCTTGGACATTCTTATTGATGATGAAACACAGAACTTGCATCCCAATTTAATACAAAAGTTACAAGGCCGACTTGAGTACAAGAGGACAGACACTCGAACTTTCTATGAGTTGAAACTCTCCTGTGAGTCCAGTTTCAGATTCCGATGCGTCAGTTCAGGTTTACTGAATCCCTTGGACCTTCATATTGACGATGAAACACAGAAATTGCATCCGAATTTAATACATAAGGCACAATGCCTACCTAAGTACAAGAGGACTGACACTCTAACTTTATATGAGTTGAACTTCTCCTGTGAGTCCAGTTTTAGATTCCGACGCTTCACTTCAGGTTCACTGTATACCTTGGACCTTCATATTGACGATGAAACACAGAAATTGCATCCGAATTTAATACAAAAGGCACAATGCCGTCTCAAATACAAGCGGACAGACACTCTTACTTTCTATGAGTTGAACATCTCCTGGGAGTCCACTTTTAGATTCCGATGCTTCAGTTCAGGTTTACTGTATCCCTTGGCCTTCTTATTGACGACGAAAAACAGAAATTGCATCCGAATTTAATACAAAAGGCACAGTGCCTGCTTAAGTACATGAGGACTGACACTCTAAATTTATATGAGTTGAACTTCTCCTGTGAGTCCAGTTTTAGGTTCCGATGCTTCACTTCAGGTTTACTGTATCCCTTAGACCTTCTTATTGACGATGAAACAGAGAAATTGCATCCGAATTTAATACAAAAGGCACAATGCCGACTTAAGTACAAGAGGACTGACACTCAAACTTTCTATGAGTTGAACCTCTCCTGTGAGTCCAGTTTTCGATTCCGATGCTTCACTTCAGGTTCACTGTATACCTTGGACCTTCTTATTGACGATGAAACACAGAAATTGCATCCGAATTTAATACAAAAGGCACAATGCCGTCTTAAATACAAGAGGACAGACACTCTATCTTTCTATGGGTTGAACATCTTCTGTGAGTCCAGTTTTAGATTCCGATGCTTCACTTCAGGTATACTGTATCCTTTGGACCTTCTTATTGACGATGAAACACAGAAATTGCATCCGAATTTAATACAAAAGGCACAATGCCGACTTAAGTACAAGAGGACTGACACTCTAACTTTCGTTGATTTGAACCTCTCCTGTGAGTCCTGTTTTAGAATCTGATGCTTCACTGCAGGTTTACTGTATCCCTTGGACATTCTTATTGATGATGAAACACAGAACTTGCATCCGAATTTAATACAAAAGGCACAGTGCCGACTTGAGTACAAGAGCACAGACACTCGAACTTTCTATGAGTTGAACCTCTCCTGTGAGTCCAGTTTCAGATTCCGATGCGTCAGTTCAGGTTTACTGTATCCCTTGGACCTTCTTATTGACAATGAAACACAGAAATTGCATCCGAATTCAATACAAAAGGCACAATGCCTACTTAAGTACAAGAGGACTGACACTCTAACTTCATATGAGTTGAACTTCTCCTGTGAGTCCAGTTTTAGATTCCGATGCTTCACTTCAGGTTCACTGTATTCCTTGGACCTACTTATTGACGATGAAACACAGAAATTGCATCCGAATTTAATTCAAAAGGCACAATGCCGTCTTAAATACAAGCGGACAGACACTCTATCTTTCTATGAGTTGAACATCTCCTGTGAGTTCACTTTTAGATTCCGATGCTTCAGTTCAGGTTTACTGTATCCCTTGCACCTTCTTATTGACGATGAAACACAGAAATTGCATCCGAATTTAATACAAAAGGCACAATGCCGTCTTAAGTACAAGAGGACTGACACTCAAACTTTCTATGAGTTGAACCTCTCCTGTGAGTCCAGTTTTGGATTCCGATGCTTCACTTCAGGTTCACTATATATCTTGGACCTTCTTATTGACGATGAAACACAGAAATTGCATCCGAATTTAATACAAAAGGCACAATGCCGTCTTAAATACAAGAGGACAGACACTCTATCTTTCTATGCGTTGAACATATCCTGTGAGTCCAGTTTTAGATTCCGATGCTTCACTTTAGGATTACTGTATACGTTGGACCTTCTTATTGACGATGTAACACTGAAATTGCATCCGAATTTAATACAAAAGGCACAATGCCGACTTAAGTACAAGAGGACTGACACTCTAACTTTCGTTGATTTGAACCTCTCCTGTGAGTCCAGTTTTAGAATCTGATGCTTCACTTCAGGTTTACTGTATCCCTTGGACATTCTTATTGATGATGAAACACAGAACTTGCATCCCAATTTAATACAAAAGTTACAAGGCCGACTTGAGTACAAGAGGACAGACCCTCGAACTTTCTATGAGTTGAAACTCTCCTGTGAGTCCAGTTTCAGATTCCGATGCGTCAGTTCAGGTTTACTGAATCCCTTGGACCTTCATATTGACGATGAAACACAGAAATTGCATCCGAATTTAATACAAAAGG
This sequence comes from Schistocerca americana, assembly GCF_021461395.2. Classification (NCBI taxonomy): domain Eukaryota; kingdom Metazoa; phylum Arthropoda; class Insecta; order Orthoptera; family Acrididae; genus Schistocerca; species Schistocerca americana. Next base: position 833,060 of record NW_025725687.1, on the reverse strand, counting down.
GACAATGCCTACCTAAGTACAAGAGGACTGACACTCTAACTTTATATGAGTTGAACTTCTCCTGTGAGTCCAGTTTTAGATTCCGACGCTTCACTTCAGGTTCACTGTATACCTTGGACCTTCATATTGACGATGAAACACAGAAATTGCATCCGAATTTAATACAAAAGGCACAATGCCGTCTCAAATACAAGCGGACTGACACTCTATCTTTCTATGAGTTGAACATCTCCTGGGAGTCCACTTTTAGATTCCGATGCTTCAGTTCAGGTTTACTGTATCCCTTGGACCTTCTTATTGACGACGTAAAACAGAAATTGCATCCGAATTTAATACAAAAGGCACAGTGCCTGCTTAAGTACATGAGGACTGACACTCTAAATTTATATGAGTTGAACTTCTCCTGTGAGTCCAGTTTTAGGTTCCGATGCTTCACTTCAGGTTTACTGTATCCCTTAGACCTTCTTATTGACGATGAAACAGAGAAATTGCATCCGAATTTAATACAAAAGGCACAATGCCGACTTAAGTACAAGAGGACTGACACTCAAACTTTCTATGAGTTGAACCTCTCCTGTGAGTCCAGTTTTCGATTCCGATGCTTCACTTCAGGTTCACAGTATACCTTGGACCTTCTTATTGACGATGAAACACAGAAATTGCATCCGAATTTAATACAAAAGGCACAATGCCGTCTTAAATGCAACAGGACAGACACTCTATCTTTCTATGAGTTGAACATCTTCTGTGAGTCCAGTTTTAGATTCCGATGCTTCACTTCAGGTATACTGTATCCTTTGGACCTTCTTATTGACGATGAAACACAGAAATTGCATCCGAATTTAATACAAAAGGCACAATGCTGACTTAAGTACAAGTGGACTGACACTCTAACATTCGTTGATTTGAACCTCTCCTGTGAGTCCTGTTTTAGAATCTGATGCTTCACTGCAGGTTTACTGTATCCCTTGGACATTCTTATTGATGATGAAACACAGAACTTGCATCCGAATTTAATACAAAAGGCACAGTGCCGACTTGAGTACAAGAGCACAGACACTCGAACTTTCTATGAGTTGAACCTCTCCTGTGAGTCCAGTTTCAGATTCCGATGCGTCAGTTCAGGTTTACGGTATCCCTTGGACCTTCTTATTGACGATGAAACACAGAAATTGCATCCGAATTTAATACAAAAGGCACAATGCCTACTTAAGTACAAGAGGACTGACACTCTAACTTCATATGAGTTGAACTTCTCCTGAGAGTCCAGTTTTAGATTCCGATGCTTTACTTCAGGTTCACCGTATACCTTGGACCTACTTATTGACGATGAAACACAGAAATTGCATCCGAATTTAATACAAAAGGCACAATGCCGTGTTAAATACAAGCGGACAGACACTCTATCTTTCAATGAGTTGAACATCTCCTGTGAGTTCACTTTTAGATTCCGATGCTTCAGTTCGGGTTTACTGTATCCCTTGGACCTTCTTATTGACGATGAAACACAGAATTTGCATCCGAATTTAATACAAAAGGCACAATGCCGACTTAAGTACAAGAGGATTGATACTCTAACTTTCTATGATTTGAACATCTCCTGTGAGTCCAATTTTAGATTCCGATGCTTCACTTCAGGTTTACTGTATCCCTTAGACATTCTCATTAATGATGAAACACAGAAATTGCATCCGAATTTATTTCAAAAGGCACAATGCCGACGTAAGTACAAGAGGACTGACACTCTAACATTCGTTGATTTGAACCTCTCCTGTGAGTCCTGTTTTAGAATCTGATGCTTCACTGCAGGTTTACTGTATCCCTTGGACATTCTTATTGAAAATGAAACACAGAACTTGCATCCGAATTTAATACAAAAGGCACAGTGCCGACTTGAGTACAAGAGCACAGACACTCGAACTTTCTATGAGTTGAACCTCTCCTGTGAGTCCAGTTTCAGATTCCGATGCGTCAGTTCAGGTTTACGGTATCCCTTGGACCTTCTTATTGACGATGAAACACAGAAATTGCATCCGAATTTAATACAAAAGGCACAATGCCGATTTAAGTCCAAAAGGACTAACACTCTAACATTCTATGTGTTGAACCCCTCCTGTGAGTCCAGTTTTAGATTCCGATGCTTCACTTCAGGTTTACTGTATCCCTTGGACCTGCTTATTGACGATTAAACACAGTAATTGCATCCGAATTTATAACAAAAGGCGCAATGCCGACTTAAGTGGAAGAGGACTGACACTCTAATTTTCTATGCGTTGAACCTCTCCTGTGAGTCCAGTCTCAGAATCCAATGCTTCACTTCAGGTTTACTGTATTCGTTGGACCTTCTTAATGACGATGAAACGCAGAAATTGCATCCGAATTTAATACAAAAGGCACAATTCCCACTTAAGTACAAGAGGACTGACACTCTAATTTTCTATGATTTGAACCGCTCCTGTGAGTCCAGTTTTAGATTCCGATGCTTTACTTCAGGTATACTGTATCCTTTGGACCTTCTTATTGACGATGAAACACAGAAATTGCATCCGAATTTAATACAAAAGGCACAATGCCGACTTAAGTACAAGAGGACTGACACTCAATCTTTCTATGAGTTGAACCTCTCCTGTGAGTCCAGTTTTCGATTCCGATGCTTCACTTCAGGTTCACAGTATACCTTGGACCTTGTTATTGACGATGAAACACAGAAATTGCATCCGAATTTAATACAAAAGGCACAATGCCGTCTTAAATACAAGAGGACAGACACTCTATCTTTCTATGAGTTGAACATCTTCTGTGAGTCCAGTTTTACATTCCGATGCTTCACTTCAGGTATACTGTATCCTTTGGACCTTCTTATTGACGATGAAACACAGAAATTGCATCCGAATTTAATACAAAAGGCACAATGCCGACTTAAGTACAAGAGGACTGACACTCTAACTTTCGTTGATTTGAACCTCTCCTGTGAGTCCTGTTTTAGAATCTGATGCTTCACTGCAGGTTTACTGTATCCCTTGGACATTCTTATTGATGATGAAACACAGAACTTGCATCCGAATTTAACACAAAAGGCACAGTGCCGACTTGAGTACAAGAGCACAGACACTCGAACTTTCTATGAGTTGAACCTCTCCTGTGAGTCCAGTTTCAGATTCCGATGCGTCAGTTCAGGTTTACTGTATCCCTTGGACCTTCTTATTGACGATGAAACACAGAAATTGCATCCGAATTTAATACAAAAGGCACAATGCCTACTTAAGTACAAGAGGACTGACACTCTAACTTCATATGAGTTGAACTTCTCCTGTGAGTCCAGTTTTAGATTCCGATGCTTCACTTCAGGTTCACTGTACACCTTGGACCTACTTATTGACGATGAAACACAGAAATTGCATCCGAATGTAATACAAAAGGCACAATGCCGTCTTAAATACAAGCGGACAGACACTCTATCTTTCTATGAGTTGAACGTCTCGTGTGAGTTCACTTTTAGATTCCGATCTTCAGTTCAGGTTTACTGTATCCCTTAAACCTTCTTATTGACGATGAAACACAGAAATTGCATCCGAATTTAATACAAAAGGCACAATGCCGACTTAAGTACAAGAGGATTGATACTCTAACTTTCTATGATTTGAACATCTCCTGTGAGTCCAATTTTAGATTCCGATGCTTCACTTCAGGTTTACTGTATCCCTTGGACCTTCTCATTAATGATGAAACACAGAAATTGCATCCGAATTTATTTCAAAAGGCACAATGCCGACGTAAGTACAAGAGGACTGACACTCTAACTTTCTATGATTTGAACCTCTCCCGTGATTCCACTTTTAGATTCCGATGCTTCACTTTAGGTTTACTGTATACCTGGGACCTTCTTATTGACGATGAGACACAGAAATTGCATCCGAATTTAATACAAAAGGCACAATGCCGACTTAAGTCCAAAAGAAACTAACACTCTAACATTCTATGTGTTGAACCCCTCCTGTGAGTCCAGTTTTAGATTCCGATGCTTCACTTCAGGTTTACTGTATCCCTTGGACCTGCTTATTGACGATTAAAGACAGTAATTGCATCCGAATTTATAACAAAAGGCGCAATGAAGACTTAAGTGGAAGAGGACTGACACTCTAACTTTCTATGCGTTGAACCTCTCCTGTGAGTCCAGGCTCAGAATCCAATGCTTCACTTCAGGTTTACTGTATTCGTTGGACCTTCTTATTGACGATGAAACGCAGAAATTGCATCCGAATTTAATACAAAAGGCACTATTCCCACTTAAGTACAAGAGGACTGACACTCTAATTTTCTATGATTTGAACCGCTCCTGTGAGTCCAGTTTTAGATTCCGATGCTTTACTTCAGGTTTACTGTATCCGTTGGACCTTCTTATTGACGATGAAACACAGATATTGCATCCGAACGTAATACAAAAGGCACAATGCCGACTTAAGAACAAGAGGACTGACACTCTAACTTTCTATGATTTGAACCACTCCTGTGAGTCCAGTTTTAGATTCTGATGCTTCACTTCAGGTTTACTGTATACCTTGGACCTTCTTATTCACGATGAAACACAGAAATTGCATTTGAATTTAATACAAAAGGCACAATATCGACTTAAGTACAAGAGGATTCACTCTCTAACTTTCTATGATTTGAACTTTCCCGTGAATCCACTTTTAGATTCCGATGCTTCACTTTAGGTTTACTGTATAAATGGGACCTTCTTATTGACGATGGAACACAGAAATTGCATCCGAATTTAATACAAAAGGCACAATGCCTACTTAAGTACAAGAGGACTGACACTCTAACTTTATATGAGTTGAACTTCTCCTGTGAGTCCGGTTTCAGATTCCGATGCTTCACTTCAGGTTCACTGTATCCCTTGGACCTTCTTATTGACGATGAAACACAGAAATTGCATCCGAATTTAATACAAAAGGCACAATGCCGACTTAAGTGCAAGAGGACTGACACATTCAAGCTTTCTATGAGTTGAACCTCTCCTGTGAGTCCAGTTTTCGATTCCGATGCTTCACTTCAGGTTCACTGTATACCATGGACCGTCTTATTGACGATGAAACACAGAAATTGCATCCGAATTTAATACAAAAGGCACAATGCCGTCCTAAATACAAGAGGACAGACTCCCTATCTTTCTATGAGTTGAACATTTCCTGTGAGTCCAGTTTTAGATTCCGATGCTTCAGATCAGGTTTACTGTATCCCTTGGACCTTCTTATTGACGATGATACACAGAAATTACATCCGAATTTAATACAAAAGGCACAATGCCTACTTAAGTACAAGAGGACTGACACTCGAACTTTATATGAGTTGAACTTCTCCTGTGAGTCCAGTTTTAGATTCCGATGCTTCACTTCAGGTTCACTGTACACCTTGGACCTACTTATTGACGATGAAACACAGAAATTGCATCCGAATTTAATACAAAAGGCACAATGCCGTCTTAAATACAAGCGGACAGACACTCTATCTTTCTATGAGTTGAACATCTCCTGTGAGTTCACTTTTAGATTCCGATCTTCAGTTCAGGTTTACTGTATCCCTTGGACCTTCTTATTGACGATGAAACACAGAAATTGCATCCGAATTTATTTCAAAAGACACAATGCCGACGTAAGTACAATAGGACTGACACTCTAACTTTCTATGATTTGAACCTCTCCCGTGATTCCACTTTTAGATTCCGATGCTTCACTTTAGGTTTACTGTATACCTGGGACCTTCTTATTGACGATGAGACACAGAAATTGCATCCGAATTTAATACAAAAGGCACAATGCCGACTTAAGTCCAAAAGGACTAACACTCTAACATTCTATGTGTTGAACCCCTCCTGTGAGTCCAGTTTTAGATTCCGATGCTTCACTTCAGTTTTACTGTATCCCTTGGACCTGCTTATTGACGATTAAAGACAGTAATTGCATCCGAATTTATAACAAAAGGCGCAATGCCGACTTAAGTGGAAGAGGTCTGACACTCTAACTCTCTATGCGTTGAACCTCTCCTGTGAGTCCAGGCTCAGAATCCAATGCTTCACTTCAGGTTTACTGTATTCGTTGGACCTTCTTATTGACGATGAAACGCAGAAATTGCATCCGAATTTAATACAAAAGGCACAATTCCCATTTAAGTACAAGAGGACTGACACTCTAATTTTCTATGATTTGAACTGCTCCTGTGAGTCCAGTTTTAGATTCCGATGCTTTACTTCAGGTTTACTGTATCCGTTGGACCTTCTTATTGACGATGAAACACAGAAATTGCATCCGAACGTAATACAAAAGGCACAATGCCGACTTAAGAACAAGAGGACTGACACTCTAACTTTCTATGATTTGAACCACTCCTGTGAGTCCAGTTTTAGATTCTGATGCTTCACTTCAGGTTTACTGTATACCTTGGACCTTCTTATTCACGATGAAACACAGAAATTGCATTTGAATTTAATACAAAAGGCACAATGTCGACTTAAGTACAAGAGGATTCACTCTCTAACTTTCTATGATTTGAACTTTCCCGTGAATCCACTTTTAGATTCCGATGCTTCACTTTAGGTTTACTGTATACCTGGGACCTTCTTATTGACGATGGAACACAGAAATTGCATCCGAATTTAATACAAAAGGCACAATGCCTACTTAAGTACAAGAGGACTGACACTCTAACTTTATATGAGTTGAACTTCTCCTGTGAGTCCAGTTTCAGATTCCGATGCTTCACTTCAGGTTCACTGTATCCCTTGGACCTTCTTATTGGCGATGAAACACACAAATTGCATCCGAATTTAATACAAAAGGCACAATGCCGACTTAAGTGCAAGAGGACTGACACATTCAAGCTTTCTATGAGTTGAACCTCTCCTGTGAGTCCAGTTTTCGATTCCGATGCTTCACTTCAGGTTCACTGTATACCATGGACCTTCTTATTGACGATGAAACACAGAAATTGCATCCGAATTTAATAGAAAAGGCACAATGCCGTCCTAAATACAAGAGGACAGACTCCCTATCTTTCTATGAGTTGAACATTTCCTGTGAGTCCAGTTTTAGATTCCGATGCTTCAGATCAGGTTTACTGTATCCCTTGGACCTTCTTATTGACGATGATACACAGAAATTACATCCGAATTTAATACAAAAGGCACAATGCCTACTTAAGTACAAGAGGACTGACACTCGAACTTTATATGAGTTGAACTTCTCCTGTGAGTCCAGTTTTAGATTCCGATGCTTCTCTTCAGGTTTACTGTATCACTTGGACCTTCTTATTGACGATGAAACACAGAAATTGCATCCGAATTTAATACAAAAGGCACAATGCCGTCTTAAGTAAGAGAGGACTGACACTCAAACTTTCTATGAGTTGAACCTCTCCTGTGAGTCCAGTTTTGGATTCCGATGCTTCATTCAGGTTCACTATATATCTTGGACCTTCGTATTGACGATGAAACACAGAAATTGCATCCGAATTTAATACAAAAGGCACAATGCCGTCTTAAATACAAGAGGACAGACACTCTATCTTTCTATGCGTTGAACATATCCTGTGAGTCCAGTTTTAGATTCCGATGCTTCACTTTAGGATTACTGTATACGTTGGACCTTCTTATTGACGATGTAACACTGAAATTGCATCCGAATTTAATACAAAAGGCACAATGCCGACTTAAGTACAAGAGGACTGACACTCTAACTTTCGTTGATTTGAACCTCTCCTGTGAGTCCAGTTTTAGAATCTGATGCTTCACTTCAGGTTTACTGTATCCCTTGGACATTCTTATTGATGATGAAACACAGAACTTGCATCCGAATTTAATACAAAAGGCACAAGGCCGACTTGAGTACAAGAGGACAGACACTCGAACTTTCTATGAGTTGAAACTCTCCTGTGAGTCCAGTTTCAGATTCTGATGCGTCAGTTCAGGTTTACTGAATCCCTTGGACCTCCATATTGACGATGAAACACAGAAATTGCATCCGAATTTAATACAAAAGGCACAATGCCTACCTAAGTACAAGAGGACTGACACTCTAACTTTATATGAGTTGAACTTCTCCTGTGAGTCCAGTTTTAGATTCCGACGCGTCACTTCAGGTTCACTGTATACCTTGGACCTTCATATTGACGATGAAACACAGAAATTGCATCCGAATTTAATACAAAAGGCACAATGCCGTCTCAAATACAAGCGGACAGACACTCTATCTTTCTATGAGTTGAACATCTCCTGGGAGTCCACTTTTAGATTCCGATGCTTCAGTTCGGGTTTACTGTATCCCTTGGACCTTCTTATTGACGATGAAAAACAGAAATTGCATCGGAATTTAATACAAAAGGCACAGTGCCTACTTAAGTACATGAGGACTGACACTCTAACTTTATATGAGTTGAACTTCTCCAGTGAGTCCAGTTTTACGTTCCGATGCTTCACTTCAGGTTTACTGTATCCCTTACACCTTCTTATTGACGATGAAACAGAGAAATTGCATCCGAATTTAATACAAAAGGCACAATGCCTACTTAATTACAAGAGGACTGACACTCTAACTTTATATGAGTTGAACTTCTCCTGTGACTCCAGTTTCAGATTCCGATGCTTCACTTCAGGTTCACTGTATCCCTTGGACCTTCTTATTGACGATGAAACACAGAAATTGCATCCGAATTTAATACAAAAGGCACAATGCCGACTTAAGTGCAAGAGGACTGACACATTCAAGCTTTCTATGAGTTGAACCTCTCCTGTGGGTCCAGTTTTCGATTCCGATGCTTCACTTCAGGTTCACTGTATACCATGGACCTTCTTATATACGATGAAACACAGAAATTGCATCCGAATTTAATACAAAAGGCACAATGCCGTCCTAAATACAAGAGGACAGAATCCCTATCTTTCTATGAGTTGAACATTTCCTGTGAGTCCAGTTTTAGATTCCGATGCTTCAGATCAGGTTTACTGTATCCCTTGGACCTTCTTATTGACGATGATACACAGAAATTACATCCGAATTTAATACAAAAGGCACAATGCCTACTTAAGTACAAGAGGACTGACACTCGAACTTTATATGAGTTGAACTTCTCCTGTGAGTCCAGTTTTAGATTCCGATGCTTCTCTTCAGGTTTACTGTATCCCTTGGACCTTCTTATTGACGATGAAACACAGAAATTGCATCCGAATTTAATACTAAAGGCACAATGCCGTCTTAAGTAAGAGAGGACTGACACTCAAACTTTCTATGAGTTGAAGCTCTCCTGTGAGTCCAGTTTTGGATTCCGATGCTTCATTCAGGTTCACTATATATCTTGGACCTTCGTATTGACGATGAAACACAGAAATTGCATCCGAATTTAATACAAAAGGCACAATACCGTCTTAAATACAAGAGGACAGACACTCTACCTTTCTATGCGTTGAACATATCCTGTGAGTCCAGTTTTAGATTCCGATGCTTCACTTTAATATTACTGTATACGTTGGACCTTCTTATTGACGATGTAACACTGAAATTGCATCCGAATTTAATACAAAAGGCACAATGCCGACTTAAGTACAAGAGGACTGACACTCTAACTTTCGTTGATTTGAACCTCTCCTGTGAGTCCAGTTTTAGAATCTGATGCTTCACTTCTGGTTTACTGTATCCCTTGGACATTCTTATTGATGATGAAACACAGAACTTGCATCCGAATTTAATACAAAAGGCACAAGGCCGACTTGAGTACAAGAGGACAGACACTCGAACTTTCTATGAGTTGAAACTCTCCTGTGAGTCCAGTTTCAGATTCCGATGCGTCAGTTCAGGTTTACTGAATCCCTTGGACCTCCATATTGACGATGAAACACAGAAATTGCATCCGAATTTAATACAAAAGGCACAATGCCTACCTAAGTACAAGAGGACTGACACTCTAACTTTATATGAGTTGAACTTCTCCTGTGAGTCCAGTTTTAGATTCCGACGCGTCACTTCAGGTTCACTGTATACCTTGGACCTTCATATTGACGATGAAACACAGAAATTGCATCCGAATTTAATACAAAAGGCACAAGGCCGTCTCAAATACAAGCGGACAGACACTCTATCTTTCTATGAGTTGAACATCTCCTGGGAGTCCACTTTTAGATTCCGATGCTTCAGTTCGGGTTTACTGTATCCCTTGGACCTTCTTATTGACGATGAAAAACAGAAATTGCATCGGAATTTAATACAAAAGGCACAGTGCCTACTTAAGTACATGAGGACTGACACTCTAACTTTATATGAGTTGAACTTCTCCAGTGAGCCCAGTTTTACGTTCCGATGCTTCACTTCAGGTTTACTGTATCCCTTACACCTTCTTATTGACGATGAAACAGAGAAATTGCATCCGAATTTAATACAAAAGGCACAATGCCGACTTAAGTACAAGAGGACTGACACTCAAACTTTCTATGAGCTGAACCTCTCCTGTGAGTCCAGTTTTCGATTCCGATGCTTCACTTCAGGTTCACTGTATACCTTGGACCTTCTTATTGACGATGAAACACAGAAATTGCATCCGAATTTAATACAAAAGGCACAATGCCGTCTTAAATACAAGAGGCCAGACACTCTATCTTTCTATGAGTTGAACATCTTCTGTGAGTCCAGTTTTAGATTCCGATGCTTCACTTCAGGTATACTGTATCCTTTGGACCTTCTTATTGTCGGTGAAACACAGAAATTGCATCCGAATTTAATACAAAGGCACAATGCCGACTTAAGTACAAGAGGACTGACACTCTAACTTTCGTTGATTTGAACCTCTCCTGTGAGTCCAGTTTTAGAATCTGATGCTTCACTGCAGGTTTACTGTATCCCTTGGACATTCTTATTGATGATGAAACACAGAACTTGCATCCGAATTTAATACAAAAGGCACAGTGCCGACTTGAGTACAAGAGCACAGACACTCGAAATTTCTATGAGTTGAACCTCTCCTGTGAGTCCAGTTTCAGATTCCGATGCGTCAGTTCAGGTTTACTGTATCCCTTGGACCTTCTTATTGACGATGAAACACAGAAATTGCATCCGAATTTAATACAAAAGGCACAATGCCTACTTAAGTACAAGAAGACTGACACTCTAACTTCATATGAGTTGAACTTCTCCTGTGAGTCCAGTTTTAGATTCCGATGCTTCACTTCAGGTTCACTGTATACCTTGGACCTTCTTATTGACGATGAAACACAGAAATTGCATCCGAATTTAATACAAAAGGCACAATGCCGTCTTAAATACAAGCGGACAGACACTCTATCTTTCTATGAGTTGAACATCTCCTGTGAGTTCACTTTTAGATTCCGATGCTTCAGTTCAGGTTTACTGTATCCCTTGGACCTTCTTATTGACGATGAAACACAGAAATTGCATCCGAATTTAATACAAAAGGCGCAATGCCGACTTAAGTACAAGAGGATTGATACTCTAACTTTCTATGATTTGAATATCTCCTGTGAGTCCAATTTTAGATTCCGATGCTTCACTTCAGGTTTACTGTATCCCTTGGACCCTCTCATTAATGATGAAACACAGGAATTGCATCCGAATTTATTTCAAAAGGCACAATGCCGACGTAAGTACAAGAGGACTGACACTCTAACTTTCTATGATTATAACCTCTCCAGTGAGTCCAGTTATAGATTCCGATGCTTCACTTCAGGTTTATTGTATACCTTGGGCCTTCTTATTGACGATGAAACCCAGAAATTGCTTCCGAATTTAATACAATAGGCACAATGCCGACTTAAGTACAAGAGGACTGACACTCTATCTTTCTATGATTTGAACCTCTCCCGTGATTCCACTTTTAGATTCCGATGCTTCACTTTAGGTTTACTGTATACCTGGGACCTTCGTATTGACGATGAAACACAGAAATTGCATCCGAATTTAATACAAAAGGCACAATGCCGACTTAAGTCCAAAAGGACTAACACTCTAACATTCTATGTGTTGAACCCCTCCTGTGAGTCCAGTTTTAGATTCCGATGCTTCACTTCAGGTTTACTGTATCCCTTGGACCTGCTTATTGACGATTAAACACAGTAATTGCATCCGAATTTATAACAAAAGGCGCAATGCCGACTTAAGTGGAAGAGGACTGACACTCTAACTTTCTATGAATTGAACCTCTCCTGTGAGTCCAGTCTCAGAATCCAATGCTTAACTTCAGGTTTACTGTATTCGTTGGACCTTCTTATTGACGATGAAACGCAGAAATTGCATCCGAATTAAATACAAAAGGCACAATGCCCACTTAAGTACAAGAGGACTGACACTCTAATTTTCTATGATTTGAACCGCTCCTGTGAGTCCAGTTTTAGACTCCGATGCTTTACTTCAGGTTTACTGTATCCGTTGGACCTTCTTATTCACGATGAAACACAGAAATTGCTTCCGAATTTAATACAAAAGGCACAATGCCGACTTAAGTAGAAGAGGACTGACACTCTAACTTTCTATGATTTGAACCTCTCCTGTGAGACCAGTTTTAGATTACGATGCTTTACTTCAGGTTTACTGTATACCTTGGACCTTCTTATTGACGATGAAACACAGAAATTGCATCCGAATTTAATACAAAAGGCACAATGTCGACTTAAGTTCAAGAGGACTGACATTTTAACTTTCTACGAGTTGAACCTCTCCTGTGATACCAGTTATAGATTCCGATGCTTCACTTCAGGTTTACAGTATCCCTTGCACCTACATATTGACGATGTAACAAAGAAATTGCATCCTAATGTAATATAAAAGGCACAATGCCGACCTAAGTACAAGAGGACTGACACTCAAATTTTCTATGAGTTGAACCTCTCCTGTGAGTCCAGTTTTGGATTCAGATGCTTCACTTCAGGTTTACGCTATCCCTTGGACCTTGTTATTGACGATGAAACACAGAAATTGCATCCGAATTTAATATTAAAGGCACAATGCCGAATTACGTACAAGAGGACAGGCACTCTAACTTTCTATGATTTGAATCTCTCCTGTGATTCCAGTTTTAGATTCGGATGCTTCACTTCAGGTTTACTGTATCCCTTGGACCTTCTTATTGACGATGAAAAACATAAATTGCATCCGAATTTAATACAAAAGGCACAATGCCGACTTAATTGCAAAAGGACTAACACTCTAAATTTCTATGAGTTGAACCTCTCCTGTGAGTCCAGTTTAAGATTCCTATGCTTCACTTCAGGTTTACTGTATCCCCTGGACCTTCTTATTGACGATGAAACACAGAAATTGCATCCGAATTTAATACAAAAGGCACAATGCCGTCTTAAGTACAAGAGGACTGACACTCAAACTTTCTATGAGTTCAACCTGTCCTGTGAGTCCAGTTTTGGATTCCGATGCTTCACTTCAGGTTCACTATATATCTTGGACCTTCTTATTGACGATGAAACACAGAAATTGCATCCGAATTTAATACAAAAGGCACAATGCCGTCTTAAATACAAGAGGACAGACACTCTATCTTTCTATGCGTTGAACATATCCTGTGAGTCCAGTTTTAGATTCCGATGCTTCACTTTAGGATTACTGTATCTCTTGGACATTCTTATTGATGATGAAACACAGAACTTGCATCCGAATTTAATACAAAAGTTACAAGGCCGACTTGAGTACAAGAGGACAGACACTCGAACTTTCTATGAGTTGAAACTCTCCTGTGAGTCCAGTTTCAGATTCCGATGCGTCAGTTCAGGTTTACTGAATCCCTTGGACCTTCATATTGACGATGAAACACAGAAATTGCATCCGAATTTAATACAAAAGGCACAATGCCTACCTAAGTACAAGAGGACTGACACTCTAACTTTATATGAGTTGAACTTCTCCTGTGAGTCCACTTTTAGATTCCGACGCTTCACTTCAGGTTCACTGTATACCTTGGACCTTCATATTGACGATGAAACACAGAAATTGCATCCGAATTTAATACAAAAGGCACAATGCCGTCTCAAATACAAGCGGACAGACACTTTATCTTTCTATGAGTTGAACATCTCCTGGGAGTCCACTTTTAGATTCCGATGCTTCAGTTCAGGTTTACTGTATCCCTTGGACCTTCTTATTGACGACGAAAAACAGAAATTGCATCCGAATTTAATACAAAAGGCACAGTGCTTACTTAATTACATGAGGACTGACACTGTAACTTTATATGAGTTGAACTTCTCCTGTGAGTCCAGTTTTAGGTTCCGATGCTTCACTTCAGGTTTACTGTATCCCTTAGACCTTCTTATTGACGATGAAACAGAGAAATTGCATCCGAATTTAATACAAAAGGCACAATGCCGACTTAAGTGCAAGAGGACTGACACTCAAACTTTCTATGAGTTGAACCTCTCCTGTGAGTCCACTTTTCGATTCCGATGCTTCACTTCAGGTTCACAGTATACCTTGGACCTTCTTATTGACGATGAAACACAGAAATTGCATCCGAATTTAATACAAAAGGCACAATGCCGTCTTAAATACAAGAGGACAGACACTCTATCTTTCTATGAGTTGAACATCTTCTGTGAGTCCAGTTTTAGATTCCGATGCTTCACTTCAGGTATACTGTATCCTTTGGACCTTCTTATTGACGATGAAACACAGAAATTGCATCCGAATTTAATACAAAAGGCACAATGCCGACTTAAGTACAAGAGGACTGACACTCTAACTTTCGTTGATTTGAACCTCTCCTGTGAGTCCTGTTTTAGAATCTCATGCTTCACTGCAGGTTTACTGTATCCCTTGGACATTCTTATTGATGATGAAACACAGAACTTGCATCCGAATTTAATACAAAAGGCACAATGCCTACTTAAGTACAAGAGGACTGACACTCTAACTTCATATGAGTTGAACTTCTCCTGTGAGTCCAGTTTTAGATTCCGATGCTTCACTTCAGGTTCACTGTATTCCTTGGACCTACGTATTGACGATGAAACACAGAAATTGCATCCGAATTTAATTCAAAAGGCACAATGCCGTCTTAAATACAAGCGGACAGACACTCTATCTTTCTATGAGTTGAACATCTCCTGTGAGTTCACTTTTAGATTCCGATGCTTCAGTTCAGGTTTACTGTATCCCTTGGACCTTCTTATTGACGATGAAACACAGAAATTGCATCCGAATTTAATACAAAAGGCACAATGCCTACCTAAGTACAAGAGGACTGACACTCTAACTTTATATGAGTTGAACTTCTCCTGTGAGTCCAGTTTTAGATTCCGACGCTTCACTTCAGGTTCACTGTATACCTTGGACCTTCATATTGACGATGAAACACAGAAATTGCATCCGAATTTAATACAAAAGGCACAATGCCGTCTCAAATACAAGCGGACAGACACTCTATCTTTCTATGAGTTGAACATCTCCTGGGAGTCCACTTTTAGATTCCGATGCTTCAGTTCAGGTTTACTGTATCCCTTGGACCTTCTTATTGACGACGAAAAACAGAAATTGCATCCGAATTTAATACAAAAGGCACAGTGCTTGCTTAAGTACATGAGGACTGACACTCTAACTTTATATGAGTTGAACTTCTCCTGTGAGTCCAGTTTTAGGTTCCGATGCTTCACTTCAGGTTTACTGTATCCCTTAGACCTTCTTATTGACGATGAAACAGAGAAATTGCATCCGAATTTAATACAAAAGGCACAATGCCGACTTAAGTACAAGAGGACTGACACTCAAACTTTCTATGAGTTGAACCTCTCCTGTGAGTCCAGTTTTCGATTCCGATGCTTCACTTCAGGTTCACAGTATACCTTGGACCTTCTTATTGACGATGCAACACAGAAATTGCATCCGAATTTAATACAAAAGGCACAATGCCGTCTTAAATACAAGAGGACAGACACTCTATCTTTCTATGTGTTGAACATCTTCTGTGAGTCCAGTTTTAGATTCCGATGCTTCACTTCAGGTATACTGTATCCTTTGGACCTTCTTATTGACGATGAAACACAGAAATTGCATCCGAATTTAATGCAAAAGGCACAATGCCGACTTAAGTACAAGTGGACTGACACTCTAACATTCGTTGATTTGAACCTCTCCTGTGAGTCCTGTTTTAGAATCTGATGCTTCACTGCAGGTTTACTGTATCCCTTGGACATTCTTATTGAAAATGAAACACAGAACTTGCATCCGAATTTAATACAAAAAGGCACAGTGCCGACTTGAGTACAAGAGCACAGACACTCGAACTTTCTATGAGTTGAACCTCTCCTGTGAGTCCAGTTTCAGATTCCGATGCGTCAGTTCAGGTTTACTGTATCCCTTGGACCTTCTTATTGACGATGAAACACAGAAATTGCATCCGAATCTAATACAAAAGGCACAATGCCTACTTAAGTACAAGAGGACTGACACTCTAACTTCATATGAGTTGAACTTCACCTGTGAGTCCAGTTTTAGATTCCGATGCTTCACTTCAGGTTCACCGTATACCTTGGACCTACTTATTGACGATGAAACACAGAAATTGCATCCGAATTTAATACAAAAGGCACAATGCCGTTTTAAATACAAGCGGACAGACACTCTATCTTTCAATGAGTTGAACATCTCCTGTGAGTTCACTTTTAGATTCCGATGCTTCAGTTCAGGTTTACTGTATCCCTTGGACCTTCTTATTGACGATGAAACACAGAAATTGCATCCGAATTTAATACAAAAGGCACAATGCCGACTTATGTACAAGAGGATTGATACTCTAACTTTCTATGATTTGAACATCTCCTGTGAGTCCAATTTTAGATTCTGATGCTTCACTTCAGGTTTACTGTATCCCATAGACCTTCTAATTAATGATGAAACACAGAAATTGCATCCGAATTTATTTCAAAAGGCACAATGACGACGTAAGTACAAGAGGACTGACACTCTAACTTTCTATGATTTGAACCTCTCCCGTGATTCCACTTTTAGATTCCGATGCTTCACTTTAGGTTTACTGTATACCTGGGACCTTCTTATTGACGATGAAACACAGAAATTGCATCCGAATTTAATACAAAAGGCACAATGCCGACTTAAGTCCAAAAGGACTAACACTCTAACATTCTATGTGTTGAACCCCTCCTGTGAGTCCAGTTTTAGATTCCGATGCTTCACTTCAGGTTTACTGTATCCCTTGGACCTGCTTATTGACGATTAAACACAGTAATTGCATCCGAATTTATAACAAAAGGCACAATTCCCACTTAAGTACAAGAGGACTGACACTCTAACTTTATATGAGTTGAACTTCTCCTGTGAGTCCAGTTTTAGATTCCGACGCTTCACTTCAGGTTCACTGTATACCTTGGACCTTCATATTGACGATGAAACACAGAAATTGCATCCGAATTTAATACAAAAGGCACAATGCCGTCTCAAATACAAGCGGACAGACACTCTATCTTTCTATGAGTTGAACATCTCCTGGGAGTCCACTTTTAGATTCCGATGCTTCAGTTCAGGTTTACTGTATCCCTTGGACCTTCTTATTGACGACGAAAAACAGAAATTGCATCCGAATTTAATACAAAAGGCACAGTGCCTACTTAAGTACATGAGGACTGATACTCTAACTTTATATGAGTTGAACTTCTCCTGTGAGTCCAGTTTGAGGTTCCGATGCTTCACTTCAGGTTTACTGTATCCCTTAGACCTTCTTATTGACGATGAAACAGAGAAATTGCATCCGAATTTAATACAAAGGCACAATGCCGACTTAAGTACAAGAGGACTGACACTCAAACTTTCTATGAGTTGAACCTCTCCTGTGAGTCCAGTTTTCGATTCCGATGCTTCACTTCAGGTTCACAGTATACCTTGGACCTTGTTATTGACGATGAAACACAGAAATTGCATCCGAATTTAATACAAAAGGCACAATGCCGTCTTAAATACAAGAGGACAGACACTCTATCTTTCTATGAGTTGAACATCTTCTGTGAGTCCAGTTTTAGATTCCGATGCTTCACTTCAGGTATACTGTATCCTTTGGACCTTCTTATTGACGATGAAACACAGAAATTGCATCCG
The DNA here is from genome assembly GCF_021461395.2 of Schistocerca americana. Lineage (NCBI taxonomy): Eukaryota > Metazoa > Arthropoda > Insecta > Orthoptera > Acrididae > Schistocerca > Schistocerca americana. The sequence goes on along the minus strand of NW_025725687.1, from coordinate 814,950 downwards.
AATTTAATACAAAAGGCACAATGCCGACTTAAGTACAAGAGGACTGACACTCTAACTTTCGTTGATTTGAACCTCTCCTGTGAGTCCTGTTTTAGAATCTGATGCTTCACTGCAGGTTTACTGTATCCCTTGGACATTCTTATTGATGATGAAACACAGAACTTGCATCCGAATTTAATACAAAAGGCACAATGTCGAGTTAAGTACAAGAGGATTCACTCTTTAACTTTCTATGATTTGAACTTTCCCGTGAATCCACTTTTAGATTCCGATGCTTCACTTTAGGTTTACTGTATACCTGGGACCTTCTTATTGACGATGGAACACAGAAATTGCATCCGAATTTAATACAAAAGGCACAATGCCGACTTAATTGCAAAAGGACTAACACTCTAAATTTCTATGAGTTGAACCTCTCCTGTGAGTCCAGTTTAAGATTCCTATGCTTCACTTCAGGTTTACTGTATCCCCTGGACCTGCTTATTGACGATGAAACACAGAAATTGCATCTGAATTTATTACAAAAGGCGCAATGCCGACTTAAGTGCAAGAGGACTGCCGCTCTAACTTTCTATGAGTTGAACCTCCCCTGTGAGTCCAGTCTTAGAATCCAATGCTTCACTTCAGGTTTACTGTATTCGTTGGACCTTCTTATTGACGATGAAACGCAGAAATTGCATCCTAACGTAATACAAAAGGCACAATGCCGACTTAAGTACAAGAGGACTGACACTCTAACTTTCTATGATTTGAACCTCTCCTGTGTTTCCAGTTTTAGATTCTGATGCTTCACTTCAGGTTTACTGCATACCTTGGACCTTCTTATTCACGATGAAACACAGAAATAGCATCCGAATTTAATACAAAAGGCACAATGCCGACTTAAGTAGATGAGGACTGACACTCTAACTTTCAATGATTTAAACCTCTCCTGTGAGTCCAGTTTTAGATTACGATGCTTTACTTCAGGTTTACTGTATACCTTGGACCTTCTTATTGACGATGAAACACAGAAATTGCATCCGAATTTAATAAAAAAGGCACAATGCCGACTTAAGCTCAAGAGGACTGACACTCTAACTTTCTACGAGTTGAACCTCTCCTGTGATTCCAGTTATAGATTCCGATGCTTCACTTCAGGTTTACAGTATCCCTTGCACCCACTTATTGACGATGTAACATAGAAATTGCATCCTAATTTAATACAAAAAGCACAATGCCGACTTAAGTACAAGAGGACTGACACTCAAATTATCTATGAGTTGAACCCCTCCTGTGAGTCCAGTTTGAGATTCCGATGCTTCACTTCAGGTTTACGCTATCCCTTGGACCTTGTTTTTGACGATGAAACACAGAAATTGCATCCGAATTTAATATAAAAGGCACAATGCCGAATTAAGTACAAGAGGACAGACACTCTAACTTTCTATGATTAGAACCTCTCCTGTGATTCCAGTTTTAGATTCCGATGCTTCACTTCAGGTTTACTGTATCCCTTGGACCTTCTTATTTACGATGAAACACAGAAATTGCATCCGAATTTAATACAAAAGGCACAATGCCGACTTGATTACAAGAGGAAAGACACTCTAACTTTCTATGATTTGAACCTCTCCTGTGACTCTAGTTATAGATTCCGATGCTTCACTTCAGGTTTACTGTATACTCTGGACCTTCTTATTGACGATGAAACTAGAAATTGCATCCGAATTTAATTCAAAAGGCACAATGCCGACTTGAGTACAAGAGGTCGGACACTCTAACTTTCTATGATTTGAACCTCTCCTGTGAGTCCAGTTTTAGATTCCGATGCTTCACTTCACGTTTAATGTATCCCTTGGACATTCTTATTGACGATGAAACACAGAAATTGCATCCGAATTTAATACAAAAGCACAATGCCGACTTAAGTACAAGGGGACTTACACTTTAACTTTCTATTATTTAAACCTATCCTGTGAGTCCAGTGTTAGATTCCGATGCTTCACTTCAGGTTTACTGTATCCCTTGGACCTTCTTATTGACGATGAAACACAGAAATTGCATCCGAATTTAATACAAAAGGCACAATGCCGACTTGATTACGAGAGGAAAGACACTCTAACTTTCTATGATTTGAACCTCTCCTGTGAGTCTAGTTATAGATTCGGATGCTTCACTTCAGGTTTACTTAAATCCTTGGACCTTCTTATTGACGATGAAACACAGAAATTGCATCCGAATGTAATACAAATGGCACAATGCCGACTTAAGTACAAGAGGACTGACCCTCTAACTTTCTATGATTTGAACCTCTCCTGTGAGTCCTGTTTTAGATTCCAATGGTTCACTTCAGGTTTACTGTATACCTTTCTACCTTCTTATTGACGATGTAACTCAGAAATTGCATCCGAATTTAATACAAAAGGCAGAATGCCGACTTAAGTACAAGAGGACTGACACTCTAACGTTCTATGATTTGAACCACTCCAGTGAGTCCAGTATTAGATTCCGATGCTTCACTTCAGGTTTACTGTATCCCTTGGACATTCTTATTGACGATGAAACACAGAAATTGCATCCGAATTTAATACAAAAGGCACAAAGCCGAATTAAGAAAAAGAATACTGACACTCTTAGTTTCTACGATTTGAACCTCTCTAGTGAGCCCAGTTTAAGATTCCGATGTTTCACATCAGGTTTACTGTATACCTTGGACCTTCTTATTGACGATGAAAGACAGAAATTGCATCTGAATTTAATAGAAAAGGCACAATGCCGACTAAAGTACAAGAGGACTGACACTCTAGTTTTCTTTGATTTGATCCTCTCCTGTGAGTCCAGTTTTAGATTTTGATGCTTCACTTCAGGTTTACTGTATCCCTTGAACATTCTTATTGCCGATGAATCACAGAAATTGCATCCGAATTTAATACAAAAGGCGCAATGCCGACATAAGTACAATAGGACTGACACCCTAACTTTCTATGAGTTGAACCTCCCCTCTTAGTCCAGTGTTAGATTCCGAGACTTCACTTCAGGTTTAATGTATCCCTTTAACCTTCTTATTCACGAAGAAACACAGAAATAGCATTCGAATTTAATACAAAAGGCACAATGCCCAATTAGGTACAAGAGGACTGACACTCTAATTTTCTATGATTTGAACCTCTCCAGTGAGTCCAGTTTTAGATTCCGTTGCTTCACTTCAGGTTTACTGTATCCCTTGGCCCTTCTTATTGACAATGAAACAAAGAAATTGCATCCGAATTTAATACAAAAGGCACAATGCCAACTATTGTACAAGAGGACTGACATTCAAACTTTCTACGATTTGAACCTCTCCTGTGATTCCAGTTTTAGATTCCGATGCTTCACTTCAGGTTTACTGTATATCTTGGGCCTTCTTATTGACGATGAAACACAGAAATTGCATCCCAATTTAATACAATAGGCACAATGCCGACTTGAGTACAAGAGGTCAGACACTCTAACTTTCTATAATTTGCACCTCTCCTGTGAGTCCAGTTTTAGATTCCGATGCTTCACTTCAGGTTTACTGTATCCCTTGGACCTTATTATTGACGATGAAACACGGAAATTGCATCCGAAATTAATACAAAAGGCACAATGCAGACTTAAGTACAAGAGGACTGACACTCTAACTTTCTATGATTTGAACCTCTCCTGTGAGTCCAGTTTTAGATTCCGATGTATCACTTCAGGTTTACTGTACACCTTGGACCTTCTTATTGACGATGAAACTCAGAAATTGCATCCGAATTTAATACAAAAGGCAGAATGCCGACTTAAGTACAAGAGGACTGACACACTAACTTTATATGATTTGAACCACTCCAGTGAGTCCAGATTTAGATTCCGATGCTTCACTTCAGGTTTACTGTATACCTTTTACCTTCTTATTGACGATGAAACTCAGAAATTGCATCCGAATTTAATACAAAAGGCAGAATGCCGACTTAAGTACAAGAGGACTGACACTCTAACTTTCTATGACTTGAACCACTCCAGTGAGTCCAGTTTTAGATTCCGATGCTTCACTTCAGGTTTACTGTATCCCTCGGATCTTCTTATTGAAGATGAAACACAGAAATTGCATCCGAATTTAATACAAAAGGCACAATGCCGACTTAAGTACAAGATTACTGACACTCTTAGTTTCTACGATTTGAACCTCTCTAGTGAGTCCAGTTTTAGATTCCGATGTTTCACATCAGGTTTACTGTATACCTTGGACCTTCTCATTGACGATAAAAGACAGAAATTGCATCTGAATTTAATAGAAAAGGCACAATGCCGACTTAAGTACAAGGGGACTGACACTCTAACTTTCTTTGATTTGATCCTCTCCTGTGAGTCCGGTTTTAGATTCTGATGCTTCACTTCAGGTTTACTGTAGCCCTTGGACATTCTTATTGACGATGAAAGATAGAAATTGCATCCGAATTTAAAACAAAGGGCGCAATGCCGACATAAGTACAATAGGACTGACACCCTAACTTTCTATGAGGTGAACCTCACCTGTGAGTCCAGTATTAGATTCAGATGCTTCACTTCAGGTTTAATGTATCCCTTGGACCTTCATATTGACGATGAAACACAGAAATTGCTTTCGAATTTAATACAAAAGGCTCAATGCCCAATTAAGTACAAGATGACTGACACTCTAACTTTCTATGATTTGAACCTCTCCAGTGAGTCCAGTTTTAGATTCCGATGCTTCACTTCAGGTTTACTGTATACCTTGGACCTTCTTATTGACGATGAAACACAGAAATTGCATCCGAATTTAATACAAAAGGCACAATGCCGACTTAAGTACAGGAGGACTGACACTTTAACTTTCTATGATTTGAACCTGTCCTGTGAGTCCAATTTTAGATTCCGATTCTTCACTTCAGGTTTAATGTATCCCTTGGACCTTCATATTGACGATGAAACACAGAAATTGCATTCGAATTTAATACAAAAGGCACAGTGCCGAAATAAGTGCAAGAGGATTGACACTCTAACTTTCAATGATTTGAACCTCTCCAGTGAGTCCAGTTTTAGATTCCGATGCTTCACTTCAGGTTTATTGTATACCTTGGACCTTCTTATTGCCGATGAAACACAGAAATTGCATTGGAATTTAATACAAAAGCCACAATGCCGACTTAAGTACAAGTGGACTGAAACTTCAACTTTCTATGATTTGAACCTCTCCTGTGAGTCCAATTTTTGATTCCGATGCTTCACTTCAGGTTTAATGTATCGCTTGGACCTTCTTATTGACGATGAAACACAGAAATTGCATTCGAATTTAATACAAAAGGCACAATGCCGAAATAAGTGCAAGAGGACTGACACTCTAACCTTCTATGATTTGAACCTCACCAGTGAGTCCAGTTTTATATTCCGATGCTTCACTTCAGGTTTACTGTATACCTTTCTACCTTCTTATTGACGATGAAACTCAGAAATTGCATCCGAATTTAATACAAAAGGCAGAATGCCGACTTAAGTACAAGAGGACTGACACTCTAACGTTCTATGGTTTGAACCACTCCAGTGAGTCCAGTATTAGATTCCGATGCTTCACTTCAGGTTTACTGTATCCCTTGGACATTCTTATTGACGATGAAACACAAAAATTGCATCCGAATTTAATACAAATGGCACAAAGCCGACTTAAGAAAAAGAATACTGACACTCTTAGTTTCTACGATTTTAACCTCTCTAGTGAGTCAGATTAAGATTCCGATGTTTCACATCAGGTTTACTGTATACCTTGGACCTTCTTATTGACGATGAAAGACAGAAATTGCATCTGAATTTAATAGGAAAGGCACAATGCCGACTTAAGTACAAGAGGACTGACACTCTAGTTTTCTTTGATTTGATCCTCTCTTGTGAGTCCAGTTTTAGATTTTGATGCTTCACTTCAGGTTTACTGTATCCCTTGAACATTCTTATTGACGATGAAACACAGAAATTGCATCCGAATTTAATACAAAAGGCGCAATGCCGACATAAGTACAATAGGACTGACACCCTAACTTTCTATGAGTTGAACCTCCCCTCTGAGTCCAGTGTTAGATTCCGATACTTCACTTCAGGTTTAATGTATCCCTCTAACCTTCTTATTGACGATGAATCACAGAAATAGCATTCGAATTTAATACAAAAGGCACAATGCCCAATTAAGTACAAGAGGACTGACACTCTAATTTTCTATGATTTGGACCTCTCCAGTGAGTCGAGTTTTAGATTCCTTTGCTTCACTTCAGGTTTACTGTATCCCTTGGCCCTTCTTATTGACAATGAAACAAAGAAATTGCATCCGAATTTAATACAAAAGGCACAATGCCGACTTGAGTACAAGAGGTCAGACACTCTAACTTTCTATGATTTGAACCTCTCCTGTGAGTCCAGTTTTAGATTCCGATGCTTCACATCAGGTTTACTGTATCCCTTGGACCTTATTATTGACGATGAAACACGGAAATTGCATCCGAATTTAATACAAAAGGCACAATGCCGACTTAAGTACAAGAGGACTGACACTCTAACTTTCTATGAGTTGAACCTCTCCTGTGAGGCCAGTTTTAGATTCCGATGCTTCACTTCAGGTTTAATGTATCCCTTGGACATACTTATTGACGATGAAACACAGAAAATGCATCCGAATTTAATACAAAAGCACAATGCCGACTTGAGTACAAGGGGACTGACACTTTAACTTTTATTGATTTGAACCTCTCCTGTGAGTCCACTCTTAGAACCGATGCTTCACTTCAGGTTTACTGTATACCTTTGACCTTCTTATTGACGATGAAACACAGAAATTGCATCCGAATTTAATACAAAAGGCACAATGCCGACTTAAGTACAAGAGGACTGACACTCTAACTTTCTATGATTTGAACCTCTCCTGTGAGTCCAGTTTTAGATTCCGATGTATCACTTCAGGTTTACTGTATACCTTGGACCTTCTTATTGACGATGAAACTCAGAAATTGCATCCGAATTTAATACAAAAGGCAGAATGCCGACTTAAGTACAAGAGGACTGACACTCTAACTTTCTATGATTTGAACCACTCCAGTGAGTCCAGTTTTAGATTCCGATGCTTCACTTCTGGTTTACTGTATCCCTTGGATCTTCTTATTGACGATGAAACACAGAAATTGCATCCGAATTTAATACAAAAGGCACAATGCCGACTTAAGTACAAGAATACTGACACTCTTAGTTTCTACGATTTGAACATCTCTAGTGAGTCCAGTTTTAGATTCCGATGTTTCACATCAGGTTTACTGTATACCTTGGACCTTCTCATTGACGATAAAAGACAGAAATTGCATCTGAATTTAATAGAAAAGGCACAATGCCGACTTAAGTACAAGGGGACTGACACTCTAACTTTCTTTGATTTGATCCTCTCCTGTGAGTCCGGTTTTAGATTCTGATGCTTCACTTCAGGTTTACTGTAGCCCTTGGACATTCTTATTGACGATGAAACATAGAAATTGCATCTGAATTTAATACAAAGGGCGCAATGCCGACATAAGTACAATAGGACTGACACCCTAACTTTCTATGAGTTGAACCTCACCTGTGAGTCCAGTATTAGATTCCGATGCTTCACTTCAGGTTTAATGTATCCCTTGGACCTTCATATTGACGATGAAACACAGAAATTGCTTTCGAATTTAATACAAAAAGCTCAATGCCCATTAAGTACAAGATGACTGACACTCTAACTTTCTATGATTTGAACCTCTCCAGTGAGTCCAGTTTTAGATTCCGATGCTTCACTTCAGGTTTACTATATCCCTTGGTCCTTCTTATTGACAATGAAACAAAGAAATTGCATCCGAATTTAATACAAAAGGCACAATGCCAACTTATGTACAAGAGGACTGAAACTCAAACTTTCTACGATTTGAACCTCTCCTGTGAGTCCAGTTTTAGATTCCGATGCTTCACTTCAGGTTTACTGTATACCTTGGACCTTCTTATTGACGATGAAACACAGAAATTGCATCCGAATTTAATACAAAAGGCACAATGCCGACTTAAGTACAAGAGGACTGACACTTTAACTTTCTATGATTTGAACCTGTCTTGTGAGTCCAATTTTAGATTCCGATGCTTCACTTCAGGTTTAATGTATCCCTTGGACCTTCTTATTGACGATGAAACACAGAAATTGCATTCGAATTTAATACAAAAGGCACAATGCCGAAATAAGTGCAAGAGGACTGACACTCTAACTTTCAATGACTTGAACCTCTCCAGTGAGTCCAGTTTTAGATTCCGATGCTTCACTTCAGGTTTAATGTATCCCTTGGCCCTTCTTATTGACAATGAAACAAAGAAATTGCATCCGAATTTAATACAAAAGGCACAATACGAACTAATGTACAAGGGGACTGACACTCTAACTTTCTACGATTTGAACCTCTCCTGTGAGTCCAATTTTAGATTCCGATGCTTCACTTCAGGTTTACTGTATACCTTGGACCTTCTTATTGACGATGAAACACAGAAATTGCATCCGAATTTAATACAAAAGGCACAAAGCCGACTTGAGTACAAGAGGAGAGACACTCTAACTTTCTATGATTTGAACCTCTCCTGTGAATCTAGTTTTAGATTCCGATGCTTCACTTCAGGTTTACTCAATACCTTGGACCTTCTTATTGACGATGAATCACAGAAATTGCATCCGAATTTAATACAAAAGGCACAATGCTGACTTAAGTACAAGAGGACTGACACTCTAACTTTCTATGATTTGAACCTCTCCTGTGAGTCCAGTATTAGATTCCGATGCTTCACTTCAGGTTTACTGTATCCCTTGGACATTCTTATTGACGATGAAACACAGAAATTGCATCCGAATTTAATACAAATGTCACAAAGCCGACTTAAGAAAAAGAATACTGACACTCTTAGTTTCTACGATTTGAACCTCTCTAGTGAGTCAGATTAAGATTCCGATGTTTCACATCAGGTTTACTGTATACCTTGGACCTTCTTATTGACGATGAAAGACAGAAATTGCATCTGAATTTAATAGAAAAGGCACAATGCCGACTTAAGTACAAGAGGACTGACACTCTAGTTTTCTTTGATTTGATCCTCTCCTGTGAGTCCAGTTTTAGATTTTGATGCTTCACTTCAGGTTTACTGTATCCCTTGAACATTCTTATTGACGATGAAACACAGAAATTGCATCCGAATTTAATACAAAAGGCGCAATGCCGACATAAGTACAATAGGACTGACACCCTAACTTTCTATGAGTTGAACCTCCCCTCTGAGTCCAGTGTTAGATTCCGATACTTCACTTCAGGTTTTATGTATCCCTCTAACCTTCTTATTGACGATGAAACACAGAAATAGCATTCGAATTTAGTACAAAAGGCACAATGCCCAATTAAGTACAAGAGGACTCACACTCTAATTTTCTATGATTTGGACCTCTCCAGTGAGTCCAGTTTTAGATTCCGTTGCTTCACTTCAGGTTTACTGTATCCCTTGGCCCTTCTTATTGACAATGAAACAAAGAAATTGCATCCGAATTTAATACAAAAGGCACAATGCCGACTTGAGTACAAGAGGTCAGACACTCTAACTTTCTATGATTTGAACCTCTCCTGTGAGTCCAGTTTTAGATTCCGATGCTTCACATCAGGTTTACTGTATCCCATGGACCTTATTATTGACGATGAAACACGGAAATTGCATCCGAATTTAATACAAAAGGCACAATGCCGACTTAAGTACAAGAGGACTGACACACTAACTTTCTATGAGTTGAACCTCTCCTGTGAGGCCTGTTTTAGATTCCGATGCTTCACTTCAGGTTTAATGTATCCCTTGGACATACTTACTGACGATGAAACACAGAAAATGCATCCGAATTTAATACAAAAGCACAATGCCGACTTGAGTACAAGGGAACTGACACTTTAACTTTTATTGATTTGAACCTCTCCTGTGAGTCCAGTCTTAGAACCGATACTTCACTTCAGGTTTACTGTATACCTTTGACCTTCTTATTGACGATGAAACACAGAAATTGCATTCGAATTTAATACAAAAGGCACAATGCCGAAATAAGTGCAAGAGGACTGACACTCTAACTTTCAATGATTTGAACCTCTCCAGTGAGTCCAGTTTTAGATTCCGATGCTTCACTTCAGGTTTAATGTATCCCTTGGCCCTTCTTATTGACAATGAAACAAAGAAATTGCATCCGAATTTAATACAAAAGGCACAATACGAACTAATGTACAAGAGGACTGACACTCTAACTTTCTACGATTTGAACCTCTCCTGTGAGTCCGGTTTTAGATTCCGATGCTTCACTTCAGGTTTACTGTATAAGTTGGACCTTCTTATTGACGATGAAACACAGAAATTGCATCCGAATTTAATACAAAAGGCACAAAGCCGACTTGAGTACAAGAGGAGAGACACTCTAACTTTCTATGATTTGAACCTCTCCTGTGAATCTAGTTTTAGATTCCGATGCTTCACTTCAGGTTTACTCCATACCTTGGACCTTCTTATTGACGATGAATCACAGAAATTGCATCCGAATTTAATACAAAAGGCACAATGCTGGCTTAAGTACAAGAAGACTGACACTCTAACTTTCTATGATTTGAACCTCTCCTGTGAGTCCAGTTTTAGATTCCGATGTATCACTTCAGGTTTACTGTATACCTTGGACCTTCTTATTGACGATGAAACTCAGAAATTGCATCCGAATTTAATACAAAAGGCAGAATGCCGACTTAAGTACAAGAGGACTGACACTCTAACTTTCTATGATTTGAACCACCCCAGTGAGTCCAGTTTTAGATTCTGATGCTTCACTTCAGGTTTACTGTATCCCGTGGACCTTCTAATTGACGATGAAACACAGAAATAGCATCCGAATTTAATACAAAAGGCACAATGCCGACTTAAGTACAACAATACTGACACTCTTAGTTTCTACAATTTGAACCTCTCTAGTGAGTCCAGTTTTAGATTCCGATGTTTCACTTCAGGTTTACTGTATCCCTTGGACATTCTTATTGACGATGAAACATAGAAATTGCATCCGAATTTAATACAAAAGGCACAATGCCGACATAAGTACAATAGGACTGACACCCTACCTTTCTATGAGTTGAACCTCACCAGTGAGTCCAGTATTACATTCCGATGCTTCACTTCAGGTTTAATGTATCCCTTGGACCTTCTTATTGACGATGAAACACAGAAATTGCATTCGAATTTAATACAAAAGGCTCAATGCCCAATTAAGTACAAGATGACTGACACTCTAACTTTCTATGATTTGAACCTCTCCAGTGAGTCCAGTTTAAATTCCGATGGTTCACTTCAGGTTTTCTTTATCCCTTGGTCCTTCTTATTGACAATGAAACAAAGAAATTGCATCCGAATTTAATACAAAAGGCACAATGCCAACTTATGTACAAGAGGACTGAAACTCAAACTTTCTACGATTTGAACCTCTCCTGTGAGTCCAGTTTTAGATTCCGATGCTTCACTTCAGGTTTACTGTATACCTTGGACCTTCTTATTGACGATGAAACACAGAAATTGCATCCGAATTTAATACAAAAGGCACAATGCCGACTTAAGTACAAGAGGACTGACACTTTAACTTTCTATGATTTGAACCTGTCTTGTGAGTCCAATTTTAGATTCCGATGCTTCACTTCAGGTTTAATGTATCCCTTGGACCTTCTTATTGACGATGAAACACAGAAATTGCATTCGAATTTAATACAAAAGGCACAATGCCGAAATAAGTGCAAGAGGACTGACACTCTAACTTTCAATGACTTGAACCTCTCCAGTGAGTCCAGTTTTAGATTCCGATGCTTCACTTCAGGTTTAATGTATCCCTTGGCCCTTCTTATTGACAATGAAACAAAGAAATTGCATCCGAATTTAATACAAAAGGCACAATACGAACTAATGTACAAGGGGACTGACACTCTAACTTTCTACGATTTGAACCTCTCCTGTGAGTCCGGTTTTAGATTCCGATGCTTCACTTCAGGTTTACTGTATACCTTGGACCTTCTTATTGACGATGAAACACAGAAATTGCATCCGAATTTAATACAAAAGGCACAAAGCCGACTTGAGTACAAGAGGAGAGACACTCTAACTTTCTATGATTTGAACCTCTCCTGTGAATCTAGTTTTAGATTCCGATGCTTCACTTCAGGTTTACTCAATACCTTGGACCTTCTTATTGACGATGAATCACAGAAATTGCATCCGAATTTAATACAAAAGGCACAATGCTGACTTAAGTACAAGAGGACTGACACCCTAACTTTCTATGAGTTGAACCTCACCTGTGAGTCCAGTACTAGATTCCGATACTTCACTTTAGGTTTAATGTATCTCTTGGACCTTCTTATTGTCGATGAAACACAGAAATAGCATTCGAATTTAATACAAAAGGCACAATCCCCAATTAAGTACAAGAGGACTGACACTCTAATTTTCTATGATTTGAACCTCTCCAGTGAGTCCAGTTTTAGATTCCGATGCATCACTTCAGGTTTACTGTATCCCTTGGCCCTTCTTATTGACAATGAAACAAAGAAATTGCATCCGAATTTAATACAAAAGGCACAATGCCAACATACATACAAGAGGACTAACACTCAAACTTTCTACGATTTGAACCTCTCCTGTGAGTCCAGTTTTAGATTCAGATGCTTCACTTCAGGTTTACTGTATACCTTGGACCTTCTTATTGACGATGAAACACAGAAATTGCATCCGAATTTAATACAAAAGGCACAATGCCGACTTGAGTACAAGAGGTCGGACACTCTAACTTTCTATGATTTGAACCTCTCCTGTGAGTCCAGTTTTAGATTCCGATGCTTCACTTCAGGTTTAATGTATCCCTTGGACATTCTTATTGTCGATGAAACACAGAAATTGCATCCGAATTTAATACAAAAGCACAATGCCGACTTAAGTACAAGGGGACTGACACTTTAACTTTCTATGATTTAAACCTCTCCTCTGAGTCCAGTGTTAGATTCCGATGCTTCACTTCAGGTTTACTGTATCACTTGGACCTTCTTATTGACGATGAAACACAGAAATTGCATCCGAATTTAATACAAAAGGCACAATGCCGACTTGATTACATGAGGAAAGACACTCGAACTTTCTATGATTTGACCCTCTCCTGTGAGTCTAGTTATAGTTTCCGATGCTTCACTTTAGGTTTACTTAATACCTTGGACCTTCTTATTGACGATGAAACACAGAAATTGCATCCGAATTTAATACAAAAGGCACAATGCCGTCTTAAGTACAAGAGGACTGACACTCTATCTTTATATGATTTGAACCACTCCAGTGAGTCCAGTATTAGATTCCGATGCTTCACTTCAGGTTTACTGTATCCCTTGGACATTCTTATTGACGATGAAACACTGAAATTGCATCCGAATTTAATACAAAATGCACAAAGCCGACTTAAGTAAAAGAATACTGACACTCTTAGTTTCTACGATTTGAACCTCTCTAGTGAGTCCAGTTAAAGATTCCGATGTTTCACATCAGGTTTACTGTATACCTTGGACCATCTTATTGACGATGAAGGACAGAAATTGCATCTGAATTTAATAGAAAAGGCACAATGCCGACTTAAGTACAAGAGGACTGACACTCTAGTTTTCTTTGATTTGATTCTCTCCTGTGAGTCCAGTTTTAGATTTTGATGCTTCACTTCAGGTTTACTGTATCCCTTGAACATTCTTATTGACGATGAAACACAGAAAATGCATCCGAATTTAACACAAAAGGCGCAATGCCGACATAAGTACAATAGGACTGACACCCTAACTTTCTATGAGTTGAACTTCACCTGTGAGTCCAAAGTTAGATTCCGATACTTCACTTCACGTGTAATGTATCCCTTGGACCTTCTATTTGACGATGAAACACAGAAATAGCATTCGAATTTAATACAAAAGGCACAATGCCCAATTAAGTACATGAGGACTGACACTCTAATTTTCTATGATTTGAACCTCTCCAATGAGTCCAGTTTTAGATTCCGTTGCTTCACTTCAGGTTTACTGTATCCGTTGGCCCTTCTTATTGACAATGAAACAAAGAAATTGCATCCGAATTTAATACAAAAGGCACAATGCCAACTTATGTACAAGGGGACTGACATTCAAACTTTCTACGATTTGAACCTCTCCTGTGAGTACAGTTTTAGATTCCGATGCTTCACTTCAGGTTTTTCTGTATATCTTGGGCCTTCTTATTGACGATGAAACACAGAAATTGCATCCGAATCTAATACAAAAGCACAATGCCGACTTGAGTACAAGGGGACTGACACTTTAACTTTCATTGATTTGAACCTCTCCTGTGAGTCCAGTCTTAGAACCGATGCTTCACTTCAGGTTTACTGTATACCTTTGACCTTCTTATTGACGATGGAACACAGAAATTGCATCCGAATTTAATATAAAAGGCACAATGCCGACTTAAGTACAAGAGGACTGACACTCTAAATTTCTGTGATTTGAACCTCTCCTGTGAGTCCAGTTTTAGATTCCGATGCTTCACTTCAGTTTTACTGTATACCTTGGACCTTCTTAATGGCGATGAAACACAGAAATTGCATCCCAATTTAATACAAAAGGCACAATGCCGACTTAAGTACAAGAGGACTGACACTTTAACTTTCTATGATTTGAACCCCTCCTGTGAGTCCAATTTTAGATTCCGATGCTTCACTTCAGGTTTAATGTATCCCTTGTACCTCCTTATTGACGATGAAACTCAGAAATTGCATCCGAATTTAATACAAAAGGCAGAATGCCGACTTAAGTACAAGAGGACTGACACTCTAACGTTCTATGATTTGAACCACTCCAGTGAGTCCAGTATTAGATTCCGATGCTTCACTTCAGGTTTACTGTATCCCTTGGACATTCTTATTGACGATGAAACACAGAAATTGCAACCGAATTTAATACAAATGGCACAAAGCCGACTTAAGAAATAGAATACTGACACTCTTAGTTTCTACGATTTGAACCTCTCTAGTGAGTCAGATTAAGATTCCGATGTTTCACATCAGGTTTACTGTATACCTTGGACCTTCTTATTGACGATGAAAGACAGAAATTGCATCTGAATTTAATAGAAAAGGCACAATGCCGGCTTAAGTACAAGAGGACTGACACTCTAGTTTTCTTTGATTTGATCCTCTCCTGTGAGTCCAGTTTTAGATTTTGATGCTTCACTTCAGGTTTACTGTATCCCTTGAACATTCTTATTGACGATGAAACACAGAAATTGCATCCGAATTTAATACAAAAGGCGCAATGCCGACATAAGTACAATAGGACTGACAAACTAACTTTCTATGAGTTGAACCTCCCCTCTAAGTCCAGTGTTAGATTCCGATACTTCACTTCAGGTTTTATGTATCCCTCTAACCTTCTTATTGACGATGAAACACAGAAATAGCATTCGAATTTAGTACAAAAGGCACAATGCCCAATTAAGTACAAGAGGACTGACACTCTAATTTTCTATGATTTGGACCTCTCCAGTGAGTCCAGTTTTAGATTCCGTTGCTTCACTTCAGGTTTACTGTATCCCTTGGCCCTTCTTATTGACAATGAAACAAAGAAATTGCATCCGAATTTAATACAAAAGGCACAATGCCGACTTGAGTACAAGAGGTCAGACACTCTAACTTTCTATGATTTGAACCTCTCCTGTGAGTCCAGTTTTAGATTCCGATGCTTCATATCAGGTTTACTGTATCCCTTGGACCTTATTATTGACGATGAAACACGGAAATTGCATCCGAATTTAATACAAAAGGCACAATGCCGACTTAAGTACAAGAGGACTGACACTCTAACTTTCTATGAGTTGAACCTCTCCTGTGAGGCCTGTTTTAGATTCCGATGCTTCACTTCAGGTTTAATGTATCCCTTGGACATACTTACTGACGATGAAACACAGAAAATGCATCCGAATTTAATACAAAAGCACAATGCCGACTTGAGTACAAGGGGACTGACACTTTAACTTTTATTGATTTGAACCTCTCCTGTGAGTCCAGTCTTAGAACCGATGCTTCACTTCAGGTTTACTGTATACCTTTGACCTTCTTATTGACGATGAAACACAGAAATTGCATCCGAATTTAATACAAATGGCACAATGCCGACTTAAGTACAAGAGGACTGACACTCTAACTTTCTATGATTTGAACCTCTCCTGTGAGTCCAGTTTTAGATTCCGATGTATCACTTCAGGTTTACTGTATACCTTGGACCTTCTTATTGACGATGAAACTCAGAAATTGGATCCGAATTTAATACAAAAGGCAGAATGCCGACTTAAGTACAAGAGGACTGACACTCAAACTTTCTATGATTTGAACCACTCCAGTGAGTCCAGTTTTAGATTCCGATGCTTCACTTCAGGTTTACTGTATCCCTTGGATCTTCTTATTGACGATGAAACACAGAAATTGCATCCGAATTTAATACAAAAGGCACAATGCCGACTTAAGTACAAGAATACTGACACTCTTAGTTTCTACGATTTGAACATCTCTAGTGAGTCCAGTTTTAGTTTCCGATGTTTCACATCAGGTTTACTGTATACCTTGGACTTTCTTATTGACGATAAAAGACAGAAATTGCATCTGAATTTAATAGAAAAGGCACAATGCCGACTTAAGTACAAGGGGACTGACACTCTAACTTTCTTTGATTTGATCCTGTCCTGTGAGTCCGGTTTTAGATTCTGATGCTTCACTTCAGGTTTACTGTAGCCCTTGGACATTCTTATTGACGATGAAACATAGAAATTGCATCTGAATTTAATACAAATGGGCGCAATGCCGACATAAGTACAATAGGACTGACACCCTAACTTTCTATGAGTTGAACCTCACCTGTGAGTCCAGTATTAGACTCCGATGCTTCACTTCAGGTTTAATGTATCCCTTGGACCTTCATATTGACGATGAAACACAGAAATTGCTGTCGAATTTAATACAAAAAGCTCAATGCCCAATTAAGTACAAGATGACTGACACTCTAACTTTCTATGATTTGAACCTCTCCAGTGAGTCCAGTTTTAGATTCCGATGCTTCACTTCAGGTTTACTATATCCCTTGGTCCTTCTTATTGACAATGAAACAAAGAAATTGCATCCGAATTTAATACAAAAGGCACAATGCCAACTTATGTACAAGAGGACTGAAACTCAAACTTTCTACGATTTGAACCTCTCCTGTGAGTCCAGTTTTAGATTCCGATGCTTCACTTCAGGTTTACTGTATACCTTGGACCTTCTTATTGACGATGAAACACAGAAATTGCATCCGAATTTAATACAAAAGGCACAATGCCGACTTAAGTACAAGAGGACTGACACTTTAACTTTCTATGATTTGAACCTGTCTTGTGAGTCCAATTTTAGATTCCGATCCTTCACTTCAGGTTTAATGTATCCCTTGGACCTTCTTATTGACGATGAAACACAGAAATTGCATTCGAATTTAATACAAAAGGCACAATGCCGAAATAAGTGCAAGAGGACTGACACTCTAACTTTCAATGATTTGAACCTCTCCAGTGAGTCCAGTTTTAGATTCCGATGCTTCACTTCAGGTTTAATGTATCCCTTGGCCCTCCTTATTGACAATGAAACAAAGAAATTG
Source organism: Schistocerca americana (assembly GCF_021461395.2). Classification (NCBI taxonomy): domain Eukaryota; kingdom Metazoa; phylum Arthropoda; class Insecta; order Orthoptera; family Acrididae; genus Schistocerca; species Schistocerca americana. The sequence goes on along the minus strand of NW_025725687.1, from coordinate 797,185 downwards.
CATCCGAATTTAATACAAAAGGCACAATACGAACTAATGTACAAGAGGACTGACACTCTAACTTTCTACGATTTGAACCTCTCCTGTGAGTCCGGTTTTAGATTCCGATGCTTCACTTCAGGTTTACTGTATACCTTGGACCTTCTTATTGACGATGAAACACAGAAATTGCATCCGAATTTAATACAAAAGGCACAAAGCCGACTTGAGTACAAGAGGAGAGACACTCTAACTTTCTATGATTTGAACCTCTCCTGTGAATCTAGTTTTAGATTCCGATGCTTCACTTCAGATTTACTCCATACCTTGGATCTTCTTATTGACGATGAATCACAGAAATTGCATCCGAATTTAATACAAAAGGCACAATGCTGGCTTAAGTACAAGAAGACTGACACTCTAACTTTCTATGATTTGAACCTCTCCTGTGAGTCCAGTTTTAGATTCCGATGTATCACTTCAGGTTTACTGTATACCTTGGACCTTCTTATTGACGATGAAACTCAGAAATTGCATCCGAATTTAATACAAAAGGCAGAATGCCGACTTAAGTACAAGAGGACTGACACTCTAACTTTCTATGATTTGAACCACCCCAGTGAGTCCAGTTTTAGATTCTGATGCTTCACTTCAGGTTTACTGTATCCCGTGGACCTACTAATTGACGATGAAACACAGAAATAGCATCCGAATTTAATACAAAAGGCACAATGCCGACTTAAGTACAACAATACTGACACTCTTAGTTTCTACGATTTGAACCTTTCTAGTGAGTCCAGTTTTAGATTCCGATGTTTCACTTCAGGTTTACTGTATCTCTTGGACATTCTTATTGACGATGAAACATAGAAATTGCATCCGAATTTAATACAAAAGGCACAATGCCGACATAAGTACAATAGGACTGACACCCTAACTTTCTATGAGTTGAACCTCACCTGTGAGTCCAGTATTACATTCCGATGCTTCACTTCAGGTTTAATGTATCCCTTGGACCTTCTTATTGACGATGAAACACAGAAATTGCATTCGAATTTAATACAAAAGGCTCAATGCCCAATTAAGTACAAGATGACTGACACTCTAACTTTCTATGATTTGAACCTCTCCAGTGAGTCCAGTTTAAATTCCGATGGTTCACTTCAGGTTTTCTTTATCCCTTGGTCCTTCTTATTGACAATGAAACAAAGAAATTGCATCCGAATTTAATACAAAAGGCACAATGCCAACTTATGTACAAGAGGACTGAAACTCAAACTTTCTACGATTTGAACCTCTCCTGTGAGTCCAGTTTTAGATTCCGATGCTTCACTTCAGGTTTATTGTATACCTTGGACCTTCTTATTGACGATGAAACACAGAAATTGCATCCGAATTTAATACAAAAGCCACAATGCTGACTTAAGTACAAGAGGACTGACACTTTAACTTTCTATGATTTGAACCTCTCCTCTGAGTCCAATTTTAGCCTCCGATGCTTCACTTCAGGTTTAATGTATCGCTTGGACCTTCTCATTGACGATGAAACACAGAAATTGCATTCGAATTTAATCCAAATGCACAATGCCGAAATAAGTGCAAGAGGACTGACACTCTAACTTTCAATGGTTGGAACCTCTCCACTGAGTCCAGTTTTAGATTCCGGTGCTTCACTTCAGGTTTACTGTATCCCTTGGCCCTTCTTATTGACAATGAAACAAAGAAATTACATCCGATTTTAATACAAAATGCACAATACCAACTTATGTACAAGAGGACTGACGCTCTAACTTTCTACGATTTGAACCTCTCCTGTGAGTCCAGTTTTAGATTCCGATGCTTCACGTCAGGTTTACTGTATACCTTGGACTTTCTTATTGGCGATGAAACATAGAAATTGCATCCGAATTTAATACAAAAGGCACAATGCCGACTTAAGTACAAGAGGACTGACCCTCTAACTTTCTATGATTTGAACCTCTCCTGTGAGTCCAGTTTTAGATTCCGATGGTTCACTTCAGGTTCACTGTGTACCTTGGACCTTCTTATTGACGATGAAACTCAGAAATTGCATCCGAATTTAATACAAAATGCAGAATGCCGACTTAAGTACAAGAGGACTGACACTCTAACTTCCTATGATTTGAACCACTCCAGTGAGTCCAGTATTAGATTCCGATGATTCACTTCAGGTTTACTGTATCCCTTGGACATTCTTATTGACGATGAAACACAGAAATTGCATCCGAATTTAATACAAATGGCACAAAGCCGACTTAAGTACAAGAATACTGACACTCTTAGTTTCTACGATTTGAACCTCTCTAGTGAGTCCAGTTTAAGATTCCGATGTTTCACATCAGGTTTACTGTATACCTTGGACATCCTTATTGACGATGAAAGACAGAAATTGCATCTGAATTTAATAGAAAAGGCACAATGCCGACTTAAGTACAAGAGGACTGACACTCTAACTTTCTTTGATTTGATCCTCTCCTGTGAGTCCAGTTTTAGATTCTGATGCTTCACTTCAGATTTACTGTATCCCTTGGACATTCTTATTGACGATGAAACACAGATATTGCATCCGAATTTAATACAAAAGGCGCAATGCCGACATAAGTACAGTAGGACTGACATCCTAACTTTCTATGAGTTGAACCTCACCTGTGAGTCCAGTACTAGATTCCGATACTTCACTTCAGGTTTAATGTATCTCTTGGACCTTCTTATTGACGATGAAACACAGAAATAGCATTCGAATTTAATACAAAAGGCACAATCCCCAATTAAGTACAAGAGGACTGACACTCTAATTTTCTATGATTTGAACCTCTCCAGTGAGTCCAGTACTAGATTCCGATACTTCACTTCAGGTTTAATGTATCTCTTGGACCTTCTTATTGACGATGAAACACAGAAATTGCATCCGAATTTAATACAAAAGGCACAATGCCGACTTGATTACATGAGGAAAGACACTCTACCTTTCTATGATTTGACCCTCTCCTGTGAGTCTAGTTATAGATTCCGATGCTTCACTTTAGGTTTACTTAATACCTTGGACCTCCTAATTGACGATGAAACACAGAAATTGCATCCGAATTTAATACAAAAGGCACAATGCCGTCTTAAGTACAAGAGGACTGACACTCTATCTTTCTATGATTTGAACCACTCCAGTGAGTCCAGTATTAGATTCCGATGCTTCACTTCAGGTTTACTGTATCCCTTGGACATTCTTATTGACGATGAAACACAGAAATTGCATCCGAATTTAATACAAAATGCACAAAGCCGACTTAAGTAAAAGAATACTGACACTCTTAGTTTCTACGATTTGAACCTCTCTAGTGAGTCCAGATAAAGATTCCGATGTTTCACATCAGGTTTACTGTATACCTTGGACCATCTTATTGGCGATGAAGGACAGAAATTGCATCTGAATTTAATAGAAAAGGCACAATGCCGACTTAAGTACAAGAGGACTGACACTCTAGTTTTCTTTGATTTGATCCTCTCCTGTGAGTCCAGTTTTAGATTTTGATGCTTCACTTCAGATTTACTGTATCCCTTGAACATTCTTATTGACGATGAAACACAGAAAATGCATCCGAATTTAACACAAAAGGCGCAATGCCGACATAAGTACAATAGGACTGACACCCTAACTTTCTATGAGTTGAACCTCACCTGTGAGTCCAGTGTTAGATTCCGATACTTCACTTCACGTGTAATGTATCCCTTGGACCTTCTTATTGACGATGAAGTACAAGAGGTCGGACACTCTAACTTTCTATGAGTTGAACCTCACCTGTGAGTCCAGTATTAGATTCCGATGCTTCGCTTCAGGTTTAATGTATCCCTTGGACCTTCTTATTGACGATGAAACACAGAAATTGCATTCGAATTTAATACAAAAGGCACAATGCCCAATTAAGTACAAGATGACTGACACTCTAACTTTCTATGATTTGACCCTCTCCTGTGAGTCTAGTTATAGATTCCGATGCTTCACTTTAGGTTTACTTAACACCTTGGACCTTCTAATTGACGATGAAACACAGAAATTGCATCCGAATTTAATACAAAAGGCACAATGCCGTCTTAAGTACAAGAGGACTGACACTCTATCTTTCTATGATTTTAACCACTCCAGTGAGTCCAGTATTAGATTCCGATGCTTCACTTCAGGTTTACTGTATCCCTTGGACATTCTTATTGACGATGAAACACAGAAATTGCATCCGAATTTAATACAAAATGCACAAAGCCGACTTAAGTAAAAGAATACTGACACTCTTAGTTTCTACGATTTGAACCTCTCTAGTGAGTCCAGATAAAGATTCCGATGTTTCACATCAGGTTTACTGTATACCTTGGACCATCTTATTGACGATGAAGGACAGAAATTGCATCTGAATTTAATAGAAAAGGCACAATGCCGACTTAAGTACAAGAGGACTGACACTCTAGTTTTCTTTGATTTGATCCTCTCCTGTGAGTCCAGTTTTAGATTTTGATGCTTCACTTCAGATTTACTGTATCCCTTGAACATTCTTATTGACGATGAAACACAGAAAATGCATCCGAATTTAACACAAAAGGCGCAATGCCGACATAAGTACAATAGGACTGACACCCTAACTTTCTATGAGTTGAACCTCACCTGTGAGTCCAGTGTTAGATTCCGATACTTCACTTCACGTGTAATGTATCCCTTGGACCTTCTTATTGACGATGAAACACAGAAATAGCATTCGAATTTAATACAAAAGGCACAATGCCCAATTAAGTACATGAGGACTGACACTCTGATTTTCTATGATTTGAACCTCTCCAATGAGTCCAGTTTTAGATTCCGTTGCTTCACTTCAGGTTTACTGTATCCGTTGGCCCTTCTTATTGACAATGAAACAAAGAAATTGCATCCGAATTTAATACAAAAGGCACAATGCCAACTTATGTACAAGGGGACTGACATTCAAACTTTCTACGATTTGAACCTCTCCTGTGAGTACAGTTTTAGATTCCGATGCTTCACTTCAGGTTTTTCTGTATATCTTGGGCCTTCTTATTGTCGATGAAACACAGAAATTGCATCCGAATCTAATACAAAAGCACAATGCCGACTTGAGTACAAGGGGACTGACACTTTAACTTTCATTGATTTGAACCTCTCCTGTGAGTCCAGTCTTAGAACCGATGCTTCACTTCAGGTTTACTGTATACCTTTGACCTTCTTATTAACGATGGAACACAGAAATTGCATCCGAATTTAATATAAAAGGCACAATGCCGACTTAAGTACAAGAGGACTGACACTCTAACTTTCTGTGATTTGAACCTCTCCTGTGAGTCCAGTTTTAGATTCCGATGTATCACTTTAGGTTTACTGTATACCTTGGACCATCTTATTGACGATGAAACTCAGAAATTGCATCCGAATTTAATACAAAAGGCAGAATGCCGACTTAAGTACAAGAGGACTGACACTCTAACTTTCTATGATTTGAACCACTCCAGTGAGTCCAGTTTTAGATTCCGATGCTTCACGTCAGGTTTACTGTATCCCTTGGACCTTCTTATTGACAATGAAACACAGAAATTGCATCCGAAATTAATCTAAATGCACAATGCCAATTTATGTACAAGAGGACTGAAACTCAAACTTTCTACGATTTGAACCTTTCCTGTGAGTCCAGTTTTAGATTCCGATGCTTCACTTCAGGTTTACTGTATACCTTGGACCTTCTTATTGGCGATGAAACACAGAAATTGCATCCCAATTTAATACAAAAGGCACAATGCCGACTGAAGTACAAGAGGACTGACACTTTAACTTTCTATGATTTGAACCTCTCCTGTGAGTCCAATTTTAGATTCCGATGCTTCACTTCAGGTTTAATGTATCCCTTGGACCTTCTTATTGACGATGAAACACAGAAATTGCATTCGAATTTAATACAAAAGGCACAATGCCGAAATAAGTGCAAGAGGACTGACACTCTAACTTTCAATGATTTGAACCTCTCCAGTGAGTCCAGTTTTAGATTCCGATCCTTCACTTCAGGTTTAATGTATCCCTTGGACATTCTTATTGACGATGAGACACAGAAATTGCATCCGAATTTAATACAAAAGCACAATGCCGACTTGAATACAAGGGGACTGACACTTTAACTTTCTATGATTTGAACCTCTCCTGTGAGTCCAGTTTTAGATTCCGATGGTTCACTTCAGATTTACTGTATACCTTGGACCTTCTTATTGCCGATGAAACACAGAAACTGCATTGGAATGTAATACAAAAGCCACAATGCCGACTTAAGTACAAGAGGACTGACACTTTAACTTTCTATGATTTGAACCTCTCCTGTGAGTCCAATTTTTGATTCCGATGCTTCACTTCAGGTTTAATGTATCGCTTGGACCTTCTTATTGACGATGAAACACAGAAATTGCATTCGAATTTAATACAAAAGGCACAATGTCGAAATAAGTGCAAGAGGACTGACACTCTAACTTTCTATGATTTTAACCTCTCCAGTGAGTCCAGTTTTAGATTCCGATGCTTCACTTCAGGTTTACTGTATCCCTTGGCCCTTCTTATTGACAATGAAACAAAGAAATTGCATCCGAATTTAATACAAAAGGCACAATACCAACTTATGTACAAGAGGACTGACACTCTAACTTTCTACGATTTGAACCTCTCCTGTGAGTCCGGTTTTAGATTCCGATGCTTCACTTCAGGTTTACTATATACCTTGGACCTTCTTATTGACGATGAAACACAGAAATTGCATCCGAATTTAATACAAAAGGCACAAAGCTGACTTGAGTACAAGAGGAGAGGCACTCTAACTTTCTAAGATTTGAACCTCTCCTGTGAGTCTAGTTTTAGATTCCAATGCTTCACTTCAGGTTTACTCAATACCTTGGACCTTGTTATTGACAATGAATCACAGAAATTGCATCCGAATTTAATACTAAAGGCACAATGCCGACTTAAGTACAAGAGGACTGACACTCTAACTTTCTATGATTTGAACCTCTCCTGTGAGTCCAGTTTTAGATTCCGATGTATCACATCAGGTTTACTTTATACCTTGGACCTTCTTATTGACGATAAAAGACAGAAATTGCATCTGAATTTAATAGAAAGGGCACAATGCCGACTTAGGTACAAGAGGACTGACACTCTAACTTTCTTTGATTTGATCCTCTCCTGTGAGTCCAGTTTTAGATTCTTATGCTTCACTTCAGGTTTACTGTATCCCTTGGACATTCTTATTGACGATGAAACATAGAAATTGCATCCGAATTTAATACAAAAGGCGCAATGCCGACATAAGTACAATAGGACTGACACCCTAACTTTCTATGAGTTGAACCTCACCTGTGAGTCCAGTATTACATTCCGATGCTTCACTTCAGGTTTAATGTATCCCTAGGACCTTCTTATTGACGATGAAACACAGAAATTGCATTCGAATTTAATACAAAAGGCTCAATGCCCAATTAAGTACAAGATGACTGACACTCTAACTTTCTATGATTTGAACCTCTCCAGTGAGTCCAGTTTTAGATTCCGATGCTTCACTTCAGGTTTACTATATCCCTTGGTCCTTCTTATTGACAATGAAACAAAGAAATTGCATCGGAATTTAATACAAAAGGCACAATGCCATTTATGTACAAGAGGACTGAAACTCAAACTTTCTACGATTTGAACCTCTCCTGTGAGTCCAGTTTTAGATTCCGATGCTTCACTTCAGGTTTACTGTATACCTTGGACCTTCTTATTGACGATGAAACACAGAAATTGCATCCGAATTTAATACAGAAGGCAGAATGCCGACTTAAGTACAAGAGGACTGACACTCTAACTTTCTATGATTTGAACCACTCCAGTGAGTCCAGTTTTAGATTCTGATGCTTCACTTCAGGTTTACTGTATCCCTTGGACCTTCTTATTGACGATGAAACACAGAAATTGCATCCGAATTTAATACAAAAGGCAAAATGCCGACTTAAGTACAAGAATACTGACACTCTTAGTTTCTACGATTTGAACCTCTCTAGTGAGTCCAGTTTTAGATTCCGATGTTTCACATCAGGTTTACTGTATACCTTGGACCATCTTATTGACGATAAAAGACAGAAATTACATCTGAATTTAATAGAAAAGGCACAATGCCGACTTAGGTACAAGAGGACTGACACTCTAACTTTCTTTGATTTGATCCTCTCCTGTGAGTCCAGTTTTAGATTCTGATGCTTCACTTCAGGTTTACTGTATCCCTTGGCCCTTCTTATTGACAATGAAACAAAGAAATTGCATCCGAATTTAATACAAACGGCACAATGCCGACTTAAGTACAAGAGGACTGACACACTAACTTTCAATGATTTGAACCTCTCCAGTGAGTCCAGTTTTAGATTCCGATGCTTCACTTCAGGTTTACTGTATCCCTTGGACATTCTTATTGACGATGAAACATAGAAATTGCATCCGAATTTAATACAAAAGGCGCAATGCCGACATAAGTACAATAGGACTGACACCCTAATTTTCTATGAGTTGAACCTCACCTGTGAGTCCAGTATTAGATTCCGATGCTTCGCTTCAGGTTTAATGTATCCCTTGGACCTTCTTATTGACGATGAAACACAGAAATTGCATTCGAATTTTATACAAAAGGCACAATGCCCAATTAAGTACAAGATGACTGACTCAATAACTTTCTATGATTTGAACCTCTTCAGTGAGTCCAGTTATAGATTCCGATGCTTCACTTCAGGTTTACTATATCCCTTGGCCCTTCTTATTGTCAATGAAACAAGGAAATTGCATCCGAATTTAATACAAAAGGCACAATGCCAACTTATGTACAAGAGGACTGAAACTCAAACTTTCTACGATTTGAACCTCTCCTCTGAGTCCAGTTTTAGATTCCGATGCTTCACTTCAGATTTACTGTATACCTTGAGCCTTCTTATTGACGATGAAACACAGAAATTGCATCCGAATTTAATACAAAAGGCACAATGCCGACTTGAGTACAAGAGGACAGACACTGTAACTTTCTATGATTTGAACCACTCCAGTGAGTCCAGTTTTAGATTCCGATGCTTCACTTCAGGTTTACTGTATCCCGTTTACCTTCTTATTGACGATGAAACACAGTAATTGCATCCGAATTTAATACAAAAGGCACAATGCCGACTTAAGTACAAGAATACTAACACTCTTACTTTATACGATTTGAACCTCTCTGTGAGTCCAGTTTTAGATTCCAATGTTTCACATCAGATTTACTGTATACCTTGGACCTTCTTATTGACGATGAAAGACAGAAATTGCATCTGAATTTAATAGAAAAGGCACAATGCCGACTTAAGTACAAGAGGACTGACACTCTAACTTTCTTTGATTTGATCCTCTCCTGTGAGTCCAGTTTTAGATTCTGATGCTTCACTTCAGGTTTACTGTATCCCATTAACATTCTTATTGACGATGATACACAGAAATTGCATCCGAATTTAATACAAAAGGCGCAATGCCGACATAAGTACAATAGGACTGACACCCTAACTTTCTATGAGTTGAACCTCACCTGTGAGTCCAGTATTAAATTCCGATGCTTCACTTCAGGTTTATTGTATCTTTTGGACCTTCTTATTGACGATGAAACACAGAAATTGCACCCGAATTTAATACAGAAGGCACAATGCCGACTTAAGTACAAGAGGACTGACACTCTAACTTCCTATGAGTTGAACCTCTCCAGTGAGACCAGTTTTAGATTCCGATGCTTCACTTCAGGTTTACTTTATCCCTTGGACCTTCTTATTGACGATGAAACACAGAAATTGCATCCGAATTTAATACAAAAGGCACAATGCCTACTTAAGTACAAGAGGACTGACACTCTAACTTTCTATGAGATGAACCGTTCCTGTGAGTGCAGTCATAGATTCAGATGCTTTACTTCAGGTACTTCTTATTGACGATGAAACACAGAAATTGCATCCGAATTTAATACAAAAGGCACATTGCCGGCTTAAGTACTAGAGGACTGACACTCTAACTTTATATGGGTTGAACTTCTCCTGTGAGTCCAGTTTTAGATTCCGATGCTTCACTTCAGGTTTACTTAATACCTTGGACCTTCTTATTGACGATAAAACACAGAAATTGCATCCAAATTTAATACAAAAGGCACAATGCCGACGTAAGTACATGAGGACAGACACTCTAACAATCTATGAGTTGAACCTCTCCTGTGAGTCCAGTTTTAGATTCCGATGCTTCACTTCAGGTTTACTGTATACCTTGGACCTTCTTATTGACGATGAAACACACAAAATTGCATCCGAATTTAATACAAAAGGCACAATGCCGACTTAAGTACAAGAAAACAGACACTCTATCTTTCTATGAGTTGAACATCTCCTGCGAGTCCAGTTTTATAGTCCGATTCTTCACTTCAGATTTACTGTATCCCTTGACCTTCTTATTGACGATGAAACACAGAAATTGCATTGGAATATAATAGAAAAGGCACAATGCCGACTTAAGTACAAGATGACTGATACTCTAATTTTCTATGATTTGAACCTCTCCTGTGAGTCCAGTTCTAGATTCTGATGCTTCACTTGAGGTTTACTGTATCCCTTGGACATTCTTATAGACGATGAAACACAGAACTAGCATCCGAAATTAATACAAAAGGCACAATGCCGACTTCAGTACAAGAGGACTGACACTCTAACTTTCTATGAGCTGAACCTCTCCTGAGAGTCCAGTTTTAGATTCCGATGCTTCAGTTCAGGTTTACTGTATCCCTTGGACCTTCTTATTGACGATGAGACACAGAAATTGCATCCGAATTTAATACAAATGGCACAATGCCTACTGAAGTACAAGACGACTGACACTCAAATTTTGTATGAGTTGAACATCTCCTGTGAGTCCAGTTTTAGATTCCGATGCTTCACTTCAGGTTTACTGTATCCGTTGGACCTTCTTATTGACGATGAAACACAGAAATTGCATCCGAATTTAATACATAAGGCACAATGCCGACTTAAGTTCAAGACGACTGACACTCTAACTTTCTATGATTTGAACCTCTCCTGTGATTCCAGTTATAGATTCCGATGCTTCACTTCAGGTTTCCTGTATCCCTTGCACCTTCATATTGACGATGAATCACAGATATTGAATCCGAATTTAATACAGAAGGCACAATGCCGACTTAAGTACAAGAGGACAGACACCCTAACTTTCTATGATTTGAACCTCTCCAGGAGTCCAGTTTTAGATTCCGGTGCTTCACTTCGTATTTATTGTATACCTTGGACCTTCGTATTGACGATGAAAAAAAAAGAAATTGCATCTGAATGTAATACAAAAGGCACAATGCCGACTTAAGTGAAAAGGACTAACACTCTTACTTTCTATGAGTTGATCCTCTCCTGTGATTCCAGTTTTAGATTCCGATGCTTCACTTCAGGTTTACTGTATCCCTTGGAATTGCTTATTGACGATGAAACACAGAAATTACATTCGAATTTAATACAAAAGGCACAATGCCGACTTAAGTACAAGAGGACTGACACTCTAATTTTCTATGATTCGAACCTGTCCTGTGAGTCCAGTTTTAGATTCCGATGCTTCACTTCAGGTTTACTGTATCCGTTGGACCTTCTTATTGACGATGAAACACAGAAATTGCATCCGAATTTAATACAAAAGGCACAATGCCGACTTAAGTTCAAGACGACTGACACTCTAACTTTCTATGATTTGAACCTCTCCTGTGATTCCAGTTATAGATTCCGATGCTTCACTTCAGGTTTACTGTATCCCTTGCACCTTCTTATTGACGATGAAACACAGAAATTGCATCCTAATTTAATACTAAAGGCACAATGCCGACTTAAGTACAGGAGGACTGACACTGAAACTTTCTATGAGTTGAACCTCTCCTGTGAGTCCAGTTTTAGATTCCGATGCTTCACTTCAGGTTTACTCTATCCCTTGGACCTTGTTATTGACGATGAAACACAGAAATTGCATCCGAATTTAATATAAAAGGCACACTGCCGAATTAAGTACAAGAGGACAGACAATCTAACTTTCTATGATTTGAATCTCTCCTGTGATTCCAGTTTCAGATTCCGATGCTTCACTTCCGGTTAACTGTATCCCTTGGACCATCTTATTGACGATGAAACACAGAAATTGCATCCGAATTTAATACAAAAGGCACAATGCCGACTTTTGTACTAGAGGACTGACACTCTAACATTCTATGATTTGAACCTCTCCTGTGAGTCCAGTTTTAGATTCCGATGCTTTACTTCAGGTTTACTGTATCCCTTGGACCTTCTAATAGATGATACAACACAGAAATTGCATTTGAATTTAATACAAAAGGCACAATGTCGACTTAAGTACAAGAGGACTCACACTCTAACTTTCTATGATTTAAACCTCTCCAGTGAGTCCAGTTTTAGATTCCGATGCTTCACTACAGGTTTACTGTATCCCTTGGACCTCCTTATTGACGATGAAACACAGAAATTGCATCCGAATTTAATACAAAATGCACAATGCCGACTTAAGTACAAGGGGACTCACTCTCTAACTATCTATGATTTAAACCACTCCTGTGAGTCCAGTTTTAGATTCAGATGCATCACTTTAGGTTTACTGTATCCCTTGGACCTCCTTATTGACGATGAAACACAGAAATTACATCCGAATTTAATACAAAAGGCACAATGCCGACTTAAGTACAAGAGGACTGACACTCTAAGTTTCTATGATTTGAACCTCTCCTGTGAGTCCAGTTTTAGATTCCGATGCTTCACTTCAGGTTTACTGTATCCGTTGGACCTTCTTATTGACGATGAAACACAGAAATTGCATCAGAATTTAATACAAAAGGCATAATGCCGACATAAGTACAAGAGGACAGACACTCTAACCTTCTATGATTTGAACCGCTCCTGTGAGTCCAGATTTAGATTCCGATGCTTCACTTCAGGTTTACTGTATCCGTTGGACCTTCTTATTGACGTTGAAACACAGAAATTTCATCCGAATTTAATACAAAAGGCACAATGCCGACTTAAGTACAAGAGGACTGACACTCTAACTTTCTGTGATTTGAACCTCTCCAGTGTTTCCAGTTTTGGATTCCGATGTTTCACTTCAGGTTTACTGTATACCTTGGACCTTCTTATTCACGATGAAACACAGAAATTGCATCCGAATTTAATACAAAAGGCACAATGCCGAATTAAGTACAAGAGGACAGACACTCTAACTTTCTATGATTTGAACCTCTCCTGTGATTCCAGTTTTAGATTCCGCTGCTTCACTTCAGGTTAACTGTATCCCTTGGACCATCTTATTGACGGTGAAACACAGAAATTGCATCCGAATTTAATACAAAAGGCACAATGCCGACTTGTGTACTAGAGGACTGACACTCTAACATTCTATGATTTGAACCTCTCCTGTGAGTCCAGTTTTAGATTCCGATGCTTCACTTCAGGTTTACTCTATCCCTTGGACCTTGTTATTGACGATGAAACACAGAAATTGCATCCGAATTTAATATAAAAGGCACAATGCCGAATTAAGTACAAGAGGACAGACACTCTAACTTTCTATGATTTGAACCTCTCCTGTGATTCCAGTTTTAGATTCCGCTGCTTCACTTCAGGTTAACTGTATCCCTTGGACCATCTTATTGACGGTGAAACACAGAAATTGCATCCGAATTTAATACAAAAGGCACAATGCCGACTTTTGTACTAGAGGACTGACACTCCAACATTCTATGATTTGCACCTCTCCTGTGAGTCCAGTTTTAGATTCCGATGCTTTACTTCAGGTTTACTGTATCCCTTGGACCTTCTAATAGACGATAAAACACAGAAATTGCATTTGAATTTAATACAAAAGGCACAATGTCGACTTAAGTACAAGAGGACACACACTCTAACTTTCTATGATTTAAACGTCTCCTGTGAGTCCAGTTTTAGATTCCGATGCTTCACTTCAGGTTTACTGTATCCCTTGGACCTTCTTATTGACGATGAAACACAGAAATTGCATCCGAATTTAATACAAAATGCACAATGCCGACTTAAGTACAAGGGGACTCACTCTCTAACCATCTATGATTTAAACCACTCCTGTGAGTCCAGTTTTAGATTCCGATGCTTCACTTTAGGTTTACTGTATCCCTTGGACCTCCTTATTGACGATGAACACAGAAATTATGTCCGAATTTAATACAAAAGGCACAATGCCGACATAAGTTAAAGACGACTGACACTCTAACTATCTACGAGTTGAACCTCTCCTGTGATTCCAGTTTTAGATTCCGATGCTTCACTTCAGGATTACTCTAACCCTTGGACCTTGTTATTGACGAGAAAACACAGAAATTGCATCCGAATTTAACATAAAAGGCACAATGCCGAATTAAGTACAAGAGGACAGACACTGTAACTATCTATGATTTGAACCTCTCCTGTGATTCCAGTTTCAGATTCCGATGCTTCACTTCAGGATAACTGTATCCCTTGGACCATCTTATTGACGATGAAACACAGAAATTGCATCCGAATTTAATACAAAATGCACGATGCCGACTTAAGTACTTGGGGACTGACACTCTAACTTCTTATAATTTGAACCTCTCCTGTGAGTCCAGTTTTAGATTCCGATGCTTTACTTCAGGTTTACTGTATTCCTTGGACCTTCTAATCGACGATAAAACACAGAAATTACATTTGAATTTAATACAAAAGGCACAATGACGGCTTAAATACAAGAGGACTCACACTCTAACTTTCTATGATTTAAACCTCTCCTGTGAGTCCAGTTTTAGATTCCGATGCTTCACTTCAGGTTTACTGTATCCCTTGGACCTTCTTATTGACGATGAAACTCAGAAATTGCATCCGAATTTAATACAAAATGCACATTGCCGACTTAAGTACAAGGGGACTCACACTCTAACTATCTATGATTTAAACCACTACTGTGAGTCCAGTATTAGATTCCGATGCTTCACGTCAGGTTTACTGTATCCCTTGGACCTCCTTATTGACGATGAAACACAGAAATTGCATCCGAATTTAATACAAAAGGCACAATGCCGACTTAAGTACAAGAGGACTAACACTCTAACTTTCTATGATTTGAACCTCTCCTGTGAGTCCAGTTTTAGATTCCGATGCCTCCCTTCTGGTTTACTGTATCCCTTGGACCTTCTTATTGACGATGAAACACAGAAATTGCATCCGAATTTAATACAAAAGGCACAATGCCGACTTAAGTACAAGAGGACTGACAATCTAACTTTCCATGATTTGAACCCCTCCTGTGAGTCCAGTTTTAGATTCCGATGCTTCACTTCAGGTTTACTGTATACCTTCAACCTTCTTATTGGCGATGAAACACAGAAATTGCATCCGAATTTAATACTAAAGGCACAATGCCGACTTAAGTACAAGAGGACCGACACTCTAACTTTCTATGAATTGAACCTCTCCTGTGAGTCCAGTTTTATATTCCGATGCTTTACTTCAGGTTTACTGTATACCTTGGACCTTCTTATTGACGATGAAACACAGTAATTGCATCCGAATTTAATACAAAAAGTACAATGCCGACATAAATACAATAGGACTGACACTCTAAATTTCTATGAGTTGAACCTGTCCTGTGAGTCCAGTTTTAGATTCCGATGCCTTACTTCAGGTTTACTGTATCCATTGGACCTTCTTATTGACGATGAAACACAGAAATTGCATCCGAATTTCATACAAAAGGCACAATGCCGACTTAAGTACAAGATTACTGACACTCAAACTTTCTACGATTTGAACCTCTGCTGTGAGTCCAGTTCTAGATTCCTATGCTTCACTTCAGGTTTACTGTATCCCTTGGACCTTCTTATTGACGATGAAATACAGAAATTGCATCCAAATATAATACAAAAGGCACAATGCCGACTTAAGTACAAGAGGACTGACACTCTAACATTCTATGATTTGAACCTCTCCAGTGAGTCCAGTTTTAGATTCCGATGCTTCACTTCAGGTTTACTGTATCCCTTGGACCTTCTTATTGACGATGAAACTCAGAAATTGCATCCGAATTTAATACAAAATGCACATTGCCGACTTAAGTACAAGGGGACTCACACTCTAACTATCTATGATTTAAACCACTACTGTGAGTCCAGTTTTAGATTCCGATGCTTCACGTCAGGTTTACTGTATCCCTTGGACCTCCTTATTGACGATGAAACACAGAAATTGCATCCGAATTTAATACAAAAGGCACAATGCCGACTTAAGTACAAGAGGACTAACACTCTAACTTTCTATGATTTGAACCTCTCCTGTGAGTCCAGTTTTAGATTCCGATGCCTCCCTTCTGGTTTACTGTATCCCTTGGACCTTCTTATTGACGATGAAACACAGAAATTGTATCCAAATTTAATACAAAAGGCACAATGCCGAATTAAGTACAAGAGGACTGACACTCTAACCTTCTATGATTTGAACCTCTCCTGTGAGTCCAGTTTTAGATTCCGATCCTGCACTTCAGGTTTACTGTATCCCTTGGACCTTCTTATTGACGATGAAACACAGAAAATGCATCTGAAATTAATACAAATGGCACAATGCCTACTTAAGTACAAGAGGACTGACACTCTAACTTTCTATGAGTTGAACCTCTCCTGTGAGTCCAGTTATAGATTCCGATGCTTCACTTTAGGTTTACTGTATCCCTTGAACCTTCTTATTGACGATGAATCACAGAAATTGCATCCGAATTTAATACAAAAGGCACAATGCCGACTTAAGTACAAGAGGACTGACACTCTAACTTTCTATGAGTTGAACCTCTCCTGTGAGTCCAGTTTTAGATTCCGATGCTTCACTTCACGTTTACTGTATCCCTTGGACCTTGTTATTGACGATGAAACACAGAAATTGCATCCGAATTTAATACAAAAGGCACAATGCCTACTTAACTACAAGAGGACAGACACTCTAATTTTCTATGATTTGTACCTCTCCTGTGATTCCAGTTTTAGATTCCCATGCTTGACCTCAGGTTTTTGTATCCCTTGGACCATCTTATTGATGATGAATTACAGAAATTGCATCCGAATTTAATACAAAAGGCACAATGCCGACATAAGTACAAGAGGACTGACACGCTAACTTTCTATGATTTGAACCGTTCCTGAGAGTCCAGTTTTAGATTCCGATCCTGCACTTCAGGTTTACTGTATCCCTTGGACCTTCTTATTGACGATGAAACACAGAAAATGCATCCGAATTTAATACAAATGGCACAATGCCGACTTAAGTACAAGAGGACTGACACTCTAACTTTCTATGAGTTGAACCTCTCCTGTGAGTCCAGTTATAGATTCCGATGCCTCACTTTAGGTTTACTGTATCCCTTGAACCTTCTTATTGACGATGAATCACAGAAATTGCATCCGAATTTAATACAAAAGGCACAATGCCGACTTAAGTACAAGAGGACTGACACTCTAACTTTCTATGAGTTGAACCTCTCCTGTGAGTCCAGTTTTAGATTCCGATGCTTCACTTCACGTTTACTGTATCCCTTGGACCTTGTTATTGACGATGAAACACAGAAATTGCATCCGAATTTAATACAAAAGGCACAATGCCTACTTAACTACAAGAGGACAGACACTCTAATTTTCTATGATTTGTACCTCTCCTGTGATTCCAGTTTTAGATTCCCATGCTTGACATCAGGTTTTGTATCCCTTGGACCATCTTATTGACGATGACATACAGAAATATCATCCGAATTAATTACAAAAGGCACAATGCCGTTTTAAGTACAAGAGGACTGACACACTAACTTTCTATGAGTTGAACCTCTCCTGTGAGTCCAGTTTTAGATTGCGATGCTTCACTTCACGTTTACTGTATCCCTTGGACCTTCTTATTGACGATGAAACACAGAAATTGTATCCAAATTTAATACAAAGGGCACAATGCCGAATTAAGTACAAGAGGACTGACACTCTAACCTTCTATGATTTGAACCTCTCCTGTGAGTCCAGTTTTAGATTCCGATCCTGCACTTCAGGTTTACTGTATCCCTTGGACCTTCTTATTGACGATGAAACACAGAAAATGCATCCGAATTTAATACAAATGCCACAAGGTCGACTTAAGTACATGAGGACTCACTCTCTAACTTTCTATGATTTAAACATCTCCTGTGAGTCCAGTTTTAGATTCCGATGCTTCACTAGAGGTTTACTGTAGCCCTTGGACCTTCTTATTGACGATGAAACACAGAAATTGCATCCGAATTTAATACAAAAGGCACAATGCCGACTTAAGTACAAGATTACTGACACTCAAACTTTCTACGATTTGAACCTCTGCTGTGAGTCCAGTTTTAGATTCCGATTCTTCACTTCAGGTTTACTGTTTCCCTTGGACCTTCTTATTGACGATGAAATACAGAAATTGCATCCAAATATAATACAAAAGGCACAGTGCCGACTTAAGTACAAGAGGACTGTCACTCTAAATTTCTATGAGTTGAACCACTCCTGTGTGTCCAGTTTTGGATTCCGATGCTTCACTTCAGGTTTACTGTATACCTTGGACATTCTTATTGACGATGAAACACAGAAATTGCATCCGAATTTAATACAAAGGGCACAATGCAAACTTAAGTAGAAGAGGACCGACACTCTAACTTTCTATGATTTGAACCTGTCCAGAGTGTCCAGTTTTAGATTCCGATGCTTTACTTCAGGTTTACTGTATCCCTTGGACCTTCATATTGACGATGAAACACAGAAATTGCATCCGAATTTAATACAAAAGGCACAATGCCGACTTACGTACAAGAGGACTGACACACTAACTTTCAGTGATTTGAACCTCTCCTGTGATTCCAGTTTTAGATTCCGAAGCTTCACTTCAGGTTTACAGTATACCTTGGACATTCTTATTGCCGATGAAACACAGTAATTGCATCCGCATTTAATACAAAAGGCACAATGCCGTCTTAAGTACAAGAGGACTGACACTCTAACTTTCTATAATTTAAACCTCTCCTGCTAGTCCAGTTTTAGATTCCGACGCTTTACTTCATGTTTGCTGTATCCCTTCGACCTTCTTATTGACGATGAAACACAGAAAATGCATCCGAATTTAATACAAAAGGCACAATGCCGACTTAAGTACAAGAGGATTGACACTCTAACATTCTATGAGTTGAACCTCTCCTGTGAGTCCAGTTACAGATTCCGACGCTTCACTTCAGGTTTACTGTATCCCTTCGACCTTCTTATTGACGATGACATACAGAAATATCATCCGAATTAATTCCAAAAGGCACAATGCCGTTTTAAGTACAAGAGGACTGACACTCTAACTTTCTATGAGTTGAACCTCTCCTGTGAGTCCAGTTTTAGATTGCGATGCTTCACCTCAGGTTTACTGTATCCCTTGGACCTTCTTATTGACGATGAAACACAGAAATTGTATCCAAATTTAATACAAGAGGCACAATGACGAATTAAGTACAAGAGGACAGATACTCTAACTTTCTATGATTTGAACATCTCCTGTGATTCCAGTTTTAGATTCCTATGCTTCACTTTAGGTTTACTGTATCCCTTGGACCTTCTTATTGACGATGAAACACAGAAATTGCATCCGAATTTAATACAAAAGGCACAATGCCGACTTAAGTACTAGAATACTGACACTCTAACTTTCTATGATTTGAAACTCTCCTGTGAGTCCAGTTTTAAATTCCGATGCTCTACTTCAGGTTTACTGTATCCCTTGGACCTTCAAATTGACGATAAAACACAGAAATTGCATCCGAATTTAATACAAAAGGCACAATGTCGACTTAAGTACAAGAGGATTCACACTCTAATTTTCTATGAATTTAACCTCTCCTGTGAATTGAGTTTTAGATTCCGATGCTTCACATTAGGTTTACTGTATCCCTTAGACCTTCTTATTGACGGTGAAACACAGTAATTGCATCCAAATTTAATAAAAAAGGCACAATGCCGACTTAAGTACAAGAGGACTGACACTCTAACCTTCTATTATTTGAACCTCTCCTGTGAGTCCAGTTTTAGATTCCGATCCTTCACTTCAGGTTTACTGTATCCCTTGGACCTTCTTATTGACGATGAAACACAGAAAATGCATCCGAATTTAATACAAATGGCACAATGCCGACTTAAGTACAAGAGGACTGACACTCTAACTTTCTATGAGTTGAAAGTCTCCTGTGAGTCCAGTTATAGATTCCGATGCTTCACTTTAGGTTTACTGTATCCCTTGGACCTTCTTATTGACGACGAATCACAGAAATTGCATCCGAATGTAATAGAAAAGGCACAATGCCGACTTAAGTACAAGAGGACTGACACACTATTTTTCTATGAGTTGAACTTCTCCTGTGAGTCCAGTTTTACATTCCGATGCTTCACTTCACGTTTACTGTATACCTTGGACCTTGTTATTGACGATGGAACACAGAAATTGCAGCCGAATTTAATACAAAAGGCACAATGCCGACTTAACTACAAGAGGACAGACACTCTAATTTTCTATGATTTGAACCTCTCCTGTGTTTCCAGTTTTAGATTCCCATGCTTGGCATCAGGTTTTTGTATCCCTTGGACCATCTTATTGATGATGAAACACAGAAATTGCATCCGAATTTAATACAAAATGCACAATGCCGACATAAGTACAAGAGGACTGACACTCTAACTTTCTATGATTTGAACCTTTCCTGAGAGTCCAGTTTTAGATTCCGATGCTTTACTTCAGGTTTACTGTATCCCTCGGACCTTCTTACTGACGATGAAACACAGATATTGCATCCGAATTTAATACAAAATGCACAAGGTCGACTTAAGTACATGAGGACTCACACTCTAGCTATCTATGATTTAAACCTCTCCTGTGAGTAAAGTTTTAGATTCCGATGCTTCACTAAAAGTTTACTGTATCCCTTGGACCTTCTTATTGACGATGAAACACAGAAATTGCATCCGAAGTTAATACAAAAGTCACTATGCATACTTAAGTAACAGAGGACTGACACTCTAACTTTCTATGATTTGTACCACTCCTGTGAGTCCAGTTTTAGATTCCGATGCATCACTTCAGGTTTACTGTATCCCTTGGACCTTCTTATTGACGATGTAACATACAAATTGCATCCGAATTTAATACAAAAGGCACAATGCCGACTTAAGTAAAGAGGACTGACACACTTTCTATGATTTGAACCTCTCCTGTGAAACCAGTTTTAGATTCGGATGCTTCACTTTAGGTTTACTGTATCCTATGGACCTTCTTATTGAAGATGAATCACAGAAATTGCATCCGAATTTAATACAAATGGCACAATGCCGACTTAAGTATAAGAGGACAGACACTCTAATTTTCTATGATTTGAACCTCTCCTGTGATTCCAGTTTTTGATTCCGATGCTTGACATCAGGTTTTTGTATCCCTTGGACCTTCTTGTTGATGATGAAACACAGAAATTGCATCCGAATTTAATACAAAAGGCACAACGCCGACATAAGTACAAGAGGACTGACACTCTCACTTTCTATGATTTGATCCTCTCCTGTGAGTCCAGTTTTAGATTCCAATGCTTGACTTCAGGTTTACTGTATCCCTTGGACCTTCTTATTGACGATGAAACACAGAAATTGCATCCGAATTTAATACAAAAGGCACAATATCGACTTAAGTATAAGAGGACTCACACTCTAACTTTCTATGAGTTGAACCTCTCCTGTGAGTCCAGTTATAGATTCCGATGCTTCACTTTAGGTTTACTGTATCCCTTGAACCTTCTTATTGACGATGAATCACAGAAATTGCATCCAAATTTAATAAAAAAGGCACAATGCCGACTTAAGTACAAGAGGACTGACACTCTAACCTTCTATTATTTGAACCTCTCCTGTGAGTCCAGTTTTAGATTCCGATCCTTCACTTCAGGTTTACTGTATCCCTTGGACCTTCTTATTGACGATGAAACACAGAAAATGCATCCGAATTTAATACAAATGGCACAATGCCGACTTAAGTACAAGAGGACTGACACTCTAACTTTCTATGAGTTGAAAGTCTCCTGTGAGTCCAGTTATAGATTCCGATGCTTCACTTTAGGTTTACTGTATCCCTTGGACCTTCTTATTGACGACGAATCACAGAAATTGCATCCGAATGTAATAGAAAAGGCACAATGCCGACTTAAGTACAAGAGGACTGACACACTATTTTTCTATGAGTTGAACTTCTCCTGTGAGTCCAGTTTTACATTCCGATGCTTCACTTCACGTTTACTGTATACCTTGGACCTTGTTATTGACGATGGAACACAGAAATTGCAGCCGAATTTAATACAAAAGGCACAATGCCGACTTAACTACAAGAGGACAGACACTCTAATTTTCTATGATTTGAACCTCTCCTGTGTTTCCAGTTTTAGATTCCCATGCTTGGCATCAGGTTTTTGTATATCTTGGACCATCTTATTGATGATGAAACACAGAAATTGCATCCGAATTTAATACAAAATGCACAATGCCGACATAAGTACAAGAGGACTGACACTCTAACTTTCTATGATTTGAACCTTTCCTGAGAGTCCAGTTTTAGATTCCGATGCTTTACTTCAGGTTTACTGTATCCCTCGGACTTTCTTACTGACGATGAAACACAGATATTGCATCCGAATTTAATACAAAATGCACAAGGTCGACTTAAGTACATGAGGACTCACACTCTAGCTATCTATGATTTAAACCTCTCCTGTGAGTAAAGTTTTAGATTCCGATGCTTCACTAAAAGTTTACTGTATCCCTTGGACCTTCTTATTGACGATGAAACACAGAAATTGCATCCGAAGTTAATACAAAAGTCACTATGCATACTTAAGTAACAGAGGACTGACACTCTAACTTTCTATGATTTGTACCACTCCTGTGAGTCCAGTTTTAGATTCCGATGCATCACTTCAGGTTTACTGTATCCCTTGGACCTTCTTATTGACGATGTAACATACAAATTGCATCCGAATTTAATACAAAAGGCACAATGCCGACTTAAGTAAAGAGGACTGACACACTTTCTATGATTTGAACCTCTCCTGTGAAACCAGTTTTAGATTCGGATGCTTCACTTTAGGTTTACTGTATCCTATGGGCCTTCTTATTGAAGATGAATCACAGAAATTGCATCCGAATTTAATACAAATGGCACAATGCCGACTTAAGTATAAGAGGACAGACACTCTAATTTTCTATGATTTGAACCTCCCCTGTGATTCCAGTTTTTGATTCCGATGCTTGACATCAGGTTTTTGTATCCCTTGGACCTTCTTGTTGATGATGAAACACAGAAATTGCATCCGAATTTAATACAAAAGGCACAACGCCGACATAAGTACAAGAGGACTGACACTCTCACTTTCTATGATTTGATCCTCTCCTGTGAGTCCAGTTTTAGATTCCAATGCTTGACTTCAGGTTTACTGTATCCCTTGGACCTTCTTATTGACGATGAAACACAGAAATTGCATCCGAATTTAATACAAAAGGCACAATATCGACTTAAGTGGAAGAGGACTCACACTCTAAGTTTCTATGACTTCAACCTCTCCTGTGAATTGACTTTTAGATTCCGATGCTTCACTTCAGGTTTACTGTATCCCTTAGACCTTCTTATTGACGATGAAACACAGAAAATGCATCCGAATTTAATACAAATGGCACAATGCCGACTTAAGTACAAGAGGACTGACACTCTAACTTTCTATGAGTTGAACCTCTCCTGTGAGTCCAGTTATAGATTCCGATGCTTCACTTTAGGTTTACTGTATCCCTTGAACCTTCTTATTGACGATGAATCACAGAAATTGCATCCGAATTTAATACAAAAGGCACAATGCCGACTTAAGTACAAGAGGACTGACACTCTAACTTTCTATGAGTTGAACCTCTCCTGTGAGTCCAGTTTTAGATTCCGATGCTTCACTTCACGTTTACTGTATCCCTTGGACCTTGTTATTGACGATGAAACACAGAAATTGCATCCGAATTTAATGCAAAAGGCACAATGCCTACTTAACTACAAGAGGACAGACACTCTAATTTTCTATGATTTGTACCTCTCCTGTGATTCCAGTTTTAGATTCCCATGCTTGACATCAGGTTTTTGTATCCCTTGGACCATCTTATTGATGATGAATTACAGAAATTGCATCCGAATTTAATACAAAAGGCACAATGCCGACATAAGTACAAGAGGACTGACACGCTAACTTTCTATGATTTGAACCGTTCCTGAGAGTCCAGTTTTAGATTCCGATGCTTTACTTCAGGTTTACTGTATCCCTTGGACCTTCTTACTGACGATGAAACACAGATATTGCATCCGAATTTAATACAAAAGGCACAAGGTCGACTTAAGTACATGAGGACTCACTCTCTAACTTTCTATGATTTAAACATCTCCTGTGAGTCCAGTTTTAGATTCCGATGCTTCACTAGAGGTTTACTGTAGCCCTTGGACCTTCTTATTGACGATGAAACACAGAAATTGCATCCGAATTTAATACAAAAGGCACAATGCCGACTTAAGTACAAGATTACTGACACTCAAACTTTCTACGATTTGAACCTCTGCTGTGAGTCCAGTTTTAGATTCCGATGCTTCACTTCAGGTTTACTGTTTCCCTTGGACCTTCTTATTGACGATGAAATACAGAAATTGCATCCAAATATAATACAAAAGGCACAATGCCGACTTAAGTACAAGAGGACTGTCACTCTAAATTTCTATGAGTTGAGCCACTCCTGTGTGTCCAGTTTTAGATTCCGATGCTTCACTTCAGGTTTACTGTATACCTTGGACATTCTTATTGACGATGAAACACAGAAATTGCATCCGAATTTAATACAAAGGGCACAATGCAAACTTAAGTAGAAGAGGACCGACACTCTAACTTTCTATGATTTGAACCTGTCCAGAGTGTCCAGTTTTAGATTCCGATGCTTTACTTCAGGTTTACTGTATCCCTTGGACCTTCATATTGACGATGAAACACAGAAATTGCATCCGAATTTAATACAAAAGGCACAATGCCGACTTAAGTACAAGAGGACTGACACACTAACTTTCAGTGATTTGAACCTCTCCTGTGATTCCAGTTTTAGATTCCGAAGCTTTACTTCAGGTTTACAGTATACCTTGGACCTTCTTATTGCCGATGAAACACAGTAATTGCATCCGCATTTAATACAAAAGGCACAATGCCGTCTTAAGTACAAGAGGACTGACACTCTAACTTTCTATGATTTCAACCTCTCCTGCTAGTCCAGTTTTAGATTCCGACGCTTTACTTCATGTTTGCTGTATCCCTTCGACCTTCTTATTGACGATGAAACACAGAAAATGCATCCGAATTTAATACAAAAGGCACAATGCCGACTTAAGTACAAGAGGATTGACACTCTAACATTCTATGAATTGAACCTCTCCTGTGAGTCCAGTTACAGATTCCGACGCTTCACTTCAGGTTTACTGTATCCCTTCGACCTTCTTATTGACGATGACATACAGAAATATCATCCAAATTAATTCCAAAAGGCACAATGCCGTTTTAAATACAAGAGGACTGACACTCTAACTTTCTATGAGTTGAACCTCTCCTGTGAGTCCAGTTTTAGATTGCGATGCTTCACCTCAGGTTTACTGTATCCCTTGGACCTTCTTATTGACGATGAAACACAGAAATTGTATCCAAATTTAATACAAGAGGCACAATGACGAATTAAGTACAAGAGGACAGATACTCTAACATTCTATGATTTGAACATCTCCTGTGATTCCAGTTTTAGATTCCGATGCTTCACTTCAGGTTTACTGTATCCCTTGGACCTTCTTATTGACGATGAAACACAGAAATTGCATCCGAATTTAATACAAAAGGCACAATGCCGACTTAAGTACTAGAATACTGACACTCTAACATTCTATGATTTGAAACTCTCCTGTGAGTCCAGTTTTAAATTCCGATGCTTTACTTCAGGTTTACTGTATCCCTTGGACCTTCAAATTGACGATAAAACACAGAAATTGCATCCGAGTATAATACAAAAGGCACAATGTCGACTTAAGTACAAGAGGATTCACACTCTAATTTTCTATGATTTGAACCTCTCCTGTGAATTGAGTTTTAGATTCCGATGCTTCACATCAGGTTTACTGTATCCCTTAGACCTTCTTATTGACGGTGAAACACAGTAATTGCATCCAAATTTAATAAAAAAGGCACAATGCCGACTTAAGTACAAGAGGACTGACACTCTAACCTTCTATGATTTGAACCTCTCCTGTGAGTCCAGTTTTAGATTCCGATCCTTCACTTCAGGTTTACTGTATCCCTTGGACCTTCTTATTGACGATGAAACACAGAAAATGCATCCAAATTTAATACAAATGGCACAATGCCGACTTAAGTACAAGAGGACTGACACTCTAACTTTCTATGAGTTGAAAGTCTCCTGTGAGTCCAGTTATAGATTCCGATGCTTCACTTTAGGTTTACTGTATCCCTTGGACCTTCTTATTGACGATGAATCACAGAAATTGCATCCGAATGTAATAGAAAAGGCACAATGCCGACTTAAGTACAAGAGGACTGACACTCTATTTTTCTATGAGTTGAACTTCTCCTGTGAATCCAGTTTTACATTCCGATGCTTCACTTCACGTTTACTGTATACCTTGGACCTTGTTATTGACGATGAAACACAGAAATTGCAGCCGAATTTAATACAAAAGGCACAATGCCGACTTAACTACAAGAGGACAGAAACTCTAATTTTCTATGATTTGAACCTCTCCTGTGATTCCAGTTTTAGATTCCCATGCATGACATCAGGTTTTTGTATCCCTTGGACCATCTTATTGATGATGAAACACAGAAATTGCATCCGAATTTAATACAAAATGCACAATGCCGACATAAGTACAAGAGGACTGACACTCTAACTTTCTATGATTTGAACCTTTCCTGAGAGTCCAGTTTTAGATTCCGATGCTTTACTTCAGGTTTACTGTATCCCTTGGACCTTCTTACTGACGATGAAACACAGATATTGCATCCGAATTTAATACAAAATGCACAAGGTCGACTTAAGTACATGAGGACTCACACTCTAGCTATCTATGATTTAAACCTCTCCTGTGAGTAAAGTTATAGATTCCGATGCTTCACTAAAAGTTTCCTGTATCCCTTGGACCTTCTTATTGACGATGTAACATACAAATTGCATCCGAATTTAATACAAAAGGCACAATGCCGACTTTAGTACAAGAGGACTGACACTCTAACTTTCAATGATTTGAACTTCTCCTGTGAGTCCAGTTTTAGATTCCAATGCTTTACTTCAGGTTTACTGTATCCCTAGGAACCTTCTTATTGACGATAAAACACAGAAATTGCATGCGAATTTAATACAAAAGGCACAATGTCGACTTAAGTATAAGAGGACTCACACTCTAAGTTTCTATGATTTCAACCTCTCCTGTGAATTGAGTTTTAGATTCCGATGCTTCACTTCAGGTTTACTGTATCCCTTAGACCTTCTTATTGACGATGGAACACAGAAATTGTATCCGAATTTAATACAAAAGGCACAATACCGACTTAAGTACAAGAGGACTGACACTCTAACTTTCTATGAGTTGAACCTCTCCTGTGAGTCCAGTTTTAGATTCCGATGCTTCACTTCACGTTTACTGTATCCCTTGGACCTTGTTATTGACGATGAAACACAGAAATTGCATCCGAATTTAATACAAAAGGCACAATGCCGACTTAACTACAAGAGGAGAGACACCCTAATTTTCTATGATTTGAACCACTCCTGTGATTCCAGTTTTAGATTCCGATGCTTGACATCAGGTTTATGTATCCCTTCGACCATCTTATTGATGATGAAACACAGAAATTGCATCCGAATTTAATACAATAGGCACAATGCCGACATATGTACAAGAGGACTGACACTCTACCTTTCTATGATTTAAACCTCTCCTGTGAGTCCAGTTTTAGATTCCGATGCTTCACTAGAGGTTTACTGTAGCCCTTGGACCTTCTTATTGACGATGAAACACAGAAATTGCATCCGAATTTAATACAAAAGGCACAATGCCGACTTAAGTACAAGAGGACTCATACTCTAGCTATCTATGATTAAAACCTCTCCTGTGAGTTCAGTTTTAGATTCCGATGCTTCACTAAAGGTTTACTGTATCCCTTGGACCTTCTTATTGACGATGAAACACAGAAATTACATCCGAAATTAATACAAAAGTCACTATGCCGACTTAAGTACAAGAGGACTGACACTCTAACTTTCTATGATTTGAACCTCTCCTGTGAGTCCAGTTTTAGATTCCGATGCTTCACTTGAGGTTTACTGTATCCCTTGGACCTTCTTATTGACGATGTAACACACAAATTGCATCCGAAATTAATACAAAAGGCACAATGCCGACTTAAGTACAAGAGGATTGACACACTTTCTATGATTTGAACCTCCCCTATGAAACCAGTGTTTGATTCCGGTGCTTCACTTCAGGTTACGGTTTACCTAGGACCTTCTTATTGTCGAGGAAACACAAAAATTGCATCTGAATTTAATACAAAAGGCACAATGCCGACTTAAGTACAAGAGGACTGACACTCTCACTTTCTATGATTTGAACCTCTCTTGTGAGTCCAGTTTTAGATTCCAATGCTTGACTTCAGGTTTACTGTATCCCTTGGACCTTCTTATTGACGATGAAACACAGAAATTGCATCCGAATTTAATACAAATGGCACAATGCCGACGTAAGCACAAGAGGACTGACACTCTAACTTTCTATGATTTGAACTACTCCTGTGAGTCTAGTTTTTGATTCCGATGCTTTACTTCAGGTTTACTGTATCCCCAGGAACCTTCTTATTGACGATAAAA
The DNA here is from genome assembly GCF_021461395.2 of Schistocerca americana. Lineage (NCBI taxonomy): Eukaryota > Metazoa > Arthropoda > Insecta > Orthoptera > Acrididae > Schistocerca > Schistocerca americana. The sequence goes on along the minus strand of NW_025725687.1, from coordinate 768,053 downwards.
CACAGAAATTGCATGCGAATTTAATACAAAAGGCACAATATCGACTTAAGTACAAGAGGACTCACACTCTAACTTTCTATGAGTTGAACCTCTCCCGTGAGTTCAGTTTTAGATTCCGATGCTGGACATCAGGTTTACTGTATCCCTTGGACCTTCTTACTGACGATGAAACACAGATATTGCATCCGAATTTAATACAAAAACACAATGCCGACATAAGTACAAGAGGACTGACACACTAACTTTCTATGATTTGAACCTTTCCTGAGAGTCCAGTTTTAGATTCCGATGCTTTACATCAGGTTTACTGTATCCCTTGGACCTTCTTACTGACGATGAAACACAGATATTGCATCCGAATTTAATACAAAAGGCACAGTGTCGACTTAAGTACATGAGGACTCACTCTCTAACTTTCTATGTTTTAAACATCTCCTGTGAGTCCAGTTTTAGATTCCGATGCTTCACTAGAGGTTTACTGTAGCCCTTGGACCTTCTTATTGACGATGAAACACAGAAATTGCATTTGATTTTAATACAAAAGGCACAAAGCCGACTTAAGTACAAGAGGACTCACACTCTAGCTATCTATGATTTAAAACTCTCCTGTGAGTACAGTTTTAGATTCCGATGCTTCAATGAAGGTTTACTGTATCCCTTGGACCTTCTTATTGACGATGTAACATACAAATTGCATCCGAATTTAATACAAAAGGCACAATGCCGACTTAAGTACAAGAGGACTGACACACTTCCTATGATTTGAACTTCCCCTGTGAAACCAGTTTTACATTCCGATGCTTCCCTTGAGGTTTAATCTTTACCTTGGACCTTCTTATTGACGAGGAAACACAGAAATTGCATCAGAATTTAATACAAAAGGCACAATGCCGACTTAAGTACAAGAGGACTTACACTTTAACTTTCTATGATTTGAACTTCTTCTGTGAGTCCAGTTTTAGATCCCGATCCTTCACTTAAGGTTTACTGTATCCCTTGGACCTTCTCATTGACGATGAAACACAGAAATTGCATCCGAATTTAATACAAATGGCACAATGCCGACGTAAGTACAAGAGGACTGACACTCTAACTTTCTGTGAGTTGAACCTCACCTGTGAGTCCAGTTATATATTCCGATGCTTCACTTTAGGTTTACTGTATCCTTTGCACCTTCGTATTGACGATGAATCACAGAAATTGTATCCGAATTTAATACAAATGGCACAATGCCGACTTAAGTATAAGAGGACGGACACTCTAATTTTCTATGATTTGAACCTCTCCTTTGATTCCAGTTTTAGATTCCAATGCTTGACATCAGGTTTTTGTATCCCTTGGACCTTCTTATTGATGATGAAACACAGAAATTGCATCCAAATTTAATACAAAAGGCACAATGATGACATAAGTACAAGAGGACTGACACTCTCACTTTCTATGATTTGAACCTCTCCTGTGAGTCCAGTTTAAGATTCCGATGCTTGACTTCAGGTTTACTGTATCCCTTGGACCTTCTTATTGACGATGAAACACAGAAATTGCATCCGAATTTAATACAAAAGGCACAATGCCGACTTTAGTACAAGAGGACTGACACTCTAACTTTCAATGATTTGAACTTCTCCTGTGAGTCCAGTTTTAGATTCCGATCCTTCACTTCAGGTTTACTGTATCCCTTGGACCTTCTTATTGACGATGAAACACAGAAATAGCATCCGAACTTAATACAAATGGCACAATGCCGACGTAAGTACAAGAGGACTGACACTCTAACTTTCTATGATTTGAACCACTCCTGTGAGTCTAGTTTTTGATTCCGATGCTTTACTTTAGGTTTACTGTATCCCTAGGAACCTTCTTATTGACGATAAAACACAGAAATTGCATGCAAATTTAATACAAAAGGCACAATGTCGACTTACATACAAGAGGACTCACACTCTAACTTTCTATGATTTCAACCTCTCCTGTGAATTGAGTTTTAGCTTCCGATGCTTGACTTCAGATTTACTGTATCCCTTAGACCTTCTTATTGACGATGAAACACAGAAATTGTATCCGAATTTAATACAAAAGGCACAATGCCGACTTAAGTACAAGAGGACTGACACTCTAACTTTCTATGATTTGTACCTCTCCTGTGAGTCCAGTTTTAGATTCCGATCCTTTACTTCAGGTTGACTGTATACCTTGGACCTTCTTATTGACGATGAAACACAGAAATTGCATCCGAAATTAATACAAATGGCACAATGCCAACTTAAGTACAAGAGGACTGACACTCTAACTTTCCATTAGTTGAACCTCTGCTGTGAGACCAGTTATAGATACCGCTGCTTCACTTTAGGTTTACTGTATCCCGTGGACCTTCTCATTGACAATGAATCACAGAAATTGCATCCGAATTTAATACAAAAGGCACAATGCCGACTTAAGTAGAAGTGGACAGACACTCTAATTTTCTATGATTTGAACACCTCCTAAGATTCCAGTTTGAGATTCCGATGCTTGACATCAGGTTTTCTGTATCCCTTGGACCTTCTTATTGATGATGAAACACAGAAATTGCATCCGAATTTAATACAGAATCACAATGCCGACATAAGTACAAGAGGACTGACACTCTAACATTCTATGATTTGAACCTATCCTGAGAGTCCAGTTTTAGATCCCGATGCTTTACTTCAGGTTTACTGTATCCCTTGGACTTTCTTATTGACGATGAAACACAGAAATTGCATCCGAAATTAATACAAAAGGTACAATGTCGACTTAAGTACAAGAGGACTCACACTCAAACTTTCAATGATTTAAACCTCTCCTGTGAATCCAGTTTTAGAATCCGCTGCTTCACTTCAGGTTTACTGTATCCCTTGGACCTTCTTATTGACGATGAAACACAGAAATTCCATCAGAATTTAATACAAAAGGCACAATGCCGACTTAAGTACAAGAGGACTCAAACTCTAGCTATCTATGAATTAAACCTCTCCTGTGAGTCCAGTTTTAGATTCCGATGCTTCACTTCAGGTTTTCTGTATCCCTTGGACCTTCTTATTGACGATGAAACACAGAAATTGCATCCGAATTTAATACAAAGTCACTATGCCGACTTAAGTACAAGAGGACTGACACTCTAACTTTCTACGACTTGAACCTCTCCTGTGAGTCCAGTTTTAGATTCCGATGCTTCACTTCACGTTTACTGTATCCCTTGGACCGTCTTATTGACCATGAAACACAGACATTGCATCCGAATTTAATACAAAAAGCACAATGCTGACTTAAGTACAAGAGGACTGACACTCTAACTTTCTATGATTTGAACCTCTCCTGTGATTCCAGTTTTAGATTCCGATGCTTCACTTCCGGTTTACTGTATACCTTGGACCTTCTTATTGACGATGAAACACAGAAATTGCATCCGAATTTAATACAAAAGGAACAATGCCGACTTAAGTACACGAGGACTGACACTCTAACTTTCTATGACTTGAACCTCTCCTGTGGGTCCAGTTTTAGATTCCGATGCTTTACTTCAGGTTTACTGTATACCTTGGACCTCCTTTGTGACGATGAAACACAGAAATTGCATCCGAATTTAATACAAAAGGCACAAAGCCGACTTAAGTACAAGAGGACTGACACTATAACTTTCTATGAGTTGAACCTCTGCTGTGATTCCAGTTTTAGAATCCGATGCTTCACTTCATTATTACTGTATCCCTTGGACCTTCTTATTGACGATGAAACACAGAAATTGCCTCCGAATTTAATTCAAAAGGCACAATGCCGACTTAAGTACAAGAGCAGTTACACTCTAACTTTCTATGATTGAACATCTCCAGTGAGTCCAGTTTTAGATTCTGATGCTTCCCTTCAGGTTTACTGTATCCCTTGGACCTTCTCATTGACGATGAAGCACAGAAATTGCATCCGAATTTAATACAAATGGCACAATGCCGACGTAAGTACAAGAGGACTGACACTCTAACTTTCTATGAGTTGAACCTCACCTGTGAGTCCAGTTATAGATTCCGATGCTTCACTTTAGGTTTACTGTCTCCTTTGGACGTTCTTATTGACGATGAGTCACAGAAATTGTATCCGAATTTAATACAAATGGCACAATGCCGACTTAAGTATATGAGGACATTCACTATAATTTTCTATGATTTTAACCTCTCCTGTGATTCCAGATTTAGATTCCGATGCTTGACATCAGGTTTTTGTATCCCTTGGACCTTCTTATTGATGATGAAACACAGAAATTGCATCTGAATTTAATACAAAAGGCACAATGCCGACATAAGTACAAGAGGACTGACACTCTCACTTTCTATGATTTGAACCTCTCCTGTGAGTCCAGTTTTAGATTCCAATGCTTGACTTCAGGTTTACTGTATCCCTTGGACATTCTTATTGACGATGAAACACAGAAATTGCATCCGAATTTAATACAAATGGCACAATGCCGACGTAAGTACAAGAGGTCTGACACTCTAACTTTCTATGATTTGAACTACTCCTGTCAGTCTAGTTTTTGATTCCGATGCTTTACTTCAGGTTTACTGTATCCCTCGGAACCTTCTTATTGACGATAAAACACAGAATTTGCATGCGAATTTAATACAAAAGGCACAATGTCGACTTAAGTACAAGAGGACTCACACTCTTACTTTCTGTGATTCCAACCTCTCCTGTGAATTGAGTTTTAGATTACGATGCTTCACTTCAGGTTTACTGTATCCCTTAGACTTTCTTATTGACGATGAAACACAGAAATTGTATCCGAATTTAATACAAAAGGCACAATGCCGACTTAAGTACAAGAGGACTGACACTCTAACTTTCTATGAGTTGAACCTCTTCTGTGAGTCCAGTTATAGATTCCGCTGCTTCACTTTAGGTTTACTGTATCCCTTGGACCATCATATTGACGATGAATCACAGAAAGTGCATCCGAATGGAATACAAAAGCACAATGCCGACTTAAGTACAAGAGGACTGACACTCTAACTTTCAATGAGTTGAACCTCTCCTGTGAGTCCAGTTTTAGATTCCGATGCTGGACATCAGGTTTTTGTATCCCTTGGACCATCTTATTGATGATGAAAGACAGAAATTGCATCCGAATTTAATACAATAGGCACAATGCCGACATAAGTACAAGAGGACTGACACTCTAACTTTCTATGATTTGAACCTTTCCTGAGAGTCCAGTTTTAGATTCCGATGCTTTACTTCAGAATTACTGTATCCCTTGGACCTTCTTACTGACGATGAAACACAGATATTGCATCCGAATTTAATACAAAAGGCACAATGTCGACTTAAGTACATGAGGACTCACTCTCTAACTTTCTATGATTTAACATCTCCTGTGAGTCCAGTTTTAGATTCCGATGCTTCACTAGAGGGTTACTGTAGCCCTTGGACCTTCTTATTGACGATGAAACACAGAAATCGCATCCGAATTTAATACAAAAAGCACAATGCCGACTTAAGTACAAGAGGACTCACACTCTAGCTATCTATGATTTAAACCTCTCCTGTGAGTACAGTTTTAGATTCCGATGCTTCACTGAATGTTTACTGTATCCCTTGGACCTTCTTATTGACGATGTAACATACAAATTGCATCCGAATTTAATACAAAAGGCACAATGCCGACTTACGTACAAGAGGACTGACCCACTTTCTACGATTTGAAATTCCCCTGTGAAACCAGTTTTATATTCAGATGCTTCCCTTGAGGTTTACTGTTTACCTCGGACTTTCTTATTGACGAGGAAACACAGAAATTGCATCAGAATTTAATACAAAAGGCACAACGCCGACTTAAGTACAAGAGGACTTACACTCTAACATTCTATGATTTGAACTTCTCCTGTGAGTCCAGTTTTAGATTCCGATCATTCACTTCAGGTTTACTGTATCCCTTGGACCTTCTCATTGACGATGAAACACAGAAATTGCATCCGAATTTAATACAAATGGCACAATGCCGACGTAAGTACAAGAGGACTGACACTCTAACTTTCTGTGAGTTGAACCTCACCTGTGAGTCCAGTTATATATTCCGATGCTTCACTTTAGGTGTACTGTATCCTTTGGACCTTCTTATTGACGATGAATCACAGAAATTGCATCCGAATTTAATACAAATGGCACAATGCCGACTTAAGTATAAGAGGACAGACACTCTAATTTTCTATGATTTGAACCTCTCCTTTGATTCCAGTTTTAGATTCCGATGCTTGACAAAAGGTTTTTGTATCCCTTGGACCTTCTTATTGATGATGAAACACAGAAATTGAATCCGAATTTAATACAAAAGGCACAATGCCGACATACGTACAAGAGGACTGACACTCTCACTTTCTATGATTTGAACCTCTCCTGTGAGTCCAGTTTTAGATTCCGATGCTTGACTTCAGGTTTACTGTATCCCTTGGACCTTCTTATTGACGATGAAACACAGAAATTGCATCCGAATTTAATACAAAAGGCACAATCCGACTTTAGTACAAGAGGACTGACACTCTAACTTTCAATGATTTGAACTTCTCCTGTGAGTCCAGTTTTAGATTCCGATCCTTCACTTCAGGTTTACTGTATCCCGTGGACCTTCTTATTGACGATGAAACACAGAAATTGCATCCGAATTTAATACAAATGGCACAATGCCGACGTAAATACAAGAGGACTGACACTCTAACTTTCTATGATTTGAACCACTCCTGTGAGTCTAGTTTTTGATTCCGATGCTTTACTTCAGGTTTACTGTATCCCTAGGAACCTTCTTATTGACGATAAAACACAGAAATTGCATGCGAATTTAATACAAAAGGCACAATGTCGACTTAAGTACAAGAGGACTCACACTCTAACTTTCTATGATTTCAACCTCTCCCGTGAATTGAGTTTTAGATTCCGATGCTTCACTTCAGATTTACTGTATCCCTTAGACCGTCTTATTGACGATGAAACACAGAAATTGTATCCGATTTTAATACAAAATTCACAATGCCGACTTAAGTACAAGAGGACTGACACTCTAACTTTCTATGATTTGAACCTCTCCTGTGAGTCCAGTTTTAGATTCCGATCCTTCACTTCCGGTTTACTGTATACCTTGGACCTTCTTATTGACGATGAAACACAGAAATTGCATCCGAATTTAATACAAATGGCACAATGCCAACTGAGGTACAAGAGGACTGACACTCTAACTTTCCATGAGTTGAACCTCTGCTGTGAGACCAGTTATAGATACCGCTGCTTCACTTTACGTTTACTGTATCCCGTGGACCTTGTCATTGACGATGAATCACAGAAATTGCATCCGAATTTAATACAAAATTCACAATGCCGACTTATGTACAAGAGGACTGACACTCTAAATTTCCATGAGTTGAACCTCCTCTGTGAGTCCAGTTTTAGATTCCGATGCTTTACTTCAGGTTTACTGTATCCGTTGGACCTTCTTATTGACGATGAAACACAGAAATTGCATCCGAATTTAATACAAAAGGCACAATGCCGACTTAAGTAGAAGTGGACAGACACTCTAATTTTCTATGATTTGAACACCTCCTGTGATTCCAGTTTTAGATTCCGATGCTTGACATCAGGTTTGCTGTATCCATTGGACCTTCTTATTGATGATGAAACACAGAAATTGCATCCGAATTTAATACAGAATCACAATGCCGACATAAGTACAAGAGGACTGAAACTCTAACTTTCTATGATTATGAACCTATCCTGAGAGTCCAGTTTTAGATCCCGATGCTTTACTTCAGGTTTACTGTATCCCTTGGACCTTCGTATTGACGATGAAACACAGAAATTGCATCCGAAATTAATACAAAAGGCACAATGTCGACTTAAGTACAAGAGGACTCACACTCTAACTTTCTATGATATAAACCTCTCCTGTGATCCAGTTTTAGAATCCGCTACTTCACTTCAGGTTTACTGTATCCCTTGGACCTTCTTATTGACGATGAAACACACAAATTGCATCAGAATTTAATACAAAAGGCACAATGCCGACTTAAGTACAAGAGGACTCACACTCTAGCTATCTATGAATTAAACCTCTCCTGTGAGTCCAGTTTTAGATTACGATGCTTCACTTCAGGTTTTCTGTATCCCTTGGACTTTCTTATTGACGATGAAACACAGAAATTGCATCCGAATTTAACACAAAGTCACTATGCCGACTTAAGTACAAGAGGACTGACACTCTAACTTTCTATGATTTGAACCTCTCCAGTGAGTCCAGTTTTAGATTCCGATGCTTCACTTCACGTTTACTGTATCCCTTGGACCGTCTTATTGACGATGAAACACAGAAATTGCATCCGAATTTAATACAAAAAGCACAATGCTGACCTAAGTACAAGAGGACTGACACTCTAACTTTCTATGATTTGAACCTCTCCTGTGATTCCAGTTTAAGATTCCGATTCTTCACTTCCGGTTTACTGTATACCTTGGACCTTCTTATTGACGATGAAAGACAGAAATTGCATCCGAATTTAATACAAAAGGAACAATGCCGACTTAAGTACAAGAGGACTGACACTCTAACTTTCTATGACTTGAACCTCTCCTGTGGGTCCAGTTTTAGATTCCGATGCTTTACTTCAGGTTTACTGTATACCTTGGACCTCCTTTTTGACGATGAAACACAGAAATTGCATCCGAATTTAATACAAAAGGCACAAAGCCGACTTAAGTACTAGAGGACTGACACTCTAACTTTCTATGAGTTGAACCTCTGCTGTGATTCCAGTTTTAGAATCCGATGCTTCACTTTATTATTACTGTATCCCTTGGACCTTCTTATTGACGATGAAACAGAGAAATTGCCTCCGAATTTAATACAAAAGGCACAATGCCGACTTAAGTACAAGAGCAGTTACACTCTAACTTTCTATGATTGAACCTCTCCAGTGAGTCCAGTTTTAGATTCTGATGCTTCCTTTCAGTTTTACTGTATCCCTTGGACCTTCTTATTGACGATGAAACACAGAAAAGGCATCCGAATTTAATACAAAAGGCACAATTCCGACTCAAGTACAAGAGGACTGACACTCTAACTTTCTATGAGTTGAACCTCTCCTGTGAGTCCAGTTTTAGATTCCGATGCTTCACTTCAGGTTTACTGTATCCCTTGGACCTTCTTATTGACGACGAAACACAGAAATTGCATCCGAATTTAATACAAAACTCACAATGCCGATTTAAGTACAAGAGGACTGACACTCTAACTTTCTATGATTTGAACCTCTCCTGTAAGTCCAGTTTTAGATTCCGATGCTTCACTTCAGGTTTACTGTATCCCTTGGACCTTCCTATTGACGATGAAACACAGAAATTGCATCCGAATGTAAAACTCTAACTTTCTATGATTTGAACCTCTCCTGTGAGTCCAGTTTTAAATTCCGATGCTTTACTTCAGGTTCACTGTATACCTTGGACCTCCTTTTTGACGATGAAACACAGAAAAGGCATCCGAATTTAATACAAAAGGCACAATTCCGACTCAAGTACAAGAGGACTGACACTCTAACTTTCTATGAGTTGAACCTCTCCTGTGAGTCCAGTTTTAGATTCCGATGCTTCACTTCAGGTTTACTGTATCCCTTGGACCTTCTTATTGACGACGAAACACAGAAATTGCATCCGAATTTAATACAAAACTCACAATGCCGACTTAAGTACAAGAGGACTGACACTCTAACTTTCTATTATTTGAACCTCTCCTGTAAGTCCAGTTTTAGATTCCGATGCTTCACTTCAGGTTTACTGTATCCCTTGGACCTTCTTATTGAAGATGAAAAAGAGAAATTGCATCCGAATTTAATACAAAAGGCACAATGCCGACTCAAGTACAAGAGGGCTGACACTCTTTCTATGATTTGAACTTCCCCTGTGAAACCAGTTTTAGATTCCGATGCTTCACTTCAGGTTTACTGTATATCTTGGACCTTCTTATTGATGATGAAACACAGAAATTGCATCCGAATTCAATACAAAAGGCACAATGCCGACTTAAGTACAAGCGGATTTACACTCTAACTTTCTATGATTGAACCTCTCCAGTGAGTCCAGTTTTAGATTCCGATGCTTCCCTTCAGGTTTACTGTATATCTTGGAACTTCTTGTTGACGATGAAACACAGAAATTGCATCCGAATTTAATACAAAAGGCACAATTCCGACTTCAGTACAAGAGGACTGACACACTAACTTTCTATGAGTTGAACCTCTCCTGTGAGTCCAGTGTTAGATTCCGATGCTTCACTTCAGGTTTACTGTATCCCTTGGACCTTCTTATTGACGATGAAACACAGAAATTGCATCCGAATTTAATACAAAAGGCACAATGCCGACTTAAGTACAAGAGGCCTCACACTCTAGCTATCTATGACTTTAACTTCTACTGTGAGTCCAGTTTTAGATTCAGATGCTTCACTTCAGGTTTACTGCATCCCTTGGACCTTCTTATTGACGACGAAATACAGAAATTGCATCCGAAATTAATAGAAAACTCACAATGCCGACTTAAGTACAAGAGGACTGACACTCTAACTTTCTATGACTTGAACCTCTCCTGTGGGTCCAGTTTTAGATTACGATGCTTCACTTCAGGTTTACTGTATACCTTGGACCTTCTTGTTGACGATGAAACACAGAAATTGCATCCGAATTTAATACAAAATGCACAATGCCGACTGAAATACAAGAGGACTGACACTCTAACTTTCTATGAGTAGAACCTCTCCTGTGATTCCAGCTTTAGATTCCGATGCTTCACTTCATTTTTACTGTATGCCTTGGAACTTTTTATTGGCGATGGAACACAGAAATTGCATCCGAATTTAATACAAAAGCCACAATGCCGACGTAAGTACAGGAGGACTGACACTCTAACTTTCTGTAATTTGAACCTCTCCTGTGAGTCCAGTTTTAGATTCCGATTCTTCACTTCAGGTTTACTGTATCCCTTGGACCTTCTTATTGACGATGAAACACAGAAATTACATCCAAATTTAATACAAAAGGCAAAATGCCGACTTAAGTACAAGTAGACTGACACTCTATCTCTCTATGATTGAACCTCTCAAGTGAGTCCCTATTTTAGATTCCGATGCTTCACTTCAGGTTTACTGTATCCCTTGGACCTTCTTATTGACGATGAAACACAGAAATTGCTTCAGAATTTAATACAAAAGGCACAAAGCCGACTTAAGTACAAGAGGACTCACACACTAGCTATCTATGATTTAAACCTCTCCTGTGAGTCCAGATTTAGATTCCGATCCTTCACTTCAGGTTTTCAGTATCCCTTGGACCTTCATATTGAAGATGAAACACAGACATTGCATCCGAATTTAATACAAAGTCACTATGCCGACTTAAGTACAAGAGGACTGACACTCTAACTTTCTATGATTTGAACCTCTCCTGTGAGTCCAGTTTTAGATTCCGATGCTTCACTTCCGGTTTACTGTATACCTAGGACCTTCTTATTGACGAAGAAACACGGAAATTGCATCCGAATGTAATACAAAAGGCACAATGCCGACTTAAGTAGAAGAGGACTGACACTCTAATTTTCTATGATTTGTACCTCTCCTGTGAGTTCAGTTTTAGATTCCGATGCTTCACTATAGGTTTCCTGTATACCTTGGACCTTCTTATTGACGATGAAGCACAGAAATTGCATCCGAATTTAATATAAATGTCACAATGCCGACTTAAGTACAAGAGGACTGACCCTCTAACTTACTATGATTTGAACCTCTCCTGTGAGTCCAGTTTTAGATTCCGACGGTTCACTTCAGGTTTACTGTATACCTTGGACCTTCTTATTGACGATGAAACACAGAAATTGCATCCGAATTTAATACAAAAGGAACAATGCCGACTTAAGTACAAGAGGACTGACACTCTAACTTTCTATGACATGAACCTCTCCTGTGGGTCCAGTTTTAGATTCCGATGCTTTACTTCAGGATTACTGTATACCTTGGACCTTCTTTTTGACGATGAAACACAGAAATTGCCTCCGAATTTAATACAAAAGGCACAATGCCGACTTAAGTACAAGAGGACTGACACTCTAACTTACAATGATTGAACCTCTCCAGTGAGTCCAGCCTTAGATTCTGATGCTTCCCTTCAGGTTTACTGTATCCCTTGGACCTTCTTATTGACGATGAAACACAGAAATGGCATCCGAATTTAATACAAAAGGCACAATTCCGACTTAAGTACAAGAGGACTGACACTCTAACTTTCTATGAGTTGAAACTCTCCTGTGAGTTCAGTTTTAGATTCCGATGCTTCACTTCAGGTTTACTGTATCCCCTGGACCTTCTTATTGACGACGAAACACAGAAATTGCATCCGAATTTAATACAAAACTCACAATGCCGACTTAAGTACAAGAGGACTGACACTCTAACTTTCTATGATTTGAACCTATCCTGTATGTCCAGTTTTAGATTCCGATGCTTCACTTCAGGTTTACTGTATCCCTTGGACCTTCTTATTGACGATGAAACGCAGAAATTGCATCCAAATTTAATACAAAAGGCAAAATGCCGACTTAAGTATAAGTGGACTGACACTCTATCTTTCTATGATTGAACCTCTCCTGTGAGTCGAGTTTTAGATTCTGATGCTTTACTTCAGGTTTTACTGTATACCTTGGCCCTTCTTATTGACGATGAAACACAGAAATTGCATCCGAATTTAATACAAAAGGCACAATGCCGGCTTAAGTACAAGAGGACTGACACTCTAAATTTCTCTGATTAGAACATCTCCAGTGAGTCCAGTTTTAGATTCCGATGCTTCACTTCAGGTTTATTGTATACCTTGGACCTTCTTATTGAAGATGAAAAACAGAAATTGCATCCGAATTTAATACAAAAGGCACAATGCCGGCTCAAGTACAAGAGGACTGACACTCTTTCTATGATCTGAACTTCCCCTGTGAAACCAGTTTTAGATTCCGATGCTTCACTTCAGGTTTACTGTATATCTTGGTCCTTCTTATTGATGATGAAACACAGAAATTGCATCCGAATTTAATACAAAAGGCACAATGGCGACTTAAGTACAAGAGGAATAACACTCTAACTTTCTATGATTGAACCCTCTCCAGTGAGTCCAGTATCAGATTCCGATGCCTCCCTTCAGGTTTACTGTATCCCTTGGACCTTCTTATTGACGATGAAACACAGAAATTGCATCCGAATTTAATACAAAAGGCACAATTCCGACTTAAGTTAAGAGGACTGACACTCTAACTTTCTATGAGTTGAACCTCTCCTGTGAGTCCAGTTTTAGCTTCCGATGCTTCACTTCAGGTTTACCGTATCCCTTGGACCTTCCTATTGACGATGAAACACAGAAATTGCATCCGAATTTAATACAAAAGGCACAATGCCGACTTAAGTACAACAGGCCTCACACTCTAGCTATCTATGACTTAAACCTCTACTGTGAATCCAGTTTTAGATTCAGATGCTTCACTTCAGGTTTACTGTATCCCTTGGACCTTCTTATTGACGACGAAACACAGAAATTGCATCCGAATTTAATACAAATCTCACAATGCCGACTTAAGTACAAGAGGACTGACACTCTAACTTTCTATGATTTGAACCTCTCCTGTAAGTCCAGTTTCAGATTCCGAGGCTTCACTTCAGGTTTACTGTAACCCTTTGACCTTCTAATTGACGATGAAACACAGAAATTGCATCCGAATTTAATACAAAAGGCACAATGCCGACTTAAGTACAAGAGGACTCACACTCTAACTTTCTAAGATATGTACCTCTCCTGTGAGTTGAGTTCTAGATTCCGATGCTTCACTTCAGGTTTACTGTATCCCTTGGACCTTCTTATTGACGATGAAACACAGAAATTGCATCCGAATGTAATACAAAAGGCACAATGCCGACCTAAGTACAAGAGGACTGACACTCTAACTTTCTATGATTTGAACCTCTCCTGTGATTCCAGTTTTAGATTCCGATGCTTCACTTCAGGTTAACTGTATACCTTGGACCTTCTTGTTGACGATGAAAAACAGAAATTGCATCCGAATTTGATACAAAATTCACAATGCCGACTTAAGTACAAGAGGACTGACACTCTAACTTTCTATGATTTGAACCTCTCCTGTGAGTCCAGTTTTAGATTCCGATGCTTCACTTCATTTTTACTGTATCCCTTGGAACTTCTTATTGACGATGAAACACAGAAATTGCATCCGAATTTAATACAAAAGGCACAATGCCGACTTAAGTACAGGAGGACTGACACTCTAACTTTCTATGATTTGACCCTCTCCTGTGAGTCCAGTTTTAGATTCCGATGCTTCACTTCTGGTTTACTGTATCCCTTGGACCTTCTTATTGACGATGAAACGCAGAAATTGCATCCAAATTTAATACAAAAGGCAAAATGCCGACTTAAGTACAAGTGGACTGACGCTCTATCTTTCTATGATTGAACCTCTCCTGTGAGTCAAGTTTTAGATTCTGATGCTATACTTCAGGTTTTACTGTATACCTTGGCCCTTCTTATTGACGATGAAACACAGAAATTGCATCCGAATTTAATACAAAAGGCACAATGCCGGCTTAAGTACAAGAGGACTGACACTCTAAATTTCTCTGATTAGAACATCTCCAGTGAGTCCAGTTTTAGATTCCGATGCTTCACTTCAGGTTTATTGTATACCTTGGACCTTCTTGTTGAAGATGAAAAACAGAAATTGCATCCGAATTTAATACAAAAGGCACAATGCCGGCTCAAGTACAAGAGGACTGACACTCTTTCTATGATTTGAACTTCCCCTGTGAAACCAGTTTTAGATTCCGATGCCTCCCTTCAGGTTTACTGTATCCCTTGGACCTTCTTATTGACGATGAAACACAGAAATTGCATCCGAATTTAATACAAAAGGCACAATGCCGACTTAAGTACAACAGGCCTCACACTCTAGCTACCTATGACTTAAACCTCTACTGTGACTCCAGTTTTAGATTCAGATGCTTCACTTCAGGTTTACTGTATCCCTTGGACCTTCTTATTGACGACGAAACACAGAAATTGCATCCGAATTTAATACAAATCTCACAATGCCGACTTAAGTACAAGAGGACTGACACTCTAAATTTCTATGATTTGAACCTCTCCTGTAAGTCCAGTTTCAGATTCCGTGGCTTCACTTCAGGTTTACTGTATCCCTTGGACCTTCTTATTGACGATGAAACACAGAAATTGCATCCGAATGTAATACAAAAGGCACAATGCCGACTCAAGTACAAGAGGACTGACACTCTAACTTTCTATGTGTTGAACCTCTCCTGTGAGTCCAGTTTTAGATTCCGATGCTTCACTTCAGGTTTACTGTATCCCTTGGACCTTCTTATTAACGATGAAACACAGAAGTTTAATACAAAAGGCACAATGCCGACTTCAGTACAAGAGGACTGGCACTCTAACCTTCTATGATTTGAACCTCTCCAGTGAGTCCAGTTTTAGTTTCCGATGCTTCATTTCAGGTTTACTGTATCCCTTGGACATTCTTATTGACGATGAAACACAGAAATTGCATCAATTTATAATACAAAAGGCACAATGGCGACTTAATTACAAGAGGACTGACACTCTAACTTTCTATGATTTGAACCTATCCAGTGAGTCCAGTTTTAGATTCCAATGCTCCACTTCAAGTTTACTGTATACCGTGGACCTTCTTATTGACGATGAAACACAGAAATTACATCCGAATTTAATACAAAAGGCACAATGCCGACTTAAGTACAAGAGGACTGACACTCTAACTCTCTATGAGTTGAACCTCTCCTGTGAGTCCCGTTTTAGATTCCGATGCTTTACTTCAGGTTTACTGTATACCTTTGACCTTCTAATTGACGATGAAACACAGAAATTGCATCCGAATTTAATACAAAAGGCACAATGCCGACTTAAGTACAAGAGGACTCACACTCTAACTTTCTAAGATATGTACCTCTCCTGTGAGTTGAGTTCTAGATTCCGATGCTTCACTTCAGGTTTACTGTATCCCTTGGACCTTCTTATTGACGATGAAACACAGAAATTGCATCCGAATTTAATACAAAAGGCACAATGCCGCCTTACGTACAAGAGGTGTGATACTCTATCTTTCTATGATTTGAACCTCTCCAGTAAGTCCAGTTTTAGATTCCGATGCTTCACTTCAGGTTTATTGTATACCTTGAACCTTCTTATTGACGATGAAACATAGAAATAGCATCCGACTTTAATACAAAAGGCACAATCCCGACTTAAGTACAAGAGGACTGACACTCTTTCTACGATTGGAACGTCCCCTGTGAAACCAGTTTAGATTCCGATGCTTCACTTCAGGTTTACTGTACCACTTGGACCTTCTTATTGACGATGAAACACAGATGAAGCATCCGAATTTAATAGAAAAGGCACAATGCCGACTTTAGTGCAAGAGGACTGACACTCTAACTTTCTATGAGTTGAACCTCTCCTGTGAGTCCAGTTTTAGATTCCGATGCTTCACTTCAGGTTTACTGTATCCCTTGGACCTTCTTATTGACAATGAAACACAGAAATTGCATTCGAATTTAATACAAAAGGCACAAAGCCGACTCAAGTACAAGAGGACTGACACTCCTTCTATGATTTGAACTTCCCCTGTGAAACCAGTTTTAGATTCCGATGCTTCACTTCAGGTTTACTGTATTTCTTGGACCTTCTTATTGATGGTGGAACACAGAAATTGCATCCGAATTTAATACAAAAGGCACAAAGCCGACTTAAGTACAAGAGGACTGACACTCTAACTTTCTATGTGTTGAACCTCTCCTGTGAGTCCAGTTTTAGATTCCGATGCTTCACTTCAGGTTTACTGTATCCCTTGGACCTTCTTATTTACAATGAAACACAGAAATTGCATCCGAATTTAACACAAAAGGCAGAATGCCGACTTAAGTACAAGAGGACAGACACTCTAATTTTCTATGATTTGAACCTCTCCTGTCATTCCAATTTTAGATCCCGATGCTTCACATCAAGTTTACTGTATCCCTTGGACCTTCTTATTGACGATGAAACACAGAAATTGCATCCGAATGTAATACAAAAGGCACAGTGCCGACTTAAGTACAAGAGGACTCACACTCTAGCTATCTACGATTTAAAAATCTACTGTGAGTCCTGTTTTAGATTCCGATGCTTCACTTTAGGTTTACTGTATCCCTTGGACCTTCTTATTGACGATGAAACACAGAAATTGCATCCGAATTTAGTACAAAAGGCACAATGCCGACTTAAGTACAAGAGGACTGACACTCTAACTTTCTATGTGTTGAACCTCTCCTGTGAGTCCAGTTTTAGATTCCGATGCTTCACTTCAGGTTTACTGTATCCCTTGGACCTTCTTATTGACAATGAAACACAGAAATTGCATCCGAATTTAACACAAAAGGCAGAATGCCGACTTAAGTACAAGAGGACAGACACTCTAATTTTCTATGATTTGAACCTCTCCTGTCATTCCAATTTTAGATCCCGATGCTTCACATCAAGTTTACTGTATCCCTTGGACCTTCTTATTGACGATGAAACACAGAAATTGCATCCGAATTTAATACAAAAGGCACAGTGCCGACTTAAGTACAAGAGGACTCACACTCTAGCTACCTATGATTTAAACCTCTACTGTGAGTCCAGTTTTAGATTCCGATGCTTCACTTCAGGTTTACTGTATCCCTTGGACATTCTTATTGACGACGAAACACAGAAATTGCATCCGAATTTAATACAAAGTCACAATGCCGACTTCAGAACAAGAGGACTAACACTCTAACTTTCTATGAGTTGAACCTCTCCTGTGAGTCCAGTTTTAGATTCCGATGCTTCACTTCAGGCTTACTGTATACCTTGGACCTTCTTATTGACAATGAAACACAGAAATTGCATCCGAATTTAACACAAAATGCAGCATGCCGACTTAAGTACAACAGGACAGACACTCTAATTTTCTATGATTTGAACCTCTCCTGTGATTTCAGTTTTAGATCCCGATGCTTCACATCAGGTTTACTGTATCCCTTGGACCTTCTTATTGACGATGAAACACAGAAATTCCATCCGAATTTAATAAAAAAGGCACAGTGCCGACTTAAGTACAAGAGGACTCACACTCTAGCTATCTATGATTTAAACCTCTACTGTGAGTCCAGTTTTAGATTCCGATGCTTCACTTCAGGTTTACTGTATCCCTTGGACATTCTTATTGACGACGAAACACAGAAATTGCATCCGAATTTAATACAAAGTCACAATGCCGACTTAAGAACAAAAGGACTGACACTCTAACTTTCTATGAGTTGAACCTCTCCTGTGAGTCCAGTTTTAGATTCCGATGATTCACTTCAGGTTTACTGTATACCTTGGACCTTCTTATTGACAATGAAACACAGAAATTGCATCCGAATTTAACACAAAAGGCAGAATGCCGACTTAAGTACAAGAGGACAGACACTCTAATTTTCTATGATTTGAACCTCTCCTGTGATTCCAGTTTTAGATCCCGATGCTTCACATCAGGTTTACTGTATCCCTTGGACCTTCTTATTGACGATGAAACACAGAAATTCCATCCGAATTTAATACAAAAGGCACAGTGCCGACTTAAGTACAAGAGGACTCACACTCTAGCTATTTATAATTTAAACTTCTACTGTGAGTCCAGTTTTAGATTCCGATCCTTCACTTCAGGTTTACTGTATCCCTTGGACATTCTTATTGACGACGAAACACGGAAATTGCATCCGAATTTAATACAGAAGTCACAATGGCGACTTAAGTACAAGAGGACTGACACTCTAACTTTCTTTGATTTGAACCTCTCCTGTGAGTCTAGTTTTAGATTCCGATGCTTCACTTTAGGTTTAACGTATCCCTTGGGCCTTCTTATTGACGATGAAACACAGAAATTGCATCCGAAATTAATACAAAAGGCACAATGCCGACTTAAGTACAAGGGGACTGACACTCTAACTTTCTATGATTTGTACCTCTCCTGTGATTTGTGTTCTAGATTCCGATGCATCACCTCAGGTTTACTGTATCCCTTGGACCTTCTTATTAACGATGAAACACAGAAGCTTAATACAAAAGGCACAATGCCGACTTAAGTACAAGAGGACTGGCACTCTAACCTTCTATGATTTGAACCTCTCCAGTGAGGCCAGTTTTAGTTTCCGATGCTTCACTTCAGGTTTACTGTATCCCTTGGACCTTCATATTGAGGATGAAACACGGAATTTGCATCCGAATTTAATACAAAAGGCACAATGCCGACTTAAGTACAAGAGGACTGACACTCTAACTTTATATGATTTGAACCTCTCCTGTGATTCCAGTTTTAGATTCCGATGCTTCACTTCAGGTTTACTATATACCTTGGACCTTCTTGTTGACGATGTAACACAGAAATTGCATCCGAATTTAATACAAAAGGCACAAAGCCGACTTAAGTACAAGAGGACTGACACTCTAACTTTCTATTAGTTGAACCTCTCCTGTGAGACCAGTTTTAGATTCCGATGCTTCACTTCAGGTTTACTGTATATCCCGGACCTTCTTATTGATGATGAAACACAGAAATTGCATCCGAATTTAATACAAAAGGCACAAAGCCGACTTAAGTACAGGAGGACTGACACTCTAACTTTCTATTAGTTGAACCTCTCCTGTGGGACCAGTTTTAGATTCCGATGCTTCACTTCAGGTTTACTGTATCCCTTGGACCTTCTTATTAACGATGAAACACAGAAGTTTAATACAAAAGGAACAATGCCGACTTAAGTACAAGAGGACTGGCACTCTAACCTTCTATGATTTGAACCTCTCCAGTGAGTCCAGTTTTAGTTTCAAATGCTTCACTTCAGGTTTACTGTATCCCTTGGACCTTCTTATTGACGATGAAACACAGAAATTGCATCAAATTATAATACAAAAGGCACAATGGCGAAATAAGTACAAGTGGACTGACACTCTCACTTTCTATGATTTGAATCTCTCGAGTGAGTCCAGTTTTAGATTCCGATGCTTCACTTCAGGTTTACTGTATACCTTGGACCTTCTTATTGACGATGAAACAAAGAAATTGCATCCGAATTTAATACATAGGGCACAATGCCGACTTAAGTACAAGAGGACTGACACTATAACTCACTATGAGTTGAACCTCTCCTGTGAGTCCAGTTTTAGATTCCGATGCTTTACTTCACGATAACTGTATACCTTGGACCTTCTTATTGACGATGAAACACAGAAATTGCATCCGAATTTAATACAAAGGGCACAATGCCGACTTAAGTACAAGAGGACTGACACTCTAACTCTCTATGAGTTGAACCTCTCCTGTGAGTCCAGTTTTAGATTCCGATGCTTCACTTCAGGTTTATTGTATACCTTGGACCTTCTTAATGAAGATGAAAAACAGAAATTGCATCCGAATTTGATACAAAAGGTACAATGCGGGCTCAAGAGCAAGTGGACTGTCACACTTTCTATGATTTGGACTTCTTCTGTGAAACCAGTTTTAGATTCCGATGCTTCACTTCAGGTGTACTGTATATCTTGGTCCTTCTTATTGATGATGGAACACAGAAATTGCATCCGAATTTAATACAAAAGGCACAATGCCGACTTAAGTACAAGAGGACTTACACTGTAACTTTCTATGATTGAACCTCTCCAGTGAGTCCAGTTTCAGATTCCGATGCTTCCCTTCAGGTTTACTGTATCCCTTGGACCTTCTTATTGACGATGAAACACAGAAATTGCATCCGAATTTAATACAAAAGGCACAATTCCGACTTAAGTACAAGAGGACTGACACTCTAATTTTCTATGAGTTGAACCTCTCCTGTGAGTCCAGTTTTAGATTCCGATGCTTCACTTCAGGTTTACTGTATCCCTTGGACCTTCTTATTGACGATGAAACACAGAAATTGCATCCGAATTTAATACAAAAGGCACAATGCCGACTTAAGTACAAGAGGCCTCACACTCTAGCTATCTATGACTTAAACCTCTACTGTGAGTCCAGTTTTAGATTCAGATGCTTCACTTCAGGTTTACTGTATACCTTGGACCTTCTTATTGACGACGAAACACAGAAATTGCATCCGGATTTAATACAAAACTCACAATGCTGACTTAAGTACAAGAGGACTGACGCTCTAACTTTCTATGATTTGAACCTCTTCTGTAAGTCCAGTTTTAGATTCCGATGCTTCACTTGAGGTTTACTGTATCCCTTGGACCTTCATATTGACGATGAAACACGGAAATTGCATCCGAATTTAATACAAAAGGCACAATGCCGACTTAAGTACAAGAGGACTGACTCTCTAACTATATATGATTTGAACCTCTCCTGTGATTCCAGTTTTAGATTCCGATACTTCACTTCAGGTTTACTGTATACCTTGGACCTTCTTGTTGACGGTGAAACACAGAAATTGCATCCGAATTTAATACAAAAGGCAAAATGCCGACTTCAGTACAAGTAGACTGACACTCTATCTTTCTATGATTGAACCTCTCAAGTGAGTCCGGTTTTAGATTTCGATGCTTCACTTCAGGTTTACTGCATTCCTTGGATCTTCTTATTGACGATGAAACACAGAAATTGCATCCGAATTTAATACAAAATACACAATGCTGACTTAAGTACAAGAGGACTGACACTCTATATTTCTATGATTTGAACCTCTCCAGTGAGTCCAGTTTTAGATTCCGGTGCTTCACTTCAGGTTTATTGTATACCTTGGACCTTCTTATTGAAGATGAAAAACATAAATTGCATCCGAATTTAATACAAAAGGCACAATGCCGACTCAAGTACAAGAGGACTGACACTCTTTCCATGATTTGAACTTCCCCTGTGAAACCAGTTTTAGATTCCGATGCTTCACATCAGGTTTACTGCATTTCCTGGACCTTCTTATTGATGATGAAACACAGAAATTGCATCCGAATTTAATACAAAAGGCACAAAGCCGACTTAAGTACAAGAGGACTGACACTCTAACGTTCTATTAGTTGAACCTCTCCTGTGAGTCCAGTTATAGATTCCGACGCTTCACGTCAGGTTTACTGTATCGCTTGGACCTTCTTATTGACGATGAAACACAGAAATTGCATCCGAATTTAATACAAAAGGCACAATGCCGACTTAAGTACAAGAGGACTGACACTCTAACTTTCTATGAGTTGAAGCTCTCCTGTGAGTCCAGTTTTAGATTCCGATGCTTCACTTCAGGTTTACTGTATCCCTTGGACCTTCTTATTGACGATGAAACACAGAAATTGCATCCGAATTTAATACAAAAGGCACAATGCCGACTTAAGTACAAGAGGACTGACACTCTAACTTTCTATGAGTTGAACCTCTCCTGTGAGTCCAGTTTTAAATTCCGATGCTTTACTTCATGTTTACAGTATCCTTTCGACCTGCTTATTGACGATGTAACACAGAAATTGCATCCGACATTAATACAAAAGGCACAATGTCGACTTAAGTACAGGAGGACTCACACTCTAACTTTCTGTGATTCAAAACCTCTCCTGTGAGTCCAGTTTTAGATTCCGATGCTTCACTTCAGGTTTACTGTATCCCTTGGGCCTTCTTATTGACGATGAAACAAAATATTTGCATCCGAATTTAATACAAAAGGCACAATGCCGACTTAAGTACAAGAGGACTCACACTCTAGCTATTTATGATTTAAACTTCTACTGTGAGTCCAGTTTTAGATTCCGATCCTTCACTTCAGGTTTACTGTATCCCTTGGACATTCTTATTGACGACGAAACACGGAAATTGGATCCGAATTTAATACAGAAGTCACAATGGCGACTTAAGTACAAGAGGACTGACACTCTAACTTTCTTTGATTTGAACCTCTCCTGTGAGTCTAGTTTTAGATTCCGATGCTTCACTTTAGGTTTAACGTATCCCTTGGGCCTTCTTATTGACGATGAAACACAGAAATTGCATCCGAAATTAATACAAAAGGCACAATGCCGACTTAAGTACAAGGGGACTGACACTCTAACTTTCTATGATTTGTACCTCTCTTGTGATTTGTGTTCTAGATTCCGATGCATCACCTCAGGTTTACTGTATCCCTTGGACCTTCTTATTAACGATGAAACACAGAAGTTTAATACAAAAGGCACAATGCCGACTTAAGTACAAGAGGACTGGCACTCTAATCTTCTATGATTTGAACCTCTCCAGTGAGGCCAGTTTTAGTTTCCGATGCTTCACTTCAGGTTTACTGTATCCCTTGGACCTTCATATTGAGGATGAAACACGGAATTTGCATCCGAATTTAATACAAAAGGCACAATGCCGACTTAAGTACAAGAGGACTGACACTCTAACTTTATATGATTTGAACCTCTCCTGTGAATCCAGTTTTAGATTCCGATGCTTCACTTCAGGTTTACTATATACCTTGGACCTTCTTGTTGAAGATGAAACACAGAAATTGCATCCGAATTTAATACAAAAGGCACAAAGCCGACTTAAGTACAAGAGGACTGACACTCTAACTTTCTATTAGTTGAACCTCTCCTGTGAGACCAGTTTTAGATTCCGATGCTTCACTTCAGGTTTACTGTATATCCCGGACCTTCTTATTGATGATGAAACACAGAAATTGCATCCGAATTTAATACAAAAGGCACAAAGCCGACTTAAGTACAGGAGGACTGACACTCTAACTTTCTATTAGTTGAACCTCTCCTGTGAGACCAGTTTTAGATTCCGATGCTTCACTTCAGGTTTAATGTATCCCTTGGACCTTCTTATTAACGATGAAACACAGAAGTTTAATACAAAAGGAACAATGCCGACTTAAGTACAAGAGGACTGGCACTCTAACCTTCTATGATTTGAACCTCTCCAGTGAGTCCAGTTTTAGTTTCCGATGCTTCACTTCTGGTTTACTGTATCCCTTGGACCTTCTTATTGACGATGAAACACAGAAATTGCATCAAATTATAATACAAAAGGCACAATGGCGAATTAAGTACAAGTGGACTGACACTCTCACTTTCTATGATTTGAATCTCTCGAGTGAGTCCAGTTTTAGATTCCGATGCTTCACTTCAGGTTTACTGTATACCTTGGACCTTCTTATTGACGATGAAACAAAGAAATTGCATCCGAATTTAATACATAGGGCACAATGCCGACTTAAGTACAAGAGGACTGACACTATAACTCACTATGAGTTGAACCTCTCCTGTGAGTCCTGTTTTCGATTCCGATGCTTTACTTAACGATTACTGTATACCTTGGACCTTCTTATTGACGACGAAACACAGAAATTGCATCCGAATTTAATACAAAGGGCACAATGCCGACTTAAGTACAAGAGGACTGACACTCTAACTCTCTATGAGTTGAACCTCTCCTGTGAGTCCAGTTTTAGATTCCGATGCTTCACTTCAGGTTTATTGTATACCTTGGACCTTCTTATTGAAGATGAAAAACAGAAATTGCATCCGAATTTGATACAAAAGGCACAATGCGGGCTCAAGTACAAGTGGACTGCCGCTCTTTCTATGATTTGGACTTCTTCTGTGAAACCAGTTTTAGATTCCGATGCTTCACTTCAGGTGTACTGTATATCTTGGTCCTTCTTATTGATGATGGAACACAGAAATTGCATCCGAATTTAATACAAAAGGCACAATGCCGACTTAAGTACAAGAGGACTGACACTCTAACTTTCTATGATTGAACCTCTCCAGTGAGTCCAGTTTCAGATTCCGATGCTTCCCTTCAGGTTTACTGTATCCCTTGGACCTTCTTATTAACGATGAAACACAGAAGTTTAATACAAAAGGAACAATGCCGACTTAAGTACAAGAGGACTGGCACTCTAACCTTCTATGATTTGAACCTCTCCAGTGAGTCCAGTTTTAGATTCCGATGCTTCACTTCAGGTTTACTGTATACCTTGGACCTTCTTATTGACGATGAAACAAAGAAATTGCATTCGAATTTAATACATAGGGCACAATGCCGACTTAAGTACAAGACTACTGACACTATAACTCACTATGAGTTGAACCTCTCCTGTGAGTCCAGTTTTAGATTCCGATGCTTTACTTCACGATTACTGTATACCTTGGACCTTCTTATTGACGATGAAACACAGAAATTGCATCCGAATTTAATACAAAGGGCACAATGCCGACTTAAGTACAAGAGGACTGACACTCTAACTCTCTATGAGTTGAACCTCTCCTGTGAGTCCAGTTTTAGATTCCGATGCTTCACTTCAGGTTTATTGTATACCTTGGACCTTCTTATTGAAGATGAAAAACAGAAATTGCATCCGAATTTGATACAAAAGGCACAATGCCGGCTCAAGTTCAAGTGGACTGTCACTCTTTCTATGATTTGGACTTCTTCTGTGAAACCAGTTTTAGATTCCAATGCTTCACTTCAGGTGTACTGTATATCTTGGTCCTTCTTATTGATGATGGAACACAGAAATTGCATCCGAATTTAATACAAAAGGCACAATGCCGACTTAAGTACAAGAGGACTTACACTCTAACTTTCTATGATTGAACCTTTCCAGTGAGTCCAGTTTCAGATTCCGATGCTTCCCTTCAGGTTTACTGTATCCCTTGGACCTTCTTATTGACGATGAAACACAGAAATTGCATCCGAATTTAATACAAAAGGCACAATTCCGACTTAAGTACAAGAGGACTGACACTCTAACTTTCTATGAGTTGAACTTCTCCTGTGAGTCCAGTTTTAGATTCCGATGCTTCACTTCAGGTTTACTGTATCCCTTGGACCTTCTTATTGACGATGAAACACAGAAATTGCATCCGAATTTAATACAAAAGGCACAATGCCGACTTAAGTACAAGAGGCCTCACACTCTAGCTATCTATGACTTAAACCTCTACTGTGAGTCCAGTTTTAGATTCAGATGCTTCACTTCAGGTTTACTGTATACCTTGGACCTTCTTATTGACGACGAAACACAGAAATTGCATCCGGATTTAATACAAAACTCACAATGCTGACTTAAGTACAAGAGGACTGACGCTCTAACTTTCTATGATTTGAACCTCTCCAGTGAGTCCAGTTTTAGATTCCGGTGCTTCAATTCAGGTTTATTGTATACCTTGGACCTTCTTATTGAAGATGAAAATCATAAATTGCATCCGAATTTAATACAAAAGGCACAATGCCGACTCAAGTACAAGAGGACTGACACTCTTTCTATGATTTGAACTTCCCCTGTGAAACCAGTTTTAGATTCCGATGCTTCACTTCAGGTTTACTGCATTTCCTGGACCTTCTTATTGATGATGAAACACAGAAATTGCATCCGAATTTAATACAAAAGGCACAAAGCCGACTTAAGTACAAGAGGACTGACACTCTAACGTTCTATTAGTTGAACCTCTCCTGTGAGTCCAGTTATAGATTCGGACGCTTCACTTCAGGTTTACTGTATCGCTTGGACCTTCTTATTGACGATGAAAGACAGAAATTGCATCCGAATTTAATACAAAAGGCACAATGCCGACTTAAGTACAAGAGGACTGACACTCTAACTTTCTATGAGTTGAAGCTCTCCTGTGAGTCCAGTTTTAGATTCCGATGCTTCACTTCAGGTTTACTGTATCCCTTGAACCTTCTTATTGACGATGAAACACAGAAATTGCATCCGAATTTAATACAAAAGGCACAATGCCGACTTAAGTACAAGAGGACTGACACTCTAACTTTCTATGAGTTGAACCTCTCCTGTGAGTCCAGTTTTAAATTCCGATGCTTTACTTCATGTTTACAGTATCCCTTCGACCTGCTTATTGACGATGTAACACAGAAATTGCATCCGACATTAATACAAAAGGCACAATGTCGACTTAAGTACAGGAGGACTCCCACTCTAACTTTCTGTGATTCAAAACCTCTCCTGTGAGTCCAGTTTTAGAATCCGATGCTTCACTTCAGGTTTACTGTATCCCTTGGGCCTTCTTATTGACGATGAAACAAAATATTTGCATCCGAATTTAATACAAAAGGCACAATGCCGACTTAAGTACAAGAGGACTCACACTCTAGCTATCTCTGATTTAAACCTTTACTGTGAGTCCAGTTTTAGATTCCGATGCTTCACTTCCGGTTTACTGTATCCCTTGGACATTCTTATTGACGACGAAACACGGAAATTGCATCCGAATTTAATGCAGAAGTCACAATGCCGACTTAAGTACAATTGGACTGACACTCTAACTTTCTATTGGTTGAACCTCTCCTGTGAGACCAGTTTTAGATTCCGATGCTTCATTTCAGATTTACTGTATCCCTTGGACCTTCTTATTAACGATGAAACACAGAAGTTTAATACAAAAGGCACAATGCCGACTTAAGTACAATAGGAGTGGCACTCTAACCTTCTATGATTTGAACCTCTCCAGTGAGTCCAGTTTTTGTTTCCGATGCTTCATTTCAGGTTTACTGTATCCCTTGGACTTTCTTATTGACGAAGAAACACAGAAATTGCATCAATTTATAATACAAAAGGCACAATGGCGACTTAATTACAATAGGACTGATACTCTAACTTTCTATGATTCGAACCTCTCCAGTGAGTCCAGTTTTAGATTCCGATGCTTCACTTCAAGTTTACTGTATACCGTGGACCTTTTTATTGACGATGAAACACAGAAATTGCATCAAATTATAATACAAAAGGCACAATGGCGAATTAAGTACAAGAGAACTGACACTCTCACTTTCTATGATTTGAACCTCTCCAGTGAGTCCAGTTTTAGATTCCGATGCTTCACTTCAGGTTTACTGTATATCTTGGACCTTCTTATTGATGATGAAACACAGAAATTGCATCCGAATTTAATACAAAAGGCACAAAGCCGACTTAAGTACAAGAGGACTGACACTCTAACTTTCCATTAGTTGAACCTCTCCTGTGAGACCAGTTTTAGATTCCGATGCTTCACTTCAGGTTTACTGTATCCCTTTGGACCTTCTTATTAACGATGAAACACAGAAGTTTAATACAAAGGGCACAATGCCGACTTAAGTACAAGAGGACTGGCACTCTAACCTTCTATGATTTGAACCTCTCCAGTGAGTCCAGTTTTAGTTTCCGATGCTTCACTTCAGGTTTACTGTATACCTTGGACCTTCTTATTGAAGATGAAAAACAGAAATTGCATCCGAATTTGATACAAAAGGCACAATGCCGGCTCAAGTACAAGTGGACTGTCACTCTTTCTATGATTTGGACTTCTTCTGTGAAACCAGTTTTAGATTCCGATGCTTCACTTCAGGTGTACTGTATATCTTGGTCCTTCTTATTGATGATGGAACACAGAAATTGCATCCGAATTTAATACAAAAGGCACAATGCCGACTTAAGTACAAGAGGACTTACACTCTAACTTTCTGTGATTGAACCTCTCCAGTGAGTCCAGTTTCAGATTCCGATGCTTCCCTTCAGGTTTACTGTATCCCTTGGACCTTCTTATTGACGATGAAACACAGAAATTGCATCCGAATTTAATACAAAAGGCACAATTCCGACTTAAGTACAAGAGGACTGACACTCTAACTTTCTATGAGTTGAACCTCTCCTGTGAGTCCAGTTTTAGATTCCGATGCTACACTTCAGGTTTACTGTATCCCTTGGACCTTCTTATTGACGATGAAACACAGAAATTGCATCCGAATTTAATACAAAAGGCACAATGCCGACTTAAGTACAAGAGGCCTCACACTCTAGCTATCTATGACTTAAACCTCTACTGTGAGTCCAGTTTTAGATTCAGATGCTTCACTTCAGGTTTACTGTATACCTTGGACCTTCTTATTGACGACGAAACACAGAAATTGCATCCGGATTTAATACAAAACTCACAATGCTGACTTAAGTACAAGAGGACTGACGCTCTAACGTTCTATTAGTTGAACCTCTCCTGTGAGTCCAGTTATAGATTCGGACGCTTCACTTCAGGTTTACTGTATCGCTTGGACCTTCTTATTGACGATGAAAGACAGAAATTGCATCCGAATTTAATACAAAAGGCACAATGCCGACTTAAGTACAAGAGGACTGACACTCTAACTTTCTATGAGTTGAAGCTCTCCTGTGAGTCCAGTTTTAGATTCCGATGCTTCACTTCAGGTTTACTGTATCCCTTGGACTTTCTTATTGACGATGAAACACAGAAATTGCATCCGAATTTAGTACAAAAGGCACAATGCCGACTTAAGTACAAGAGGACTGACACTCTAACTTTCTATGAGTTGAACCTTTCCTGTGAGTCCAGTTTTAAATTCCGATGCTTTACTTCATGTTTACAGTATCCCTTCGACCTGCTTATTGACGATGTAACACAGAAATTGCATCCGACATTAATACAAAAGGCACAATGTCGACTTAAGTACAGGAGGACTCCCACTCTAACTTTCTGTGATTCAAAACCTCTCCTGTGAGTCCAGTTTTAGAATCCGATGCTTCACTTCAGGTTTACTGTATCCCTTGGGCCTTCTTATTGACGATGAAACAAAATATTTGCATCCGAATTTAATACAAAAGGCACAATGCCGACTTAAGTACAACAGGACTCACACTCTAGCTATCTCTGATTTAAACCTTTACTGTGAGTCCAGTTTTAGATTCCGATGCTTCACTTCCGGTTTACTGTATCCCTTGGACATTCTTATTGACGACGAAACACGGAAATTGCATCCGAATTTAATGCAGAAGTCACAATGCCGACTTAAGTACAATTGGACTGACACTCTAACTTTCTATTGGTTGAACCTCTCCTGTGAGACCAGTTTTAGATTCCGATGCTTCATTTCAGATTTACTGTGTCCCTTGGACCTTCTTATTAACGATGAAACACAGAAGTTTAATACAAAAGGCACAATGCCGACTTAAGTACAAGAGGACTGGCACTCTAACCTTCTATGATTTGAACCTCTCCAGTGAGTCCAGTTTTTGTTTCCGATGCTTCATTTCAGGTTTACTGTATCCCTTGGACTTTCTTATTGACGAAGAAACACAGAAATTGCATCAATTTATAATACAAAAGGCACAATGGCGACTTAATTACAATAGGACTGATACTCTAACTTTCTATGATTCGAACCTCTCCAGTGAGTCCAGTTTTAGATTCCGATGCTTCACTTCAAGTTTACTGTATACCGTGGACCTTTTTATTGACGATGAAACACAGAAATTGCATCAAATTATAATACAAAAGGCACAATGGCGAATTAAGTACAAGAGAACTGACACTCTCACTTTCTATGATTTGAACCTCTCCAGTGAGTCCAGTTTTAGATTCCGATGCTTCACTTCAGGTTTACTGTATATCTTGGACCTTCTTATTGATGATGAAACACAGAAATTGCATCCGAATTTAATACAAAAGGCACAAAGCCGACTTAAGTACAAGAGGACTGACACTCTAACTTTCCATTAGTTGAACCTCTCCTGTGAGACCAGTTTTAGATTCCGATGCTTCACTTCAGGTTTACTGTATCCCTTTGGACCTTCTTATTAACGATGAAACACAGAAGTTTAATACAAAAGGCACAATGCCGACTTAAGTACAAGAGGACTGGCACTCTAACCTTCTATGATTTGAACCTCTCCAGTGAGTCCAGTTTTAGTTTCCGATGCTTCACTTCAGGTTTACTGTATCCCTTGGACCTTCTTATTGACGATGAAACACAGAAATTGCATCAATTTATAATACAAAAGGCACAATGGCGACTTAATTACAAGAGGACTGAAACTCTAACTTTCTATGATATGAACCTCTCCAGTGAGTCCAGTTTTAGATTCCGATGCTTCACTTCAAGTTTACTGTATACCGTGGACCTTTTTATTGACGATGAAACACAGAAATTGCATCAAATTATAATACAAAAGGCACAATGGCGAATTAAGTACAAGAGGACTGACACTCTCACTTTCTATGATTTGAACCTCTCCAGTGAGTCCAGTTTTAGATTCCGATGCTTCACTTCAGGTTTACTGTATATCTTGGACCTTCTTATTGATGATGAAACACAGAAATTGCATCCGAATTTAATACAAAAGGCACAATGAAGACTTAAGTACAAGAGGACTGACACTGTAACTTTCTATTAGTTGAACCTCTCCTGTGAGACCAGTTTTAGATTCCGATGCTTCACTTCAGGTTTCCTGTATCCCTTGGACCTTCTTATTAACGATGAAACACAGATGTTTAATACAAAAGGCACAATGAAAACTTAAGTACAAGAGGACTGGCACTCTAACGTTCTATGATTTGAACCTCTCCAGTGAGTCCAGTTTTAGTTTCCGATGCTTCACTTCAGGTTTACTGTATCCCTTGGACCTTCTTATTGACGATGAAACACAGAAATTGCACCCGAATTTAATACAAAGGGCACAATGCCGACTTAAGTACAAGAGGACTGACACTCTAACTCTCTATGAGTTGAACCTCTCCAGTGAGTCCAGTTTTAGATTCCGATGCTTCACTTCAGGTTTATTGTATACCTTGGACCTTCTTATTGAAGATGAAAACCAGAAATTGCATCCGAATTTAATACAAAAGGCACTATGCCGGCTCAAGTACAAGAGGACTGACACTCTTTCTATGTTTTGAACTTCCCCTGTGAAATCAGTTTCAGATTCCGATGCTTCACTTCAGGTTTACTGTATATCTTGGTCCTTCTTATTGATGATGAAACACAGAAATTGCATCCGAATGTAATACAAAAGGCACAATGCCGACTTAAGTACAAGAGGGCTTACACTCTAACTTTCTATGATTGAACCTCTCCAGTGAGTCCAGTTTCAGATTCCGATGCTTCCCTTCAGGTTTACTGTATACCTTGGACCTTCTTATTGACGATGAAACACAGAAATTGCATCCGAATTTAATACAAAAGGCACAATTCCGACTTAAGTACAAGAGGACTGACACTCTATCTTTCTATGAGTTGAACCTCTCCTGTGAGTCCAGTTTTAGATTCCGATGCTTCACTTCAGGTTTACTGTAACCCTTGGACCT
Source organism: Schistocerca americana (assembly GCF_021461395.2). Taxonomy (NCBI): domain Eukaryota; kingdom Metazoa; phylum Arthropoda; class Insecta; order Orthoptera; family Acrididae; genus Schistocerca; species Schistocerca americana. The sequence goes on along the minus strand of NW_025725687.1, from coordinate 735,816 downwards.
TCTTATTGACGATGAAACACAGAAATTGCATCCGAATTTAATACAAAAGGCACAATGCTGACTTAAGTACAAGAGGACTGACACTCTAACTTTATATGATTTGAACCTCTCCTGTGATTCCAGTTTTAGATTCCGATTCTTCACTTCAGGTTTACTGTATACCTTGGACCTTCTTGTTGACGGTGAAACACAGATATTGCATACAAATTTAATACAAAAGGCAAAATGCCGACTTCAGTACAAGTAGACTGACACTCTAACTTTCTATGATTGAACCTCTCAAGTGAGTCCGGTTTTAGATTCCGATGCTTCACTTCAGGTTTACTGCATCCCTTGGAGCATCTTATTGACGATGAAACACAGAAATTGCATCCGAATTTAATACAAAAGGCACAAAGCCGACTTAAGTACAAGAGGACTGACACTCTAACGTTCTGTTAGTTGAACCTCTCCTGTGAGTCAAGTTATAGATTCCGATGCTTCACTTCAGGTTTACTGTATCCCTTGGACCTTCTTATTGACGATGACATACAGAAATTGCATCCGAATTTAATACAGAAGGCACAATGCCGACTTAAGTACAAGAGGACTGACACTCTAATTTTCTATGAGTTGAACCTCTCCTGTGAGTCCAGTTTTAGATTCCGATGCTTCACTTCAGGTTTACTGTATCCCTTGGACCTTCTTATTGACGATGAAACACAGAAATTGCATCCGAATTAAATACAAAACTCACAATGCCGACTCAAGTACAAGAGGACTGACACTCTTTCTATGATTTGAACTTCCCCTGTGAACCAGTTTTAGATTCCGATGCTTCACTTCAGGTTTACTGTATATCCTGGACCTTCTTATTGACGATGAAACACAGAAATTGCATCCGAATTTAATACAAAAGGCACAATGCCGACTTATGAACAAGAGGACCGACACTCTAACTTTCTATGAGTTGAACCTCTCCTGTGAGTCCAGTTTTAAATTCCGATGCTTTACTTCATGTTTACTGTATCCCTTGGACCTGCTTATTGACGATGAAACACAGAAATTGCATCCGACATTAATACAAAAGGCACAATGTCGACTTAAGTACAGGAGGACTCACACTCTAACTTTCTATGATTCAAAACCTCTCCTGTGAGTCCAGTTTTGAATCCGATGCTTCACTTCAGGTTTACTGTATCCCTTCAGCCTCCTAATTGACGATGAAACATAGAAATTGCATCCGAATTTAATACCAAAGGCACAATGCCGACTTAAGTACAAGAGGACTCACACTCTAGCTATCTATGATTTAAACCCCTACTGTGAGTCCAGTTTTAGATTCCGATGCTTCACTTCAGGTTTACTGTATCCCTTGGACATTCTTACTGACGACGAAACACGGAAATTGCATCCGAATTAAATACAGAAGTCACAATGCCGACTTAAGTACAAGAGGACTGACACTCTAACTTTCTATTAGTTGAACCTCTAATGTGAGACCAGTTTTAGATTCCGATGCTTCATTTCAGGTTTACTGTATCCCTTGGACCATCTTATTAACGATGAAACACAGAAGTTTAATACAAAAGGCACAATGCCGACTTAAGTACAAGAGGACTGGCACTCTAACCTTCTATGATTTGAACCTCTCCAGTGAGTCCAGTTTTAGTTTCCAATGCTTCATTTCAGGTTTACTGTATCCCTTGGACCTTCTTATTGACGATGAAACACAGAACTTGCATCAATTTATAATACAAAAGGCACAATGGCGACTTAATTACAAGACGACTGTCACTCTAACTTTCTATGATTTGAACCTCTCCAGTGAGTCCAGTTTTAGATTCCGATGCTTCACTTCAAGTTTACTGTATAACGCGGACCTTTTTATTGACGATGAAACACAGAAATTGCATCAAATTATAATACAAAAGGCACAATGGCGAATTAAGTACAAGAGGACTGACACTCTCACTTTCTATGATTTGAATCTCTCCAGTGAGTCCAGCTTTAGATTCCGATGCTTCACTTCAGGTTTACTGTATATCTTGGAAATTATTATTGATGATGAAACACAGAAATTGCATCCGAATTTAATACAAAAGGCACAATGCCGACTTAAGTACAAGAGGACTGACTCTCTAACTTTCTATTAGTTGAACCTCTCCAGTGAGACCAGTTTTAGATTCCGATGCTTCACTTCGTGTTTACTGTATCACTTGGACCTTCTTATTAACGATGAAACAGAGAAGTTTAATACAAAAGGCACAATGCCGACTTAAGTACAAGAGGACTGGCACTCTAACCTTCTATGATTTGAACCTCTCCAGTGAGTCCAGCTTTAGTTTCCGATGCTTCACTTCAGGTTTGCTGTATTCCTTGGACCTTCTTATTGACGATGAAACACAGAAATTGCATCAAATTATAATACAAAAGGCACAATGGTGAATTAAGTACAAGAGGACTGACACTCTAACTTTCTATGATTTGAACCTCTCCAGTGAGTCCAGTTTCAGATTCCGATGCTTCCCTTCAGGTTTACTGTATCCCTTGGACCTTCTTATTGACGATGATACACAGAAATTGCATCCGAATTTAATACAAAATTCACAATTCCGACTTAAGTACAAGAGGACTGACACTCTAACTTCCTATGAGTTGAACCTCTCCTGTGAGTCCAGTTTTAGATTCAGATGCTTCACTTCAGGTTTACTGTATCCCTTGGACCTTCTTATTGACGACGAAACACAGATATTGCATCCGAATTTAATTCAAAACACACAATGCCGACTTAAGTACAAGAGGACTGACACTCTAACTTTCTATGATTTGAACCACTCCTGTAAGTCCAGTTTAAGATTCCGATGCTTCACTTCAGGTTTACTGTATCCCTTGGACCTTCTTAAAGACGATGAAACACGGAAGTTGCATCCGAATTTAATACAAAAGGCACAATGCGGACTTAAGTACAAGAGGATTGACACTCTAACTTTATATAATTTGAACCTCTCCTGTGATTCCAGTTTTAGATTCCGATGCTTCACTACAGGTTTACTGTATACCTTGGACCTCCTTGTTGACGATGAAACACAGAAATTGCATCCGAATTTAATACAAAAGGCACAATGCCGACTTAAGTACAAGATGACTGACACTCTAACTTTCTATGAGTTGAACCTCTCCTGTGAGTTCAGTTTTAGATTCCGATGCTTCACTTCATTTTTACTGTATCCCTTGGAACTTCTTATTGACGATGAAACACAGAAATTGCATCCGAATTTAATACAAAACGCACAATGCCGACTTAAGTACAGGAGGACTGACACTCTAACTTTCTATGATTTTAATCCTCTCCTGTGAGTCCAGTTTTAGATTCCGATGCTTCACTTCAGGTTTACTGTATCCCTTGGACATTCTTATTTACGATGAAACACAGAAATTGCATCCAAATTTAATACAAAAGGCAAAATGCCGACTTCAGTACAAGTAGACTGACACTCTATCTTTCTATGATTTAACCTCTCAAGTGAGTCCGGTTTTAGATTCCGATGCTTCACTTCAGGTTTACTGCATCCCTTGGATCTTCTTATTGACGATGAAACACAGAAATTGCATCCGAATTTAATACAAAAGGCACAAAGCCGACTTAAGTAAAAGAGGACTGCAACTCTAACGTTCTATTAGTTGAACCTCTCCTGTGACTCCACTTATAGATTCCGATGCTTCACTTCAGGTTTCCTGTATCCCTTGGACCTTCTTATTGACGATGAAACATAGAAATTGCATCCGAATTTTATACAAAACGCACAATGCCGACTTAAGTACAAGAGGACTGACACTCTAACATTCTATGAGTTGAACCTCTCCTGTGAGTCCAGTTTTAGATTCCGATGCTTCACTTCAGGTTTACGGTATCCCTTGGACCTTCTTATTGACGATGAAACACAGAAATTGCATCCGAATTTAATACAAAAGGCACAATGCCAACTTAAGTAGAAGAGGACTGACACTCTAACTTTCTACGAGTTGAACCTCTCCTGTGAGTCCAGTTTTAAATTCCGATGCTTTACTTCATGTTTACTGTATCCCTTGGACCTGCTTATTGACGATGTAACACAGAAATTGCATCCGACATTAATACAAAAGGCACAATGTCGACTTAAGTACAGGAGGACTCACACTCTAACTTTCTATGATTCAAAACCTCTCCTGTGAGTCCAGTTTTAGAATCCGATGCTTCACTTCAGGTTTACTGTATCCCTTGGGCCTTCTTATTGACGATGAAACACAGAAATTGCATCCGAATTTAATACAAAAGGCACAATGCCGACATAAGTACAAGAGGACTCACACTCTAGCTATCTATGATTTAAACCTCTACTGTGAGTCCAGTTTTAGATTCCGATGCTTCATTTCAGGTTAACTGTATCCCATGGACCTTCTTATTGACGATGAAACACCGAAATTGCATCCGAATTTAATCCAAAAGGCACAATGCCGCCTTACGTACAAGAGGTGTGATACTCTAACTTTCTATGATTTGAACCTCTCCAGTGAGTCCGGTTTTAGATTCCGATGCTTCACTTCAGGTTTATTGTTTACCTTGGACCTTCTTATTGACGATGAAACATAGAAATAGCATCCGAATTTAATACAAAAGGCACAATGCCGACTTAAGTACAAGAGGACTGACATTCTTTCTACGATTAGAACCTCCCCTGTGAAACCAGTTTTAGATTCCGATGCTTCACTTCAGGTTTATTGTACCCCTTGGACCTTCTTATTGACGATGAAAGACAGATATAGCATCCGAATTTAATACAAAAGGCACAATGCCGTCTTAAGTACAAGAGGACTGACACTCTAACTTTCTATGATTAGAATCTCTCCTGTGAGGCCAGTTTTAGATTCCGATGCTTCACTTCAGGTTTACTGTATCCCTTGGACCTTCTTATTGACGATGAAACACAGAAATTGCATCCGAATTTAATACAATAGGCACAGTGCCGACTTAAGTACAAGAGGACTCACACTCTACCTATCTATGATTTAAACCTCTACTGTGAGTCCAGTTTTAGATTCCCATGCTTCACTTCAGGTTTACTGTATCCCTTGGACCTTCTTATTGACAATGAAACACAGAAATTGCATCCGAATTTAACACAAAAGGCAGAATGCCGACTTAAGTACAAGAGGACAGACACTTTAATTTTCTATGATTTTAACCTCTCCTGTGATTCCAGTTTTAGATCCCGATGCTTCACACCAAGTTTACTGTATCCCTTGGACCTTCTTATTGACGATGAAACACAGAAATTGCATCCGAATTTAATACAAAAGGCACAGTGCCGACTTAAGTACAAGAGGACTCACACTCTAACCTTCTTTGATTTGAACCTCTCCTGTGAGTCTAGTTTTAGATTCCGATGCTTCACTTCAGGTTTACTGTATCCCTTGGACCTTCTTATTGACGATGAAACACAGAAATTGCATCCGAATTTAATACATAAGGCACAATGCCGACATACGTACAAGAGGATTGACACTCTAACTTACTATGAGTTGAACCTCTCCTGTGAGTCCAGTTTTAGATTCCGATGCTTCACTTCAGGTTTACTGTATCAATTGGACCTTCTTATTGGCAATGAAACACAGAAATTGCATCCGAATTTAACACAAAAGACAGAATGCCGACTTAAGTACAAGAGGACAGACACTCTAACTTTCTATGATTTGAACCTCTCCCGTGATTCCAGTTTTAGATCCCGATGCTTCACAACAGGTTTACTGTATCCCTTGGACCTTCTTATTGACGATGAAACACAGAAATTGCATCCGAATTTAATACAAAAGGCACAATGCCGACTTACGTACAAGAGGACTGACACTCTAACTTTCTATGAGTTGAACCTCTCCTGTGAGTCTAGTTTTAGATTCCGATGCTTCACTTCAGGTTTACTGTATCCCTTGGACCTTCGTATTGACGATGAAACACAGAAATTGCATCCGAATTTAATACAATAGGCACAGTGCCGACTTAAGTACAAGAGGACTCACACTCTAGCTATCTATGATTCAAACCTCTACTGTGAGTCCATTTTTAGATTCCGATGCTTCACTTCAGGTTTACTGTATCCCTTGGACATTCTAATTGACGACGAAACACAGAAATTACATCCGAATTTAATACAAAAGTCACAGTGCCGACTAAAGTACAATAGGACTGACACTCTAACTTTCTTTGATTTGAACCTCTCCTGTGAGTCTAGTTTTAGATTCCGATGCTTCACTTCAGGTTTACTGTATCCCTTGGACCTTCTTATTGACGATGAAACACAGATATTGCATCCGAATTTAATACAAAAGGCACAATGCCGACTTAAGTACAAGAGGACTGACACACTAACTTTCTATGAGTTGAACCTCACCTGTGAGTCCAGTTTCAGATTCCGATGCCTTACTTCAAGTTTACTGTATCCCTTGGACCTGCTTATTGACGATGTAACACAGAAATTGCATCCGAATTTAATACAAAAGGCACAATGTCGACTTAAGAACAGAAGGACTCACACTCTAACTTTCTATGTTTTAAACCACTCCTGTGAGTCCAGTTTTAGATTCCGATGCTTCACTTCGGGATTACTGTATCCCTTGGGCACTCTTATTGACGGTGAAACACAGAAATTGCATCCGAATTTAACACAAAAGGCACAATGCCAACTTAAGTAGAAGAAGACTGACACTCTAACTTTCTACGAGTTGAACCTCTCCTGTGAGTCCAGTTTTAAATTCCGATGCTTTTCTTCATGTTTACTGTATCCCTTGGACCTGCTTATTGACGATGTAACACAGAAATTGCATCTGACATTAATACAAAAGGCACAATGTCGACTTAAGTACAGGAGGAGTCACACTCTAACTTTCTATGATTCAAAACCTCTCCTGTGAGTCCAGTTTTAGAATCCGACGCTTCACTTCAGGTTTACTGTATCCCTTGGCCCTTCTTATTGACGATGAAACATAGAAATTGCATCCGAATTTAATACAAAAGGCACAATGCCGACTTAAGTACAAGAGGACTCACACTCTAGCTATCTATGATTTAAACCTCTACTGTGAGTCCAGTTTTAGATTCCGATGCTTCATTTCAGGTTTACTGTATCCCATGGACCTTCTTATTGACGATGAAACACCGAAATTGCATCCGAATTTAATCCAAAAGGCACAATGCCGCCTTACGTACAAGAGGTGTGATACTCTAACTTTCTATGATTTGAACCTCTCCAGTGAGTCCAGTTTTAGATTCCGATGCTTCACTTCAGGTTTATTGTATACCTTGGACCTTCTTATTGACGATGAAACATAGAAATAGCATCCGAATTTAATACAAAAGGCACAATGCCGACTTAAGTACAAGAGGACTGACACTCTTTCTACGATTAGAACCTCCCCTGTGAAACCAGTTTTAGATTCCGATGCTTCACTTCAGGTTTATTGTACCAGTTGGACCTTCTTATTGACGATGAAAGACAGATATAGCATCCGAATATAATACAAAAGGCACAATGCCGTCTTAAGTACAAGAGGACTGACACTCTAACTTTCTATGATTAGAATCTCTCCTGTGAGGCCAGTTTTAGATTCCGATGCTTCACTTCAGGTTTACTGTATCCCTTGGACCTTCTTATTGACGATGAAACACAGAAATTGCATCCGAATTTAATACAATAGGCACAGTGCCGACTTAAGTACAAGAGGACTCACACTCTACCTATCTATGATTTAAACCTCTACTGTGAGTCCAGTTTTAGATTCCCATGCTTCACTTCAGGTTTACTGTATCCCTTGGACCTTCTTATTGACAATGAAACACAGAAATTGCATCCGAATTTAACACAAAAGGCAGAATGCCGACTTAAGTACAAGAGGACAGACACTCTAATTTTCTATGATTTTAACCTCTCCTGTGATTCCAGTTTTAGATCCCGATGCTTCACACCAAGTTTACTGTATCCCTTGGACCTTCTTATTGACGATGAAACACAGAAATTGCATCCGAATTTAATACAAAAGGCACAGTGCCGACTTAAGTACGAGAGGACTCACACTCTAACCTTCTTTGATTTGAACCTCTCCTGTGAGTCTAGTTTTAGATTCCGATGCTTCACTTCAGGTTTACTGTATCCCTTGGACCTTCTTATTGACGATGAAACACAGAAATTGCATCCGAATTTAATACAAAAGAAACAATGCCGACTTACGTACAAGAGGACTGACACTCTAACTTTCTATGAGTTGAACCTCTCCTGTGAGTCTAGTTTTAGATTCCGATGCTTCACATCAGGTTTACTGTATCCCTTGGACCTTCTTACTGACGATGAAACACAGAAATTGCATCCGAATTTAATACAATAGGCACAGTGCCGACTTAAGTACAAGAGGACTCACACTCTAGCTATCTATGATTTCAACCTCTACTGTGAGTCCAGTTTTAGATTCCGATGCTTCACTTCAGGTTTACTGTATCCCTTGGACATTCTAATTGATGACGAAACACAGAAATTACATCCGAATTTAATACAAAAGTCACAGTGCCGACTTAAGTACAATAGGACTGACACTCTAACTTTCTTTGATTTGAACCTCTCCTGTGAGTCTAGTTTTAGATTCCGATGCTTCACTTCAGGTTTACTGTATCCCTTGGACCTTCTTATTGACGATGAAACACAGATATTGCATCCGAATTTAATACAAAAGGCACAATGCCGACTTAAGTACAAGAGGACTGACACACTAACTTTCTATGAGTTGAACCTCACCTGTGAGTCCAGTTTCAGATTCCGATGCCTTACTTCATGTTTACTGTATCCCTTGGACCTGCTTATTGACGATGTAACACAGAAATTGCATCCGAATTTAATACAAAAGGCACAATGTCGACTTAAGAACAGAAGGACTCACACTATAACTTTCTATGATTTAAACCACTCCTGTGAGTCCAGTTTTAGATTCCGTTGCTTCACTTCGGGATTACTGTATCCCTTGGGCACTCTTATTGACGATGAAACACAGAAATTGCATCCGAATTTAATACAAAAGGCACAATGCCAACTTAAGTAGAAGAGGACTGACACTCTAACTTTCTACGAGTTGAACCTCTTCTGTGAGTCCAGTTTTAAATTCCGATGCTTTACTTCATGTTTACTGTATCCCTTGGACCTGCTTATTGACGATGTAACACAGAAATTGCATCTGACATTAATACAAAAGGCACAATGTCGACTTAAGTACAGGAGGACTCACACTCTAACTTTCTATGATTCAAAACCTCTCCTGTGAGTCCAGTTTTAGAATCCGACGCTTCACTTCAGGTTTACTGTATCCCTTGGGCCTTCTTATTGACGATGAAACATAGAAATTGCATCCGAATTTAATACAAAAGGCACAATGCCGACTTAAGTACAAGAGGACTCACACTCTAGCTATCTATGATTTAAACCTCTACTGTGAGTCCAGTTTTAGATTCCGATGCTTCATTTCAGGTTTACTGTATCCCATGGACATTCTTATTGACGATGAAACACCGAAATTGCATCCGAATTTAATCCAAAAGGCACAATGCCGCCTTACGTACAAGAGGTGTGATACTCTAACTTTCTATGATTTGAACCTCTCCAGTGAGTCCAGTTTTAGATTCCGATGCTTCACTTCAGGTTTATTGTATACCTTGGACCTTCTTATTGACGATGAAACATAGAAATAGCATCCGAATTTAATACAAAAGGCACAATGCCGACTTAAGTACAAGAGGACTGACACTCTAACTTTCTATGATTAGAATCTCTCCTGTGAGGCCAGTTTTAGATTCCGATGCTTCACTTCAGGTTTACTGTATCCCTTGGACCTTCTTATTGACGATGAAACACAGAAATTGCATCCGAATTTAATACAATAGGCACAGTGCCGACTTAAGTACAAGAGGACTCACACTCTACCTATCTATGATTTAAATCTCTACTGTGAGTCCAGTTTTAGATTCCCATGCTTCACTTCAGGTTTACTGTATCCCTTGGACCTTCTTATTGACAATGAAACACAGAAATTGCATCCGAATTTAACACAAAAGGCAGAATGCCGACTTAAGTACAAGAGGACAGATACTCTAATTTTCTATGATTTTAACCTCTCCTGTGATTCCAGTTTTAGATCCCGATGCTTCACACCAAGTTTACTGTATCCCTTGGACCTTCTTATTGACGATGAAACACAGAAATTGCATCCGAATTTAATACAAAAGGCACAGTGCCGACTTAAGTACGAGAGGACTCACACTCTAACCTTCTTTGATTTGAACCTCTCCTGTGAGTCTAGTTTTAGATTCCGATGCTTCACTTCAGGTTTACTGTATCCCTTGGACCTTCTTATTGACGATGAAACACAGAAATTGCATCCGAATTTAATACATAAGGCACAATGCCGACTTACGTACAAGAGGATTGACACTCTAACTTTCTATGAGTTGAACCTCTCCTGTGAGTCCAGTTTTAGATTCCGATGCTTCACTTCAGGTTTACTGTATCCCTTGGACCTTCTTATTGACAATGAAACACAGAAATTGCATCCGAATTTAACACAAAAGACAGAATGCCGACTTAAGTACAAGAGGACAGACACTCTAACTTTCTATGATTTGAACCTCTCCCGTGATTCCAGTTTTAGATCCCGATGCTTCACAACAGGTTTACTGTATCCCTTGGACCTTCTTATTGACGATGAAACACAGAAATTGCATCCGAATTTAATACAAAAGGCACAATGCCGACTTACGTACAAGAGGACTGACACTCTAACTTTCTATGAGTTGAACCTCTCCTGTGAGTCTAGTTTTAGATTCCGATGCTTCACTTCAGGTTTACTGTATCCCTTGGACCTTCTTATTGACGATGAAAAACAGAAATTGCATCCGAATTTAATACAATAGGCACAGTGCCGACTTAAGTACAAGAGGACTCACACTCTAGCTATCTATGATTTCAACCTCTACTGTGAGTCCAGTTTTAGATTCCGATGCTTCACTTCAGGTTTACTGTATCCCTTGGACATTCTTATTGACGACGAAACACAGAAATTAAATCCGAATTTAATACAAAAGTCACAGTGCCGACTTAAGTACAATAGGACTGACACTCTAACTTTCTTTGATTTGAACCTCTCCTGTGAGTCTAGTTTTAGATTCCGATGCTTCACTTCAGGTTTACTGTATCCCTTGGACCTTCTTATTGACGATGAAACACAGATATTGCATCCGAATTTAATACAAAAGGCACAATGCCGACTTAAGTACAAGAGGACTGACACACTAACTTTCTATGAGTTGAACCTCACCTGTGAGTCCAGTTTCAGATTCCGATGCCTTACTTCATGTTTACTGTAACCCTTGGACCTGCTTATTGACGATGTAACACAGAAATTGCATCCGAATTTAATACAAAAGGCACAATGTCGACTTAAGAACAGAAGGACTCACACTATAACTTTCTATGATTTAAACCACACCTGTGAGTCCAGTTTTAGATTCCGATGCTTCAATTCGGGATTACTGTATCCCTTGGGCACTCTTATTGACGATGAAACATAGAAATTGCATCCGAATTTAATACAAAAGGCATAATGCCGACTTAAGTACAAGAAGACTCACACCCTAGCTATCTATGATTTAAACTTCTACTGTGAGTCCAGTTTTAGATTTCGATGCTTCACTTCAGGTTTACTGTATCCCTTGGACATTCTTATTGACGACGAAACACGGAAATTGCATCCGAATTCAATACAGAAGTCACAATGCCGACTTAAGTACTAGAGGACTGACACTTTAACTTTCTTTGATTTGAACCTCTCCTGTGAGTCTAGTGTTAGATTCCGATGCTTCACTTTAGGTTTACTGTATCCCTTGGGCCTTCTTATTGTCGATGAAACACAGAAATTGCATCCGAAATTAATACAAAAGGCACAATGCCGACTTAAGTACAAGAGGACTGACACTCTCACTTTCTATGATTTGAACCTCTCCAGTGAGTCCATTTTTAGATTCCGATTCTTCACTTCAGGTTTACTGTATCCCTTGGACCTTCTTATTGACGATGAAACACAGAAATTTCATCAAATTATAATACAAAAGGCACAATGGCGAATTAAGTACAAGAGGACTGACACTCTCACTTTCTATGATTTGAACCTCTCCAGTGAGTCCAGTTTTAGATTCCGATGCTTGACTTCAGGTTTACTGTATACCTTGGACTTTCTTATTGACGATGAAACACAGAAATTGCATCCGAATTTAATACTAAAGGCACAATGCCGACTTAAGTACAAGAGGACGGACACTCTAACTTTCTATGAGTAGAACCTCTCCTTTGAGTCCAGTTTAACATTCCGATGCTTTACTTCAGGTTTACTGTATCCCTTGGACCTTCTAATTGACGATGAAACACAGAAATTGCATCCGAATTTAATACAAAAGGCACAATGCCGACTTAAGTACAAGAGGACTGACACTCTAAATTTCTATAAGTTGAACCTCTCCTGTGAGTCCAGTTTTAGATTCCGATGCTTTACTTCAGGGTTACTGCATACCTTGGATCTTCTTATTGACGATGAAACACAGAAATTGCATCCGAATTTAATACAAAAGGCACAATGCCGAATTAAGTACAAGAGGACTGACACTCTAACTTTCTATGATTTGCACCTCTCCTGTGGGCTGAGTTCTAGATTCCGATGCTTCACTTTAGGTTTACTGTATCCCTTGGACCTTCTTATTGACGATGAAACACAGAAATTGCATCCGAATTTAATACAAAAAGCACAATGCCGCCTTACGAACAAGAGGTGTGATACTCTAACTTTCTATGATTTGAACCTCTCCAGTGAGACCAGTTTTAGATTTCGATGCTTCACTTCAGGTTTATTGTATACCTTGGACCTTCTTATTGCCGATGAAACATAGAAATAGGATCCGAATTTAATACAAAAGGCACAATGCCGACTTAAGTACAAGAGGACTGACACTCTAACTTTCTATTAGTTGATCCCCTCCTGTGAGACCAGTTTTAGATTCCGATGCTTCACTTCAGGTTTACTGTATCCTTTGGACCTTCTTATTAACGATGAAACACAGAAGTTTAATACAAAAGGCACAATGAGGACTTAAGTACAAGAGGACTGGCACTCTAAACGTCTATGATTTGAACCTCTCCAGTGAGTCCAGTTTTAGTTTCCGATGCTTCACTTCAGGTTTACTGTATCCCTAGGACCTTCTTATTGACGATGAAACACAGATATTGCATCAAATTATAATACAAGAGGCACAATGGCGACATAGGTACAAGAGGACTGACACTCTAACTTTCAATGATTTGAACCTCTCCAGTGAGTCCAGCTTTAGATTCCGATGCTTCACTTCAGGTTTACTGTATCCCTTGGCCCTTCTTATTGACGATGAAACACAGAAATTGCATCCGAAGTTAATACAAAAGGCACAATGCCGCCTAACGTACAAGAGGTGTTATACTCTAACTTTCTATGATTTGAACCTCTCCAGTGAGTCCAGTTTTAGATTCCGATGCTTCACTTCAGGTTTATTGTATACCTTGGACCTTCTTATTGACGATGAAACATAGAAATAGCATCCGAATTTAATACAAAAGGCACAATGCCGACTTAAGTACAAGAGGACTGACATTCTTTCTATGCTTTGAACCTCCCCTGTGAAACCAGTTTTAGATTCCGATGCTTCACTTCAGGTTTACTGTACCCCTTGGACTTTCCTATTGATGATGAAACACCGAAATTGCATAAGAATTTAATACAAAAGGCACAATGCCGACTTAAAGACAAGAGGACTGATACTCTAACTTTCTATGAGTTGAACCTCTCCTGTGTGTCCAGTTTTAGATTCCGATGCTTTACTTCAGGTTTACTGTGTCCCATGGACCTTCTAATTAACGATGAAACACAGAAATTGCATCCGAATTTAATACAAAATGCACAATGCCGACTTAAGTACAAGAGGACTGACACTCTAAATTTCTATAAGTTGAACCTCTCCTGTGAATCCAGTTTTAGATTCCAATGCTTTACTTCAGGGTTACTGCATACCTTGGATCAACTTATTGACGATGAAACACAGAAATTGCATCCGAATTTAATACAAAAGGCACAATGCCGACTTAAGTACAAGAAGACTGACACTCTAACTTTCTATGATTTGTACCTCTCCTGTGAGTTGAGTTCTAGATTCCGATGCTTCACTTCAGGTTTACTGTATATCTTGGACCTTCTTATTGACGATGAAACACAGATATTGCACCTGAATTTAATACAAAAGGCACAATCCCGGCTTAAGTACAAGAGGACTGACACTCTAACATTCTATGAGTTGAACCTCTCCTGTGGGTCCAGTTTTAGATTCCGATTCTTTACTTCAGGTTTACTGTATATCTTGGACCTTCTTATTGACGATGAAACACAGAAATTGCATCCAAATTTAATACAAAAGGCACAATGCCGACTAAAGTACAAGAGGACTGACACTCTAACTTTCTATTTGTTGAAACTCTCCTGTGAGACCAGTTTTAGAATCCGATGCTTCACTTCAGGTTTACTGTATCCCATGGACCTTCTTATTGACAATGAAACACAGAAATTTAATACAAAAGGCACAATGCCGACTTAAGTACAAGAGGACAGTCCAACTTTCTATGATTTGAACCTCTCCTGTGAGTCCAGTTTTAGATTCCGATGCTTCACTTCAGATTTACTGTATCCCTTGGACCACCATATTGACGATAAAACACATAAATTGCATCCGAATTTAATACAAAGGGCACAATGCCGACTTAAGTACAAGAGGACTGATACTCTAACTTTCTATGAGTTGAACCTCTCCTGTGTGTCCAGTTTTAGATTCCGATGCTTTACTTCAGGTTTACTGTGTCCCATGGACCTTCTAATTAACGATGAAACACAGAAATTGCATCCGAATTTAATACAAAATTCACAATGCCGACTTAAGTACACGAGGACTGACACTCTTTCTACGATTTGAACCTCCCCTGTGAAACCAGTTTTAGATTCCGATGCTTCACTTCAGGTTTCCTGTATACCATGGACCTTCTTATTGACGATGAAACACAGGAAATGCATCCGAATTTAATACAAAAGGCACAATGCCGACATAAGTACAAGAGGACTGACACTCTAACTTTCGATGATTTGTACCTCTCCTGTGAGTTGATTTCTAGATTCCGATGCTTCACTTCAGGTTTGCTGTATCCCTTGGAGCTTCTTATTGACGATGAAACACAGAAATTACATCCGAATTTAATACAAAAGGCACAATGCCGACTTAAGTACAAGAGGACTGACACTCTAACTTTCTATGATTTGAACCTCTCCAGTGAGTCCAGTTTTAGATTCCGATGCTTCACTTCAGGTTTATTGTATACCTTGGACCTTCTTATTGAAGATGAAACACAGAAATTGCATCCGAAATTAATACAAAAGGCACAATGCCGACTTAAGTACAAGAGGACTGACACTCTTTCTATGATTTGAACTTCCCCTGTGAAACCAGTTTTAGATTCCGATGCTTCACTTCAGGTTTAATGTATACCTTGGACCTTCTTATTGACGATGAAACACAGAAATTATATCCGAAATTAATACAAAAGGCAAAATGCCGACAAAGTACAAGAGGACTGACACTCTAACTTTCTATGATTAGAACCTCTCCTGTGGGCCAGTTTTAGATTCAGATGCTTCACTTCAGGTTTACTGTATATCTTGGACCTTCTTATTGACGATGAAACACAGAAATTGCATCCGAATTTAATACAAAAGGCACAATGCCGACTGAAGTACAAGAGGACTGACACTCTAACATTCTATGAGTTGAACCTCTCCTATGAGTCCAGTTTTAGATTCCGATGCTTCACTTCAGGTTTGCTGTATATCTTGGACCTTCTTATTGACTATGAAACACAGAAATTGCATCCGAATTTAATACAAAAGGCACAATGCCGGCTTAAGTACAAGAGGACAGACACTCAAACTTTCTACTAGTTGAACCCCTCTTAAGAGACCAGTTTTAGATTCCGATGCTTCACTTCAGGTTTACTGTATCCCTTGGAGCTTCTTATTGACGATGAAACACAGAAATTTAATACAAAAGGCACAATGCCGACTTAAGTACAAGAGGACTGGCACTCTAACTTTCTATGATTTGAACCTCTCCAGTGAGTCCAGTTTTAGATTCCGATGCTTCATTTCAGGTTTACTGTATCCCTTAGACCTTCTTATTGACGATGAAACACAGAACTTGCATCCGAATTTAATACAAAAGGCACAATGCCGACTTAAGTACAAGAGGACTGACACTCCAACTTTCTATTATTTGAACCTCTCCAGTGAGTCCAGTTTTAGATTCCGATGCTTTACTTCAGGTTTACTGCATCTCTTGGACCTTCTAATTGACGATGAAGCACAGATATTGCATCCGAATTCAATACAAAAGGCACAATGCCGACTTAAGTACAAGAGGACTTACACTCTAACTTTCTATAAGTTGAACCTCTCGTGTGAGTCCAGTTTTAGATTCCGATGCTTTACTTCAGGGTTACTGCATACCTTGGATCTTCTTATTGACGATGAAACACAGAAATTGAATCCGAATTTAATACAAAAGGCACATTGCCGCATTACGTACAAGAGGTCTGACACTCTAACTTTCTATGATTTGAACCTCTCCAGTGAGTCCAGATTTAGATTCCGATGCTTCACTTCAGGTTTATTGTATACCTTGGATCTTCTTATTGATGATGAAACATAGAAATAGCATCCGAATATAATACAATAGGCACAATGCCGACTTAAGTACAAGAGGACTGACACTCTTTCTATGATTTGAACCTCCCCTGTGAAACCAGTTTTAGATTCCGATGCTTCACTTCAGGTTTACTGTACCCCTTGGACCTTCATATTGACGTTGAAACACAGATATTGCATCCGAATTTAATACAAAAGGCACAATGCCGACGTAAGTACAAATGGACAAACACACTAACTTTCTATTAGTTGAACCTCCCCTGTGAAACCAGTTTTAGATTCCCATGCTTCACTTCAGGTTTACTGTATCCCTTGACCTTCTTATTGACGATGAAGCACAGAAATTGCATTCGAATTTAATACAAAAAGCACAATGCCGACTTAAGTACAAGAGGACTGACACTCTAACTTTCTTTGTTTTAAACCTCTCCAGTGAGTCAAGTTTTAGATTCCGATGCTTCACTTCAGGTTTACTGTATCCCTTGGACCTTCTTATTGACGATGAAACACAGAAATTTAATAAAAAGGCACAATGCCGACTTAAGCACACGAGGACTGACACTCTTTCTACGATTTGAACCTCCCCTGTGAAACCAGTTTTAGATTCCGATGCTTCACTTCAGGTTTCCTGTATACCATGGACCATCTTATTGACGATGAAACACAGAAAATGCATCCGAATTTAATACTACAGGCACAATGCCGACATAAGTACAAGGGGACTGACACTCTAACTTTCGATGATTTGTACCTCTCCTGTGAGTTGAGTTCTTGATTCCGATGCTTCACTTCAGGTTTACTGTATCCCTTGGAGCTTCTTATTGACGATGAAACACAGAAATTGCATCCGAATTTAATACAAAAGGCACAATGCCGACTTAAGTACAAGAGGACTGACACTCTAACTTTCTATGATTTGAACCTCTCCAGTGAGCCCAGTTTTAGATTCCGATGCTTCACTTCAGGTTTATTGTATACCTTGGACCTTCTTATTGAAGATGAAACACAGAAATTGCATCCGAAATTAATACAAAAGGCACAATGCCGACTTAAGTACAACATCACTGACACTCTTTCTATGATTTGAACTTCCCCTGTGAAACCAGTTTTAGATTCCGATGCTTCACTTCAGGTTTACTGTATACCTTGGACCTTCTTATTGACGATGAAACACAGAAATTGCATCCGAAATTAATACAAAAGGCAAAATGCTGACAAAGTACAAGAGGACTAACACTCTAACTTTCTATGATTAGAACCTCTCCTGTGGGTCCAGTTTTAGATTCAGATGCTTCACTTCAGGTTTACTGTATATCTTGGACCATCTTATTGACGATAAAACACAGAAATTGCATTCGAATTTAATACAAAAGGCACAATGCCGACTTATGTACATGAGGACAGACACTCTAACTTTCTATTAGTTGAACCCCTCTTGTGAGACCAGTTTTAGATTCCGATGCTTCACTTCAGGTTTACTGTATCCCTTGGAGCTTCTTATTGACGATGAAACACAGAAATTTAATACAAAAGGCACAATGCCGACTTAAGTACAAGTGGACTGGCACTCTAACTTTCTATGATTTGAACCTCTCCAGTGAGTCCAGTTTTAGATTCCGATGCTTCACTTCAGGTTTACTGTATCCCTTAGACCTTCTTATTGACGATGAAACACATAACTTGCATCCAAATTTAATACAAAAGGCACAATGCCGACTTAAGTACTAGAGGACTGACACTCCAACTTTCTATGATTTGAACCTCTCCAGTGAGTCCAGTTTTAGATTCCGATGCTTTACTTCAGGGTTACTGCATACCTTGGATCTTCTTATTGACGATGAAACACAGAAATTGCATCCGAATTTAATACAAAAGGCACAATGCCGACTTAAGTACAAGAGGACTGACACTCTAACTTTCTATGAGTTGAACCCCTCCTGTGAGTCCAGTTTTAGATACCGATGCTTTACTTCAGGTTTACTGCATCTCTTGGACCTTCTAATTGACGATGAAACACAGATATTGCATCCGAATTCAATACAAAAGGCACAATGCCGACTTAAGTACAAGAGGACTGACACTCTAACTTTCTATAAGTTGAACCTCTCGTGTGAGTCCAGTTTTAGATTCCGATGCTTTACTTCAGGGTTACTGCATACCTTGGATCTTCTTATTGACGATGAAACACAGAAATTGCATCCGAATTTAATACAAAAGGCACATTGCCGTATTACGTACAAGAGGTCTGACACTCTAACTTTCTATGATTTGAACCTCTCCAGTGAGTCCAGATTTAGATTCCGATGCTTCACTTCAGGTTTATTGTATACCTTGGATCTTCTTATTGATGATGAAACATAGAAATAGCATCCGAATATAATACAATAGGCACAATGCCGACTTAAGTACAAGAGGACTGACACTCTTTCTATGATTTGAACCTCCCCTGTGAAACCAGTTTTAGATTCCGATGCTTCTCTTGAGGTTTACTGTACCCCTTGGACCTTCATGTTGACGTTGAAACACAGATATTGCATCCGAATTTAATACAAAAGGCACAATGATGACGTAAGTACAAATGGACAAACACACTAACTTTCTATTAGTTGAACCTCCCCTGTGATACCAGTTTTAGATTCCCATGCTTCACTTCAGGTTTACTGTATCCCTTGACCTTCTTATTGACGATGAAGCACAGAAATTGCATTCGAATTTAATACAAAAAGCACAATGCCGACTTAAGTACAAGAGGACTGACACTCTAACTTTCTTTGTTTTAAACCTCTCCAGTGAGTCAAGTTTTAGATTCCGATCCTTCACTTCAGGTTTACTGTATCCCTTGGACCTTCTTATTGACGATGAAACACAGAAATTTAATACAAAAGGCACAATGCCGACTTAAGTACACGAGGACTGACACTCTTTCTACGATTTGAACCTCCCCTGTGAAACCAGTTTTAGATTCCGATGCTTCACTTCAGGTTTCCTGTATACCATGGACCATCTTATTGACGATGAAACACAGAAAATGCATCCGAATTTGATACTAAAGGCACAATGCCGACATAAGTACAAGGGGACTGACACTCTAACTTTCGATGATTTGTACCTCTCCTGTGAGTTGAGTTCTTGATTCCGATGCTTCACTTCAGGTTTACTGTATCCCTTGGAGCTTCTTATTGACGATGAAACACAGAAATTGCATCCGAATTTAATACAAAAGGCACAATGCCGACTTAAGTACAAGAGGACTGACACTCTAACTTTCTATGATTTGAACTTCCCCTGTGAAACCAGTTTTAGATTCCGATGCTTCACTTCAGGTTTACTGTATACCTTGGACCTTCTTATTGACGATGAAAGACAGAAATTGCATCCGAAATTAATACAAAAGGCAAAATGCTGACAAAGTACAAGAGGACTAACACTCTAACTTTCTA
The DNA here is from genome assembly GCF_021461395.2 of Schistocerca americana. Taxonomy (NCBI): domain Eukaryota; kingdom Metazoa; phylum Arthropoda; class Insecta; order Orthoptera; family Acrididae; genus Schistocerca; species Schistocerca americana. The sequence goes on along the minus strand of NW_025725687.1, from coordinate 715,513 downwards.
TGATTAGAACCTCTCCTGTGGGTCCAGTTTTAGATTCCGATGCTTCACTTCAGGTTTACTGTATATCTTGGACCTTCTTATTGACGATGAAACACAGAAATTGCATCCGAATTTAATACAAAAGGCACAATGCCGACTTATGTACATGAGGACAGACACTCTAACTTTCTATTAGTTGAACCCCTCTTGTGAGACCAATTTTAGATTCCGATGCTTCACTTCAGGTTTACTGTATCCCTTGGAGCTTCTTATTGACGATGAAACACAGAAATTTAATACAAAAGGCACAATGCCGACTTAAGTACAAGTGGACTGGCACTCTAACTTTCTATGATTTGAACCTCTCCAGTGAGTCCAGTTTTAGATTCCGATGCTTCACTTCAGGTTTACTGTATCCCTTAGACCTTCTTATTGACGATGAAACACATAACTTGCATCCAAATTTAATACAAAAGGCACAATGCCGACTTAAGTACTAGAGGACTGACACTCCAACTTTCTATGATTTGAACCTCTCCAGTGAGTCCAGTTTTAGATTCCAATGCTTTACTTCAGGGTTACTGCATACCTTGGATCTTCTTATTGACGATGAAACACAGAAATTGCATCCGAATTTAATACAAAAGGCACAATGCCGACTTAAGTACAAGATTACTGACACTCTAACTTTCTATGATTTGTACCTCCCCTGTGAGTTGAGTTCTAGATTCCGATGCTTCACTTCAGGTTTACTGTATCCCTTGGACCTTCTTATTGACGATGAAACCCAGAAATTGCATCCGAATTTAATACAAAAGGCACAATGCCGCATTACGTACAAGAGGTCTGACACTCTAACTTTCTATGATTTGAACCTCTCCAGTGAGTCCAGTTTTAGATTCCGATGCTTCTCTTCAGGTTTATTCTATACCTTGGACCTTCTTATTGACGATGAAACATAGAAATTTAATGCAAAAGGCACAATGCCGACTTAAGTACACGAGGACTGACACTCTTCCCATGATTTCAACCTCCCCTGCGAAACCAGTTTTAGATTCCGATGCTTCACTTCAGGTTTCCTGTATACCATGGACCTTCTTATTGACGATGAAACACGGAGATAGCATCCGAATTTGATACAAAAGGCACAATGCCGACTTAAGTACAAGAGGACTGACACTCATTCTATGATTTGAACCTCCCCTGTGAAACCAGTTTTAGATTCCGATGCTTCACTTCAGGTTTACTGTACCCCATGGACCTTCATATTGACGATGAAACACAGATATTGCATCCGAATTTAATACAAAAGGCACAATGCCATCTTAAGTACAAGAGGACTGACACTCTCTCTTTCTATTAGTTGAACCTCTCCTGTGAGAATAGTTTTAGATTCCGATGCTTCACTTCAGGTTTACAGTATCCCTTGGACCTTCTTATTGACGATGAAACACAGAAATTTAATGCAAAAGGCACAATGCCGACTTAAGTACACGAGGACTGACACTCTTCCTATGATTTGAACCTCCCCTGCGAAACCAGTTTTAGATTCCGATGCTTCACTTCAGGTTTCCTGTATACCATGGACCTTCTTATTGACGATGAAACACGGAGATAGCATCCGAATTTAATACAAAAGGCACAATGCCGACATAAGTACAAGAGGAGTGACACTCTAACTTTCGATGATTTGTACCTGTCCTGTGAGTTGAGTTCTAGATTCCGATGCTTCACTTCAGGTTTGCTGTATATCTTGGAGCTTCTTATTGACGATAAAACACAGAAATTGCATCCGAATTTAATACAAAAGGCACAATGCCGTCTTAAGTACAAGAGGACTGACACTCTTTCTATGACTTGAACTTCCCCTGTGAAACCAGTTTTAGATTCCGATGCTTCACTTCAGGATTACTGTATACCTTGGACTTTCTTATTGTCGATGAAACACAGAAATTGCATCCGAATTTAATACAAGAGGCACAATGCCGTCTTAAACACAAGAGGACTGACACTCTAACTTTCTATGATTAGAACCTCTCCTGTGAGTTCAGTTTTAGATTCAGATGCTTCACTTCAGGTTTACTGTATATCTTGGACCTTCTTATTGACGATGAAACACAGAAATTGCATCCGAATTTAATACAAAAGCACAATGCCGACTGAAGTACAAGAGGACTGACACTCTAACATTCTATGTGTTGAACCTCTTCTGTGAGACCAGTTTTAGATTCCGATGCTTCACTTCAGGTTTACTGTATATCTTGGACCTTCTTATTGACAATGAAACACAGAAATTGCATCCGAATTTAATACAAAAGGCAAAATGCCGACTTAAGTACAAGAGGACTGACACTCTAACTTTCTATTAGTTGAACCCCTGTTGTAAGACCAGTTTTAGATTCCGATGCTTCACTTCAGGTTTACTGTATCCCTTGGAGCTTCTTATTGACGATGATACACAGAAATTTAATACAAAAGGCACAATGCCGACTAAAGGACAAGAGGACTTTCACTCTAACTTTCTATGATTTGAACCACTCCAGTGAGTCCAGTTTTAGATTCCGATGCTTCACTTCGAGTTTACTGTATCCCTTGGACCTTCTTATTGACGATGAAACACAGAAATTGCATCGAATTTAATACAAAAGGCACAATGCCGACTTATGTGCAAGAGGACTGACACTCTAACATTCTATGGGTTGAACCTCTCCTGTGAGTCCAGTTTTAGATTCCGATGCTTCACTTCAGGTTTACTGTATATCTTGGACATTCCTATTGACGATGAAACACAGAAATTGCATCCGAAATTAATACAAAAGGCACAATGCCGACTTACGTACAAGAGGACTGACACTCTAACTTTCTATTAGTTGAACCTCTCCTGTGAGACCAGTTTTAAATTCCGATGCTCCACTTCTGGTTTACTGTATCCCTTGGATCTTCTTATTGACGATGAAACACAAAAATTGCATCCGAATTTAATACAAGAGGCACAATGCCCACTTAAGTACAAGAGGACTGACACACAAAATTTCTATGATTTGAACCTCTCCTGTGATTCCAGTTTTAGTGTCCGATGCTTCATTTCAGGTTTACTGTATACCTAGCACCTTCTTATTGACGACGAAATACAGTAATTTCAACCGAATTCAATACAAAAGGCACAATGCCTACATAAGTACAAGAGGACTGACACTCTAACTTTCTATGATTTGAACCTCTCCTGTGGGCCCCGTTTTAGATTCCGATGCTTCACTCCAGGTTTACTGGATACTTTGGACCTTTTTATTGACGATGAAACACAGAAATTGCATTCGAATTTAATACAAAAGTCACAATGCCGACGTAAGTACAAGAGGACTGACACACAGAATTTCTATGATATGAACCTCTCCTGTGATTCCAGTTTTTGATTCCGATGCTTCACTTCAGGTTTACTGTATACCTAGGACCTTCTTATTGACGAAGAAACATAAAAATTGCATCCGAATTTAATACAAAAGGCACAATGCCGACTTAAGTACAAGAGGGCTGACACTTTAATTTCCAATGATTTGAACCTCTCCTGTGAGTCCAGTTTTAGATTCCGATGCTTCACTTCAGGTTTACTGTATCCCTTGGACCTTCTTATTGACGATGAAACACAGAAATTGCATCCGAATTTAATACAAATGGCACAATGCCGACTTAAGTACAAGAGGACTGACACTCTAACTTTCCATGAGTTGAACCTCTCCTGTGAGTCCAGTTTTAGATTCCGATGCTTTACTTCAGGGTTACTGTACACCTTGGACCTTCTTATTGACGTTGAAACACAGAAATTGCATCCGAATTTAATACAAAAGGCACAATGCCGACTTAAGTACAAGAGGACTGACACTCTAACTTTCTATGATTGAACCTCTCCTGTGAGACCAGTTTTAGATTCCGATGCTTCACTTCAGGTTTACTGTATCCCCTGGACCTTCTTATTGACGATGAAACACAGAAATTTAATACAAAAGGCACAATGCCGACTTAAGTACAAGAGGACTGGCACTCAAACTTAATATGATTTGAACCTCTCCAGTGAGTCCAGTTTTAGATTCCGATGCTTTACTTCAGGTTTGCTGTATACCTTGGACCTTCTTATTGACGATGAAACACAGAAATTGCATCCGAATTTAATACAAAAGGCATAATGCCGACTTAAGTACAAGAGGACTGACACTCTAACTTTCTATGATATGAACCTGTCCTGTGAGTCCAGTTTTAGATTCCGATGCCTCACTTCAGGTTTACTGTATCCCTTGGACCTTCTAATAGACGATGAAACACAGAAATGGCATCCGAATTTAATACAAAAGGCACAATGCCGACTTAAGTACAAGAGGACTGACACTCTAAGTTTCTATTAGTTGAACCTCTCCTGTGAGTCCACTTTTAGATTCCGATGCTTTACTTCAGGTTTACTGTATACATTGGACCTTCTTATTGACGATGAAACACAGAAATTGCATCCGAATATAATTCAAAAGGCACAATGCCGACTTAAGTACAAGTGGACTGACACACTAACTTTCTATGAGTTGATCCTCTCCTATGAGTTCAGTTTTAGATTGCGATACTTCACTTCAGGGTTACTCTATCCCTTGGACCTTCTTATTGACGATGAAGCACAGAAATTTAATACAAAAGGCACAGTGCCGACTTAAGTACTAGAGGACTGGCACTTTAACTTTCTATGATTTGAACCACTCCAGTGAGTCCAGTTTTAGATTCCGATTCCTAACGTCAGGTTTACTGTATCCGTTGGACCTTCTTATTGACGATGAAACACCGAAATTGCATTCGAATTTAATACAAAAGGCACAATGCCGACTTAAGTACAAGAGGACTGACACTCTAACTTTCTATGAGTAGAACCTCTCCTGTGAGTCCAGTTTTAGTTTCCGATGCTTTACTTCTGGTTTACTGTATCCCTTGGACCTTCTAATAGACGATGAAACACAGATATTGCATCCTAATTTAATACAAACGGCACAATGCCGACTTAAGTACAAGAGGACTGACACTCTAACTTTCTATGAGTTGAACCTCTCCTGTGAGTCCAGTTTTAGATTCCGATCCTTCACTTCCGGTTTACTGTTTCCCTTGGACCATCTTATTCACGATGAGACACAGAAATTGCATCCGAAATTAATACAAAATACACAATGCCGACTTATGTACAAGAGGCCTGACACTCTAACTTTCTATGATTTCAACCTCTCCTGTGGGTCCAGTTTTAGATTCCGAACCTTCACTTCAGGTTTACTGTATCCATTGGACCTTCTTATAGACGATGAAACACAGAAATTGCATCCGAATTTAATACTAAAGGCACAATGCTGACTTAAGTACAAGAGGACTGACAATCTAACTTTTTATGATTTGAACCTCCCCAGTGAGTCCAGTTTCAGATTCCGATGCTTCACTTTAGGTTTACTGAATACCTTGGACCTTCTTATTGACGATGAAACACAGAAATTGCATCCGAATCTCATACAAAAGGCACAATGCCGACGTAAGTACAAGAGGACTGAAACTCTAACTTTCTATGAGTTGAACCTCTCCTGTGAGTCCAGTTTTAGATTCCGATGCTTTATTTCATGTTTACTGTATCCCTTGGAGCTTCTTACTGACGATGATACACAGAAATTGCATCTGAATTTGATACAATAGGCACAATACCGACATAAGTACAAGAGGACTGACACTCTAACTTTCTATGATTTGAACCTCTCCTGTGAGTCCAGTTTTGGATTCCCATGCTTTACTTCAGGTTTACTGTATACCTGGGACCTTCTTATTGACGATGAATCACAGAAATTGCATCCGAATTTAATACAAACGGCACAATGCCCACTTAAGTACAAGAGGAGTGACTCTCCAACTTTCAATGAGTTGAACCTCTCCTGTGAGTCCAGTATTAGATTCCGATGCTTTACTTCATCTTTACTGTATACCTTGGACCTTCTTATTGACGATGAAACACCGAAATTGCATCCAAATTTAATACAAAATGCAAATTGCCGACTTAAGTACAAGAGGACTGGCACTCTAACTTTCTATGAGTGGAACCTGTCCTGTGAGTCCAGTATTAGATTCCGATGCTTCACTTCAGGTTTACTGTATCTCTTGGACATTCGTATTGACGATGAAACACAGAAATTGCATCTGATTTTAATACAAAAGGCACAATGCCGACTTAAGTACAAGAGGACTGACACACTAACTTTCTCTGATTTGAACCTCTCCTGTGAGTCCAGTTTTAGATTCCGATGCTTCACTTCAGGTTTATTGTATACCTTGGACCATCTTATTGACGATAGATTACAGAAATTGCATCCGAATTTAATACAAAAGGCACAATGCCGACTTAAGTAAAAGAGGACTGACACTCAAACTTTCTCTCATTTGAACCACTCCTGTGAATTGAGTTTTAGATTCCGATGCTTCACTTCAGGTTTACTGTATCTCTTAGACCATCTTATTGACGATGAGACACAGAAATTGCATCCGAATTTAATACAAAAGGCACAATGCCGACTTAAGTACAAGAGGACTGACACTCTAATTTTCTATGATTTGTACCTCTAAAGTGGGTCCAGTTTTAGATTCCGAACCTTCACTTCAGGTTTACTGTATCACTTGGACCTTCTTATTGACGATGAAACACAGAAATTGCATCCGAATTTAATAGAAAAGGCACAATGCTGAATTAAGTACAAGAGGACTGACACTCTAACTTTCTATGATTTGAACCTCTCCAGTGAGTCCAGTTTTAGTTTCCGATGCTTCACTTCAGGTTTACTGTATACCTTGGACCTTCTTATTGACGATGAAACACAGAAAATGCATCCGAATTTCATACAAAAGGCACAATGCCGACATAAGTACAAGAGGACTGACACTCTAACTTTCTATGAGTTGAACCTCTCCTGTGAGTCCAGTTTTAGAGTCCGATGCTTTACTTCATGTTTACTGTATCCCTTGGACCTTCTTACTGACGATGATACACAGAAATTGCATCCGAATTTGATACAATAGGCACATTACCGACATAAGTACAAGAGGACTGACACTCTAACTTTCTATGATTTGAACCCCTCCTGTGAGTCCAGTTTAAGATTCCGATGCTTCACTTCAAGTTTACTGTATACCTGGGACCTTCTTATTCACGATGAAACACAGAAATTGCATCCGAATTTATTACAAAAGGCACAATGCCCACTTAAGTACAAGAGGTCTGACACTCTAACTATCAATGAGTTGAACCTCTCCTGTGAGTCCAGTTTTAGATTCCGATGCTTCACTTCAGGTTTACTGTATCCCTTGGATCTTCTTATTGACGATGAAACACAGAAATTGCATCCGATTTTAGTACAAAAGGCACAATGCCGACTTAAGTACAAGGGGATTGACACTCTATCTTTCTATGATTTGAACCTCTCCTGTGAATTGAGTTTTAGATTCCGATGCTTCACTTCAGGTTTACTGCATCCATTGGACCTTCTTATTGACGTTGAAACACAGAAATTGCATGCGAATGTAATACTAAAGGCACAATGCTGTCTTAAGTACAAGAGGACTGACACTCTAACTTTTTATGATTTGAACCTCTCCAGTGAGTCCAGTTTCAGATTCCCATGCTTCACTTCTGGTTTACTGTATACCTTGGACCTTCTTATTGACGATGAAACACAGAAATTGCATCCGAATTTCATACAAAAGGCACAATGCCGACGTAAGTACAAGAGGACTGACACTCTAACTTTCTATGAGTTGAACCTCTCCTGTGAGTCCAGTTTTAGATTCCGTTGCTTTACTTCAGGTTTACTGTATCCCTTGGACCTTCTTACTGACGATGATACACAGAAATTGCATCCGAATTTGATACAATAGGCACAATACCGACATAAGTACAAGAGGACTGACACTCTATTTTTCTATGATTTGAACCTCTCCTGTGAGTATAGTTTTGGATTCCGATGCTTTACTTCAGGTTTACTGTATACCTGGGACCTTCTTATTGACGATGAAACACAGAATTGCATCCGAATTTAATACAAAAGGCAAATTGACGACTTAAGTACAAGAGGACTGACACTCTAACTTTCTATGAGTTGAACCTCTCCTGTGAGTCCAGTATTAGATTCCGATGCTTCACTTCAGGTTTACAGTATCTCTTGGACCTTCTTATTGACGATGATACCCAGAAATTGCATCCGCATTTGATACAATAGGCACATTACCGACATAAGTACAAGAGGACTGACACTCTAACTTTCTATGATTTGAACCTCTCCTGTGAGTCCAGTTTAAGATTCCGATGCTTCACTTCAAGTTTACTGTATATCTGGGACCATCTTATTGACGATGAAACACAGAATTTGCATCCGAATTTATTACAAAAGGCACAATGCCCACTTAAGTACAAGAGGTCTGACACTCTAACTATCAATGAGTTGAACCTCTCCTGTGAGTTCAGTTTTAGATTCCGATGCTTCACTTCAGGTTTACTGTATCCCTAGGACCTTCTTATTGACGATGAAACACAGAAATCGCATCCGATTTTAATACAAAAGGCACAATGCCGACTTAAGTACAAGGGGACTGACACTCTAACTTTCTATGACTTGAACCTCTCCTGTGAGTCCAGTTTTAGATTCCGATCCTTCACTTCAGGTTTACTGTATCCCTTGGACCTTCGTATTGACGATGAAACACAGAAATTGCATCCGAATTTAATACAAAAGGCGCAATGCTGACTTAAGTACAAGAAAACTGACACTCTAATATTCTATGATTTGAACCTCTCCTGTGAGTCCAGTTTTAGATTCCGATCCTTCACTTCAGGTTTACTGTATCCCTTGGACCATCTTATTGACGATGAGACACAGAAATTGCATTAGAAATTAATACAAAAGGCACAATTCCGACTTATGTACAAGAGGACTGACACTCTAACTTTCTATGATTTTACCTCTCCTGTGGGTCCAGTTTTAGATTCCGAACCCTCACTTCAGGTTTACTGTATCCATTGGACCTTCTTATTGACGATGAAACACAGTAATTGCATCCGAATTTAATACTAAAGGCACAATGCTGACTTAAGTACAAGAGGACTGACACTCTAACTTTTTATGATTTGAACCTCCCCAGTGAGTCCAGTTTCAGATTCCGATGCTTCACTTCAGGTTTACTGTATACCTTGGACCTTCTTATTGACGATGAAACACAGAAATTGCATCCGAATTTCATACAAAAGGCACAATGCCGACGTAAGTACAAGAGGACTGAAACTCTAACTTTCTATGAGTTGAACCTCTCCTGTGAGTCCAGTTTTAGATTCCGATGCTTTATTTCATGTTTACTGTATCCCTTGGAGCTTCTTACTGACGATGATACAAAGAAATTGCATCTGAATTTGATACAATAGGCACAATACCGACATAAGTACAAGAGGACTGACACTCTAACTTTCTATGATTTGAACCTCTCCTGTGAGTCCAGTTTTGGATTCCCATGCTTTACTTCAGGTTTACTGTATACCTGGGACCTTCTTATTGACGATGAAACACAGAAATTGCATCCGAATTTAATACAAACGGCACAATGCCCACTTAAGTACAAGAGGAGTGACTCTCCAACTTTCAATGAGTTGAACCTCTCCTGTGAGTCCAGTATTAGATTCCGATGCTTTACTTCATCTTTACTGTATACCTTGGACCTTCTTATTGACGATGAAACACCGAAATTGCATCCAAATTTAATACAAAATGCAAATTGCCGACTTAAGTACAAGAGGACTGGCACTCTAACTTTCTATGAGTGGAACCTGTCCTGTGAGTCCAGTATTAGATTCCGATGCTTCACTTCAGGTTTACTGTATCTCTTGGACATTCGTATTGACGATGAAACACAGAAATTGCATCTGATTTTAATACAAAAAGCACAATGCCGACTTAAGTACAAGGGGACTGACACTCTAACTTTCTCTGATTTGAACCTCTCCTGTGAGTCCAGTTTTAGATTCCGATGCTTTATTTCATGTTTACTGTATCCCTTGGAGCTTCTTACTGACGATGATACACAGAAATTGCATCTGAATTTGATACAATAGGCACAATACCGACATAAGTACAAGAGGACTGACACTCTAACTTTCTATGATTTGAACCTCTCCTGTGAGTCCAGTTTTGGATTCCCATGCTTTACTTCAGGTTTACTGTATACCTGGGACCTTCTTATTGACGATGAAACACAGAAATTGCATCCGAATTTAATACAAACGGCACAATGCCCACTTAAGTACAACAGGAGTGACTCTCCAATTTTCAATGAGTTGAACCTCTCCTGTTAGTCCAGTGTTAGATTCCGATGCTTTACTTCATCTTTACTGTATACCTTGGACCTTCTTATTGACGATGAAACACCAAAATTGCATCCAAATTTAATACAAAATGCAAATTGCCGACTTAAGTACAAGAGGACTGGCACTCTAACTTTCTATGAGTGGAACCTGTCCTGTGAGTCCAGTATTAGATTCCGATGCTTCACTTCAGGTTTACTGTATCTCTTGGACATTCGTATTGACGATGAAACACAGAAATTGCATCTGATTTTAATACAAAAGGCACAATGCCGACTTAAGTACAAGAGGACTGACACTCTAACTTTCTCTGATTTGAACCTCTGCTGTGAGTCCAGTTTTAGATTCCGATGCTTCACTTCAGGTTTATTGTATACCTTGGACCATCTTATTGACGATGAATTACAGAAATTGCATCCGAATTTAATACAAAAGGCACAATGCCGACTTAAGTAAAGGAGGACTGACACTCAAACTTTCTCTCATTTGAACCACTCCTGTGAATTGAGTTTTAGATTCCGATGCTTCACTTCAGGATTACTGTATCTCTTAGACCATCTTATTGACGATGAGACACAGAAATTGCATCCGAATTTAATACAAAAGGCACAATGCCGACTTAAGTACAAGAGGACTGACACTCTAATTTTCTATGATTTGTACCTCTAAAGTGGGTCCAGTTTTAGATTCCGAACCTTCACTTCAGGTTTACTGTATCCCTTGGACCTTCTTATTGAGGATGAAACACAGAAATTGCATCCGATTTTAGTACAAAAGGCACAATGCCGACTTAAGTACAAGGGGATTGACACTCCATCTTTCTATGATTTGAACCTCTCCTGTGAATTGAGTTTTAGATTCCGATGCTTCACTTCAGGTTTACTGCATCCATTGGACCTTCTTATTGACGTTGAAACACAGAAATTGCATGCGAATGTAATACTAAAGGCACAATGCTGACTTAAGTACAAGAGGACTGACACTCTAACTTTTTATGATTTGAACCTCTCCAGTGAGTCCAGTTTCAGATTCCGATGCTTCACTTCTGGTTTACTGTATACCTTGGACCTTCTTATTGACGATGAAACACAGAAATTGCATCCGAATTTCATAGAAAAGGCACAATGCCGACGTAAGTACAAGAGGACTGACACTCTAACTTTCTATGAGTTGAACCTCTCCTGTGAGTCCAGTTTTAGATTCCGTTGCTTTACTTCAGGTTTACTGTATCCCTTGGACCTTCTTACTGACGATGATACACAGAAATTGCATCCGAATTTGATACAATAGGCACAATACCGACATGAGTACAAGAGGACTGACACTCTAACTTTCTATGATTTGAACCTCTCCTGTGAGTATAGTTTTGGATTCCGATGCTTTACTTCAGGTTTACTGTATACCTGGGACCTTCTTATTGACGATGAAACACAGAATTGCATCCGAATTTAATACAAAAGGCAAATTGACGACTTAAGTACAAGAGGACTGACACTCTAACTTTCTATGAGTTGAACCTCTCCTGTGAGTCCAGTATTAGATTCCGATGCTTCACTTCAGGTTTACAGTATCTCTTGGACCTTCTTATTGACGATGATACCCAGAAATTGCATCCGCATTTGATACAATAGGCACATTACCGACATAAGTACAAGAGGACTGACACTCTAACTTTCTATGATTTGAACCTCTCCTGTGAGTCCAGTTTAAGATTCCGATGCTTCACTTCAAGTTTACTGTATATCTGGGACCATCTTATTGACGATGAAACACAGAATTTGCATCCGAATTTATTACAAAAGGCACAATGCCCACTTAAGTACAAGAGGTCTGACACTCTAACTATCAATGAGTTGAACCTCTCCTGTGAGTTCAGTTTTAGATTCCGATGCTTCACTTCAGGTTTACTGTATCCCTAGGACCTTCTTATTGACGATGAAACACAGAAATCGCATCCGATTTTAATACAAAAGGCACAATGCCGACTTAAGTACAAGGGGACTGACACTCTAACTTTCTATGACTTGAACCTCTCCTGTGAGTCCAGTTTTAGATTCCGATCCTTCACTTCAGGTTTACTGTATCCCTTGGACCTTCGTATTGACGATGAAACACAGAAATTGCATCCGAATTTAATACAAAAGGCGCAATGCTGACTTAAGTACAAGAAAACTGACACTCTAATATTCTATGATTTGAACCTCTCCTGTGAGTCCAGTTTTAGATTCCGATCCTTCACTTCAGGTTTACTGTATCCCTTGGACCATCTTATTGACGATGAGACACAGAAATTGCATTAGAAATTAATACAAAAGGCACAATTCCGACTTATGTACAAGAGGACTGACACTCTACCTTTCTATGATTTTACCTCTCCTGTGGGTCCAGTTTTAGATTCCGAACCCTCACTTCAGGTTTACTGTATCCATTGGACCTTCTTATTGACGATGAAACACAGTAATTGCATCCGAATTTAATACTAAAGGCACAATGCTGACTTAAGTACAAGAGGACTGACACTCTAACTTTTTATGATTTGAACCTCCCCAGTGAGTCCAGTTTCAGATTCCGATGCTTCACTTCAGGTTTACTGTATACCTTGGACCTTCTTATTGACGATGAAACACAGAAATTGCATCCGAATTTCATACAAAAGGCACAATGCCGACGTAAGTACAAGAGGACTGAAACTCTAACTTTCTATGAGTTGAACCTCTCCTGTGAGTCCAGTTTTAGATTCCGATGCTTTATTTCATGTTTACTGTATCCCTTGGAGCTTCTTACTGACGATGATACAAAGAAATTGCATCTGAATTTGATACAATAGGCACAATACCGACATAAGTACAAGAGGACTGACACTCTAACTTTCTATGATTTGAACCTCTCCTGTGAGTCCAGTTTTGGATTCCCATGCTTTACTTCAGGTTTACTGTATACCTGGGACCTTCTTATTGACGATGAAACACAGAAATTGCATCCGAATTTAATACAAACGGCACAATGCCCACTTAAGTACAAGAGGAGTGACTCTCCAACTTTCAATGAGTTGAACCTCTCCTGTGAGTCCAGTATTAGATTCCGATGCTTTACTTCATCTTTACTGTATACCTTGGACCTTCTTATTGACGATGAAACACCGAAATTGCATCCAAATTTAATACAAAATGCAAATTGCCGACTTAAGTACAAGAGGACTGGCACTCTAACTTTCTATGAGTGGAACCTGTCCTGTGAGTCCAGTATTAGATTCCGATGCTTCACTTCAGGTTTACTGTATCTCTTGGACATTCGTATTGACGATGAAACACAGAAATTGCATCTGATTTTAATACAAAAAGCACAATGCCGACTTAAGTACAAGGGGACTGACACTCTAACTTTCTCTGATTTGAACCTCTCCTGTGAGTCCAGTTTTAGATTCCGATGCTTTATTTCATGTTTACTGTATCCCTTGGAGCTTCTTACTGACGATGATACACAGAAATTGCATCTGAATTTGATACAATAGGCACAATACCGACATAAGTACAAGAGGACTGACACTCTAACTTTCTATGATTTGAACCTCTCCTGTGAGTCCAGTTTTGGATTCCCATGCTTTACTTCAGGTTTACTGTATACCTGGGACCTTCTTATTGACGATGAAACACAGAAATTGCATCCGAATTTAATACAAACGGCACAATGCCCACTTAAGTACAACAGGAGTGACTCTCCAATTTTCAATGAGTTGAACCTCTCCTGTTAGTCCAGTGTTAGATTCCGATGCTTTACTTCATCTTTACTGTATACCTTGGACCTTCTTATTGACGATGAAACACCAAAATTGCATCCAAATTTAATACAAAATGCAAATTGCCGACTTAAGTACAAGAGGACTGGCACTCTAACTTTCTATGAGTGGAACCTGTCCTGTGAGTCCAGTATTAGATTCCGATGCTTCACTTCAGGTTTACTGTATCTCTTGGACATTCGTATTGACGATGAAACACAGAAATTGCATCTGATTTTAATACAAAAGGCACAATGCCGACTTAAGTACAAGAGGACTGACACTCTAACTTTCTCTGATTTGAACCTCTGCTGTGAGTCCAGTTTTAGATTCCGATGCTTCACTTCAGGTTTATTGTATACCTTGGACCATCTTATTGACGATGAATTACAGAAATTGCATCCGAATTTAATACAAAAGGCACAATGCCGACTTAAGTAAAGGAGGACTGACACTCAAACTTTCTCTCATTTGAACCACTCCTGTGAATTGAGTTTTAGATTCCGATGCTTCACTTCAGGATTACTGTATCTCTTAGACCATCTTATTGACGATGAGACACAGAAATTGCATCCGAATTTAATACAAAAGGCACAATGCCGACTTAAGTACAAGAGGACTGACACTCTAATTTTCTATGATTTGTACCTCTAAAGTGGGTCCAGTTTTAGATTCCGAACCTTCACTTCAGGTTTACTGTATCCCTTGGACCTTCTTATTGAGGATGAAACACAGAAATTGCATCCGATTTTAGTACAAAAGGCACAATGCCGACTTAAGTACAAGGGGATTGACACTCCATCTTTCTATGATTTGAACCTCTCCTGTGAATTGAGTTTTAGATTCCGATGCTTCACTTCAGGTTTACTGCATCCATTGGACCTTCTTATTGACGTTGAAACACAGAAATTGCATGCGAATGTAATACTAAAGGCACAATGCTGACTTAAGTACAAGAGGACTGACACTCTAACTTTTTATGATTTGAACCTCTCCAGTGAGTCCAGTTTCAGATTCCGATGCTTCACTTCTGGTTTACTGTATACCTTGGACCTTCTTATTGACGATGAAACACAGAAATTGCATCCGAATTTCATAGAAAAGGCACAATGCCGACGTAAGTACAAGAGGACTGACACTCTAACTTTCTATGAGTTGAACCTCTCCTGTGAGTCCAGTTTTAGATTCCGTTGCTTTACTTCAGGTTTACTGTATCCCTTGGACCTTCTTACTGACGATGATACACAGAAATTGCATCCGAATTTGATACAATAGGCACAATACCGACATGAGTACAAGAGGACTGACACTCTAACTTTCTATGATTTGAACCTCTCCTGTGAGTATAGTTTTGGATTCCGATGCTTTACTTCAGGTTTACTGTATACCTGGGACCTTCTTATTGACGATGAAACACAGAATTGCATCCGAATTTAATACAAAAGGCAAATTGACGACTTAAGTACAAGAGGACTGACACTCTAACTTTCTATGAGTTGAACCTCTCCTGTGAATCCAGTATTAGATTCCGATGCTTCACTTCAGGTTTACAGTATCTCTTGGACCTTCTTATTGACGATGATACCCAGAAATTGCATCCGCATTTGATACAATAGGCACATTACCGACATAAGTACAAGAGGACTGACACTCTAACTTTCTATGATTTGAACCTCTCCTGTGAGTCCAGTTTAAGATTCCGATGCTTCACTTCAAGTTTACTGTATATCTGGGACCATCTTATTGACGATGAAACACAGAATTTGCATCCGAATTTATTACAAAAGGCACAATGCCCACTTAAGTACAAGAGGTCTGACACTCTAACTATCAATGAGTTGAACCTCTCCTGTGAGTTCAGTTTTAGATTCCGATGCTTCACTTCAGGTTTACTGTACCCCAAGGACCTTCTTATTGACGATGAAACACAGAAATCGCATCCGATTTTAATACAAAATGCACAATGCCGACTTAAGTACAAGGGGACTGACACTCTAACTTTCTATGACTTGAACCTCTCCTGTGAGTCCAGTTTTAGATTCCGATCCTTCACTTCAGGTTTACTGTATCCCTTGGACCTTCGTATTGACGACGAAACACAGAAATTGCATCCGAATTTAATACAAAAGGCGCAATGCTGACTTAAGTACAAGAAAACTGACACTCTAATATTCTATGATTTGAACCTCTCCTGTGAGTCCAGTTTTAGATTCCGATCCTTCACTTCAGGTTTACTGTATCCCTCGGACCATCTTATTGACGATGAGACACAGAAATTGCATCCGAAATTAATACAAAAGGCACAATTCCGACTTATGTACAAGAGGACTGACACTCTAACTTTCTATAATTTTACGTCTCCTGTGGGTCCAGTTTTAGATTCCGAACCCTCACTTCAGGTTTACTGTATCCCTTGGACCTTCTTACTGACGATGATACACAGAAATTGCATCCGAATTTGATACAATAGGCACATTACCGACATAAGTACAAGAGGACTGACACTCTAACTTTCTATGATTTGAACCCCTCCTGTGAGTCCAGTTTAAGATTCCGATGCTTCACTTCAAGTTTACTGTATACCTGGGACCTTCTTATTCACGATGAAACACAGAAATTGCATCCGAATTTATTACAAAAGGCACAATGCCCACTTAAGTACAAGAGGTCTGACACTCTAACTATCAATGAGTTGAACCTCTCCTGTGAGTCCAGTTTTAGATTCCGATGCTTCACTTCAGGTTTACTGTATCCCTTGGACCTTCTTATTGAGGATGAAACACAGAAATTGCATCCGATTTTAGTACAAAAGGCACAATGCCGACTTGAGTACAAGGGGATTGACACTCCAACTTTCTATGATTTGAACCTCTCCTGTGAATTGAGTTTTAGATTCCGATGCTTCACTTCAGGTTTACTGCATCCATTGGACCTTCTTATTGACGTTGAAACACAGAAATTGCATGCGAATGTAATACTAAAGGCACAATGCTGACTTAAGTACAAGAGGACTGACACTCTAACTTTTTATGATTTGAACCTCTCCAGTGAGTCCAGTTTCAGATTCCGATGCTTCACTTCTGGTTTACTGTATACCTTGGACCTTCTTATTGACGATGAAACACAGAAATTGCATCCGAATTTCATACAAAAGGCACAATGCCGACGTAAGTACAAGAGGACTGACACTCTAACTTTCTATGAGTTGAACCTCTCCTGTGAGTCCAGTTTTAGATTCCGTTGCTTTACTTCAGGTTTACTGTATCCCTTGGACCTTCTTACTGACGATGATACACAGAAATTGCATCCGAATTTGATACAATAGGCACAATACCGACATAAGTACAAGAGGACTGACACTCTAACTTTCTATGATTTGAACCTCTCCTGTGAGTATAGTTTTGGATTCCGATGCTTTACTTCAGGTTTACTGTATACCTGGGACCTTCTTATTGACGATGAAACACAGAATTGCATCCGAATTTAATACAAAAGGCAAATTGACGACTTAAGTACAAGAGGACTGACACTCTAACTTTCTATGAGTTGAACCTCTCCTGTGAGTCCAGTATTAGATTCCGATGCTTCACTTCAGGTTTACAGTATCTCTTGGACCTTCTTATTGACGATGATACCCAGAAATTGCATCCGCATTTGATACAATAGGCACATTACCGACATAAGTACAAGAGGACTGACACTCTAACTTTCTATGATTTGAACCTCTCCTGTGAGTCCAGTTTAAGATTCCGATGCTTCACTTCAAGTTTACTGTATATCTGGGACCATCTTATTGACGATGAAACACAGAATTAGCATCCGAATTTATTACAAAAGGCACAATGCCCACTTAAGTACAAGAGGTCTGACACTCTAACTATCAATGAGTTGAACCTCTCCTGTGAGTTCAGTTTTAGATTCCGATGCTTCACTTCAGGTTTACTGTACCCCAAGGACCTTCTTATTGACGATGAAACACAGAAATCGCATCCGATTTTAATACAAAAGGCACAATGCCGACTTAAGTACAAGGGGACTGACACTCTAACTTTCTATGACTTGAACCTCTCCTGTGAGTCCAGTTTTAGATTCCGATCCTTCTCTTCAGGTTTACTGTATCCCTTGGACCTTCGTATTGACGATGAAACACAGAAATTGCATCCGAATTTAATACAAAAGGCGCAATGCTGACTTAAGTACAAGAAAACTGACACTCTAATATTCTATGATTTGAACCTCTCCTGTGAGTCCAGTTTTAGATTCCGATCCTTCACTTCAGGTTTACTGTATCCCTTGGACCATCTTATTGACGATGAGACACAGAAATTGCATCCGAAATTAATACAAAAGGCACAATTCCGACTTATGTACAAGAGGACTGACACTCTAACTTTCTATAATTTTACGTCTCCTGTGGGTCCAGTTTTAGATTCCGAACCCTCACTTCAGGTTTATTGTATCCATTGGACCTTCTTATTGACGATGAAACACAGTAATTGCATCCGAATTTAATACTAAAGGCACAATGCTGACTTAAGTACAAGAGGACTGACACTCTAACTTTTTATGATTTGAACCTCCCCAGTGAGTCCAGTTTCAGATTCCGATGCTTCACTTCAGGTTTACTGTATACCTTGGACCTTCTTATTGACGATGAAACACAGAAATTGCATCCGAATTTCATACAAATGGCACAATGCCGACGTAAGTACAAGAGGACTGACACTCTAACTTTCTATGAGTTGAACCTCTCCTGTGAGTCCAGTTTTAGATTCCGATGCTATACTTCAGGTTTACTGTATCCCTTGGACCTTCTTACTGACGTTGATACACAGAAATTGCATCCGAATTTGATACAATAGGCACAATACCGACATAGGTACAAGAGCACTGACACTCTAACTTTCTATGATTTGAACCTCTCCTGTGAGTCCAGTTTTGGATTCCGATGCTTTACTTCAGGTTTACTGTATACCTATGACCTTCTTATTGACGATGGAACACAGAAATTGCATCCGAATTTAATACAAAAGGCACAATACCGACTTAAGTACAAGAGGACTGACACTCTACCTTTCTATTTGTTGAACCTCTCCTGTGAGTCCAGTTTTAGATTCCGATGCTTTCCTTCAGGTTTACTGTATAGCTTGGAACCTCTTATTGACGATGAAACACAGAAATTGCATCCGAATTTAATACAAAAAGCAAATTGACGACTTAAGTACAAGAGGACTGACACTCTAACTTTCTATGAGATGAACCTCTCCTGTGAGTCCAGTTTTAGATTCCGATGCTTCACTTCAGGTTTACTGTATACCTTGGACCTTCTTATTGACGATGAAACACAGAAATTGCATCCGAATCTCATACAAAAGGCACAATGCCGACGTAAGTAATAGAGGACTGACATTCTAACTTTCTAAGAGTGGAACCTGTCCTGTGAGTCCAGTATTAGATTCCGATGCTTCACTTCAGGTTTACTGTATCTCTTGGACCTTTTCATTGACGATGAAACACAGAAATTGCATCTGATTTTAATACAAAAGGCACAATGCCGACTTAAGTACAAGAGGACTGACACTCTAATTTTCTATGATTTGTACCTCTCCAGTGGGTCCAGTTTTATATTCCGAACCTTCACTTCAGGTTTACTGTATCACTTGGACCTTCTTATTGACGATGAAACACAGAAATTGCATCCGAATTTAATAGAAAAGGCACAATGCTGACTTAAGTACAAGAGGACTGACACTCTATCTTTCTATGATTTGAACCTCTCCAGTGAGTCCAGTTTTAGTTTCCGACGCTTCACTTCAGGTTTACTGTATACCTTGGACCTTCTTATTGACGATGAGACACCGAAATTGCATCCGAATTTAATACAAAAGGCAAAATGCCGACTTAAGTACAAGAGGACTGACACTCAAACTTTCTATGAGATGAACCTCTCCTGTGAGTCCAGTTTTAGATTCCGATGCTTCACTTCAGGTTTACTGTATCCCTTGGACCTTCTTATTGACGATGAAACACAGAAATTGCATCCGATTTTAGTACAAAAGGCACAATGCCGATTTAAGTACAAGGGGATTGACACTCTATCTTTCTATGATTTGAACCTCTCCTGTGAATTGAGTTTTAGATTCCGATGCTTCACTTCAGGTTTACTGTATCCCTTGGACCTTCTTACTGACGATGAGACACAGAAATTGCATCCGAATTTACTACAAAAGGCACAATGCCGACTTAAGTACAAGAGGACTGACACTCTAACTTTCTATGAGTTGAACCACTCCTGTGAGTCCAGTATTAGATTCCGATGCTTCACTTCAGGTTTACTGTATCCCTTGGACCTTCTTATTGACGATGAGACACAGAAATTGCATCCGAAATTAATACAAAAGGCACAATGCCGACTTACGTACAAGAGGACTGACACTCTAACATTCTATGATTTCAACCTTTCCTGTGGGTCCAGTTTTAGATTCCGAACCTTCACTTCAGGTTTACTGCATCCATTGGACCTTCTTATTGACGTTGAAACACAGAAATTGCATGCGAATGTAATACTAAAGGCACAATGCTGACTTAAATACAAGAGGACTGACACTCTAACTTTTTATGATTTGAACCTCTCCAGTGAGTCCAGTTTCAGATTCCGACGCTTCACTTCAGGTTTACTGTATACCTTGGACCTTCTTATTGACGATGAAACACCGAAATTGCATCCGAATTTAATACAAATGGCAAAATGCCGACTTAAGTACAAGAGGACTGACACTCTAAGTTTCTATAATTTTACGTCTCCTGTGGGTCCAGTTTTAGATTCCGAACCCTCACTTCAGGTTTACTGTATCCATTGGACCTTCTTATTGACGATGAAACACAGTAATTGCATCCGAATTGAATACTAAAGGCACAATGCTGACTTAAGTACAAGAGGACTGACACTCTAACTTTTTATGATTTGAACCTCCCCAGTGGTTCCAGTTTCAGATTCCGATGCTTCACTTCAGGTTTACTGTATACCTTGGACCTTCTTATTGACGATGAAACACAGAAATTGCATCCGAATTTCATACAAAAGGCACAACGCCGACGTAAGTACAAGAGGACTGTCACTCTAACTTTCTATGAGTTGAACCTCTCCTGTGAGTCCAGTTTTAGATTCCGATGCTATACTTCAGGTTTACTGTATCCCTTGGACCTTCTTACTGACGTTGATACACAGAAATTGCATCCGAATTTGATACAATAGGCACAATACCGACATAGGTACAAGAGGACTGACACTCTAACTTTCTATGATTTGAACCTCTCCTGTGAGTCCAGTTTTGGATTCCGATGCTTTACTTCAGGTTTACTGTATACCTGGGACCATCTTATTGACGATGGAACACAGAAATTGCATCCGAATTTAATACAAAAGGCACAATACCGACTTAAGTACAAGAGGACTGACACTCTACCTTTCTATTTGTTGAACCTCTCCTGTGAGTCCAGTTTTAGATTCCGATGCTTTCCTTCAGGTTTACTGTATAGCTTGGAACCTCTTATTGACGATGAAACACAGAAATTGCATCCGAATTTGATACAATAGGCACAATACCGACATAAGTACAAGAGGACTGACACTCTAACTTTCTATGATTTGAACCTCTCCTGTGAGTCTAGTTTTGGATTCCGACGCTTTACTTCAGGTTTACTGTATCCCTTGGACCTTCTTACTGACGATGATACACAGAAATTGCATCCGAATGTGATACAATAGGCACAATACCGACATAAGTACAAGAGGACTGACACTCTAACTTTCTATGATTTGAACCTCTCCTGTGAGTCTAGTATTGGATTCCGATGCTTTACTTCGGGATTACTGTATACCTGGGACCATCTTATTGACGATGAAACACAGAAATTGCATCCGAATTTAATACAAAAAGCAAATTGACGACTTAAGTACAAGAGGACTGACACTCTAACTTTCTATGAGATGAACCTCTCCTGTGAGTCCAGTTTTAGATTCCGATGCTTCACTTCAGGTTTACTGTATACCTTGGACCTTCTTATAGACGATGAAAAACAGAAATTGCATCCGAATCTGATACAAAAGGCACAATGCCGACGTAAGTACAAGAGGACTGACACTCTAAGTTTCTATGAGTGGAACCTGTCCTGTGAGTCCAGTATTAGATTCCGATGCTTC
The DNA here is from genome assembly GCF_021461395.2 of Schistocerca americana. Taxonomy (NCBI): domain Eukaryota; kingdom Metazoa; phylum Arthropoda; class Insecta; order Orthoptera; family Acrididae; genus Schistocerca; species Schistocerca americana. Next base: position 693,160 of record NW_025725687.1, on the reverse strand, counting down.
ACTACAGGTTTACTGTATCTCTTGGACCTTCTTATTGACGATGAAACACAGAAATTGCATCTGATTTTAATACAAAAGGCACAATGCCGACTTAAGTACAAGACGACTGACACTCTAACTTTCTCTGATTTGAACCTCTCCTGTGAGTCCAGTTTTAGATTCCGATGCTTCACTTCAGGTTTATTGTATACCTTGGACCATCTTATTGACGATGAATTACAGAAATTGCATCCGAATTTAATACAAAAGGCACAATGCCGACTTAAGTAAAAGAGGACTGACACTCAAACTTTCTCTGATTTGAACCTCTCCTGTGAATTAAGTTTTAGATTCCGATGCTTCACTTCAGGTTTACTGTATCCCTTAGACCATCTTATTGACGATGAGACACAGAAATTGCATCCGAATTTAATACAAAAGGCGCAATGCCGACTTAAGTACAAGACGACTGACACTCTAATTTTCTATGATTTGTACCTCTCCAGTGGGTCCAGTTTTAGATTCCGAACCTTCACTTCAGGTTTACTGTATCACTTGGACCTTCTTATTGACGATGAAACACAGAAATTGCATCCGAATTTAATAGAAATGGCACAATGCTGACTTAAGTACAAGAGGACTGACACTCTATCTTTCTATGATTTGAACCTCTCCAGTGAGTCCAGTTTTAGTTTCCGACGCTTCACTTCAGGTTTACTGTATACCTTGGACCTTCTTATTGACGATGAAACACCAAAATTGCATCCGAATTTAATACAAAAGGCAAAATGCCGACTTAAGTACAAGAGGACTGACACTCTAACTTTCTATGAGATGAACCTCTCCTGTGAGTCCAGTTTTAGATTCCGATGCTTCACTTCAGGTTTACTGTATCCCTTGGACCTTCTTATTGACGATGAAACACAGAAATTGCATCCGATTTTAGTACAAAAGGCACAATGCCGACTTAAGTACAAGGGGATTGACACTCTATCTTTCTATGATTTGAACCTCTCCTGTGAATTGAGTTTTAGATTCCGATGCTTCACTTCAATTTTACTGTATCCCTTGGACCTTCTTATTGACGATGAGACACAGAAATTGCATCCGAATTTACTACAAAAGGCACAATGCCGACTTAAGTACAAAAGGACTGACACTCTAACTTTCTATGAGTTGAACCTCTCCTGTGAGTCCAGTATTAGATTCCGATGCTTCACTTCAGGTTTACTGTATCCCTTGGACCATCTTATTGACGATGAGACACAGAAATTGCATCCGAAATTAATACAAAAGGCACAATGCCGACTTACGTACAAGAGGACTGACACTCTAACATTCTATGATTTCAACCTTTCCTGTGGGTCCAGTTTTAGATTCCGAACCTTCACTTCAGGTTTACTGCATCCATTGGACCTTCTTATTGACGTTGAAACACAGAAATTGCATGCGAATGTAATACTAAAGGCACAATGCTGACTTAAATACAAGAGGACTGACACTCTAACTTTTTATGATTTGAACCTCTCCAGTGAGTCCAGTTTCAGATTCCGATGCTTCACTTCTGGTTTACTGTATACCTTGGACCTTCTTATTGACGATGAAACACAGAAATTGCATCCGAATTTCATACAAAAGGCACAATGCCGACGTAAGTACAAGAGGACTGACACTCTAACTTTCTATGAGTTGAACCTCTCCTGTGAGTCCAGTTTTAGATTCCGTTGCTTTACTTCAGGTTTACTGTATCCCTTGGACCTTCTTACTGACGATGACACACAGAAATTGCATCCGAATTTGATACAATAGGCACAATACCGACATAAGTACAAGAGGACTGACACTCTAACTTTCTATGATTTGAACCTCTCCTGTGAGTCTAGTATTGGATTCCGATGCTTTACTTCAGGTTTACTGTATATCTGGGACCTTCTTATTGACGATGAAACACAGAAATTGCATCCGAATTTAATACAAAAAGCAAATTGACGACTTAAGTACAAGAGGACTGACACTCTAACTTTCTATGAGATGAACCTCTCCTGTGAGTCCTGTTTTAGATTCCGATGCTTCACTTTAGGTTTACTGTATACCTTGGACCTTCTTATTGACGATGAAACACAGAAATTGCATCCGATTCTCATACAAAAGGCACAATGCCGACGTAAGTAAAAGAGGACTGACACTCTAACTTTCTATGAGTGGAACCTGTCCTGTGAGTCCAGTATTAGATTCCGATGCTTCACTTCAGGTTTACTGTCTCTCTTGGACCTTTTTATTGACGATGAAACACAGAAATTGCATCTGATTTTAATACAAAAGGCACAATGCCGACTTAAGTACAAGAGGACTGACACTCTAACTTTCTCTGATTTGAACCTCTCCTGTGAGTCCAGTTTTAGATTCCGATGCTTCACTTCAGGTTTATTGTATACCTTGGACCATCTTATTGACGATGAATTACAGAAATTGCATCCGAATTTAATACAAAAGGCACAATGCCGACTTAAGTAAAAGAGGACTGACACTCAAACTTTCTCTGATTTGAACCTCTCCTGTGAATTAAGTTTTAGATTCCGATGCTTCACTTCAGGTTTACTGTATCCCTTACACCATCTTATTGACGATGAGACACAGAAATTGCATCCGAATTTAATACAAAAGGCACAATGCCGACTTAAGTACAAGAGGGTTGACACTCTAATTTTCTATGATTTGTACCTCTCCAGTGGGTCCAGTTTTAGATTCCGAACCCTCACTTCAGGTTTACTGTATACCTTGGACCTTCTTATTGACGATGAAACACCGAAATTGCATCCGAATTTAATACAAAAGGCAAAATGCCGACTTAAGTACAAGAGGACTGACACTCTAACTTTCTCTGATTTGAACCTCTTCTGTGAGTACAGTTTTAGATTCCGATGCTTCACTTCAGGTTTATTGTATACCTTGGACCATCTTATTGACGATGAATTACAGAAATTGCGTCCGAATTTAATACAAAAGGCACAATGACGACGTAAGTAAAAGAGGACTGACACTCAAACTTTCTCTGACTTGAACCTCTCCTGTGAATTGAGTTTTAGATTCCGATGCTTCACTTCAGGTTTACTGTATCCCTTGGACCTTCTTACTGACGATGAGACACAGAAATTGCATCCGAATTTACTACAAAAGGCACAATGCCGACTTAAGTACAAGAGGACTGACACTCTAACTTTCTATGAGTTGAACCACTCCTGTGAGTCCAGTATTAGATTCCGATGCTTCACTTCAGGTTTACTGTATCCCTTGGACCATCTTATTGACGATGAGACACAGAAATTGCATCCGAAATTAATACAAAAGGCACAATGCCGACTTATGTACAAGAGGACTGACACTCTAACTTTCTATGATTTCAACCTTTCCTGTGGGTCCAGTTTTAGATTCCGAACCTTCACCTCAGGTTTACTGCATCCATTGGACCTTCTTATTGACGTTGAAACAAAGAAATTGCATGCGAATGTTATACTAAAGGCACAATGCTGACTTAAATACAAGAGGACTGACACTCTAACTTTTTATGATTTGAACCTCTCCAGTGAGTCCAGTTTCAGATTCCGATGCTTCACTTCTGGTTTACTGTATACCTTGGACCTTCTTATTGACGATGAAACACAGAAATTGCATCCGAATTTGATACAATAGGCACAATACCGACATAAGTACAAGAGGACTGACACTCTAACTTTCTATGATTTGAACCTCTCCTGTGAGTCTAGTTTTGGATTCCGATGCTTTACTTCAGGTTTACTGTATACCTGGGACCTTCTTATTGACGATGAAACACAGAATTTGCATCCGAATTTATTACAAAAGGCACAATGCCCACTTAAGTACAAGGGGACTGACACTCTAACTTTCTATGATTTGAAGCTCTCCTGTGAATTCAGTTTTAGATTCCGATGCTTCACTTCAGGTTTACTGTATCTCTTGGACCTTTTTGTTGACGATGAGACACAGAAATTGCATCCGAATTTAATACAAAAGCACAATGCTGACTTAAGTACAAGAGAACTGACACTCTAATATTCTATGATTTGATCCTCTCCTGTGAGTCCAGTTTTAGATTCCGATCCTTCACTTCAGGTTTACTGTATCCCTTGGACCTTCTTATTGACGATGAAACACAGAAATTGCATCCGAATTTAATACAAAAGGCGCAATGCTGACTTAAGTACAAGAAAACTGACATTCTAATATTCTATGATTTGAACCTCTCCTGTGAGTCCAGTTTTAGATTCCGATCCTTCACTTCAGGTTTACTGTATCCCTTGGACCATCTTATTGACGATGAGACACAGAAATTGCATCCGAAATTAATACAAAAGGCACAATTCCGACTTATGTACAAGAGGACTGACACTCTAATTTTCTATGATTTTACCTCTCCTGTGGGTCCAGTTTTAGATTCCGAACCCTCACTTCAGGTTTACTGTATCCATTGGACCTTCTTATTGACGATGAAACATAGTAATTGCATCCGAATTTAATACTAAAGGCACAGTGCTGACTTAAGTACAAGAGGACTGACACTCTAACTTTTATGATTTGAACCTCCCCAGTGAGTCCAGTTTCAGATTCCGATGCTTCACTTCAGGTTTACTGTATACCTTGGACCTTCTTATTGACGATGAAACACAGAAATTGCATCCGAATTTCATACAAAAGGCACAATGCCGACGTAAGTACAAGAGGACTGACACTCTAACTTTCTATGACTTGAACCTCTCCTGTGAGTCCAGTTTTAGATTGCGATGCTTTACTTCAGGTTTACTGTATCCCTTGGACCTTCTTACTGACGATGATACACAGAAATTGCATCCGAATTTGATACAATAGGCACAATACCGACATAGGTACAAGAGGACTGACACTCTAACTTTCTATGATTTGAACCTCTCCTGTGAGTCCAGTTTTGGATTCCGATGCTTTACTTCAGTTTTACTGTATACCTGGGAACTTCTTATTGACGATGAAACACAGAAATTGCATCCGAATTTAATACAAACGGCACAATGCCCACCTAAGTACAAGAGGAGTGACACTCTAACTTTCAATGAGTTGAACCACTCCTGTGAGTCCAGTATTAGATTCCGATGCTTTACTTCAGGTTTACTGTATAAATTGGACCTTCTTATTGACGATGAAACACCGAAAGTGCATCCAAATGTAATACAAAAGGCAAATTGCCGACTTAAGTACAAGAGGACTGACACTCTAACTTTCTATGAGTTGAACCTCTCCTGTGAGTCCAGTATTAGATACCGATGCTTCACTTCAGCTTTACTGTATCTCTTGGACCTTCTTATTGACGATGAAACACAGAAATTGCATCTGATTTTAATACAAAAGGCACAATGCCGACGTAACTACAAGAGGACTGACACTCTAACTTTCAATGAGTTGAACCTCTCCTGTGAGTCCAGTATTAGATTCCGATGCTTTACTACAGGTTTACTGTATACCTTGGACCTTCTTATTGACGATGAAACACCGAAAGTGCATCCAAATTTAATACAAAAGGCACAATGCTGACTTAAGCACAAGAGGACTGACACTCTCACTTTCTATGATTTGAACCTCCCCAGTAAGTCCAGTTTTAGATTCCGATGCTTCACTTCAGGTTTACTGTATACCTTGGAACTTCTTATTGACGATGAAACACATAAAATTGCATCCGAATTTCATACAAAAGGCCCAATGCCGACTTAAGTACAAGAGGACTGACACTCTAACTTTCTATGAGTTGAACCTCTCCTGTGAGTCCAGATTTAGGTTACGATGCTTTACTTCAGGTTTACAGTATCCCTCGGACCTTCTTATTGACGATGATACACAGATATTGCATCCCAATTTGATATAAAAGGCACAATACCGACTTAAGTACAAGAGGACTGACACTCTATCTATCTATGATTTGAACCATTCCTGTGAATCCAGTTTTAGATTCCGATGCTTTACTTCAGGTTTACTGTATACCTTGGACCTTCTTATTGCCGATGAAACACAGAAATTGCATCCGAATTTAATAGAAAAGGCACAAGGCTGACTTAAGTACAAGAGGACTGACACTCTAATTTTCTATGATTTGAACCTCTCCAGTGGGTCCAGTTTTAGATTCCGAACCTTCACTTCAGGTTTACTGTATCACTTGGACCTTCTTATTGACGATGAAACACAGAAATTGCATCCGAATTTAATAGAAAAGGCACAATGCTGACTTAAGTACAAGACGACTGACACTCTAACTTTCTATGATTTGAACCTCTCCAGTGAGTCCAGTTTTAGGTTCCGATGCTTCACTTCAGGTTTACAGTACACCTTGGACCTTCTTATTGACGATGAAACACAGAAATTGCATCCGAATTTCATACAAAAGGCACAATGCCGACTTAAGTACAAGAGGACTGACACTCTAACTTTCTATGAGTTGTACCTCTCCTGTGAGTCCAGTTTTAGAGTCCGATGCTTTACTTCAGGTTTACTGTATCCCTTGGACCTTCTTACTGACGATGATACACAGATATTGCATATGAATTTAATACAATAGGCACATTACCGACATAAGTACAAGAGGACTGACACTCTAACTTTCTATGATTTGAACCTCTCCTGTGAGTCCAGTTTTAGATTCCGATGCTTCACTTCAAGTTCACTGAATACCTGGGACCTTATTATTGACGATGAAACACAGAAATTGCATCCGAATTTATTACAAAAGGCACAATGCCCACTTAAGTACAAGAGGTCTGACACTCTAACTTTCTATGATTAGAACCTCTCCTGTGAGAACAGTTTTAGATTGCGATGCTTTTCTTCAGGTCTACTGTATCCCTTGGACCTTCTTGTTGACGATGAAACACCGAAATTGCATCCGAATTTAATACAAAAGGCAAAATGCCGACAAAGTACAAGAGGACTGACACTCTAACTTTCTATGAGATGAACCTCTCCTGTGAGTCCAGTTTTAGATTCCGATCCTTCACTTCAGGTTTACTGTATCCCTTGGACCTTCTTATTGACGATGAAACACAGAAATTGCATCCGAATTTAATACAAAATACACAATGCTGACTTAAGCACAAGAGGACTGACACTTTCACTTTCTATGATTTGAACCTCTCCAGTAAGTCAAGTTTTAGATTCCGATGCTTCACTTCAGGTTTACTGTATACCTTAGACATTGTTATTGACGATGAGACACAGAAATTGCATCTGAATTTAATACAAAAGGCACAATGCCGACTTAAGTACAAGAGGACTGACACTCTAACTTTCTATGATTAGAACCTCTCCTGTGAGAACAGTTTTAGATTGCGATGCTTTTCTTCAGGTTTACTGTTTCCCTTGGACCTTATTATTGACGATGAAACACAGAAATTGCATCAGACTTTAATACAAAAGGCACAATGCCGACTTAAGTACAAGAGGACTGACACTCTAACTTTCTATTATTTGAACCTCTCCTGTGAGTCCAGTTTTAGATTCCGATGCTTTACTTTAGGTTTACTGTATCCCTTGGATCTTCTTACTGACGATGATACACAGAAATTGCATCCGAATTTGATACAATGGGCACAATACCGACATAAGTACAAGAGGACTGACACTCTATTTTTCTATGATTTGAACCTCTCCTGTGAGTCCAGTTTTAGATTCCGATGCTCTACTTCAGGTTTACTGTATACCTGGGACCTTCTTATTGACGATGAAACACAGAAATTGCATCCGAATTTAATACAAAAGGCACAATGCCGACTTAAGTACAAGAGGACTGACACTCTAACTTTCTATGAGTTGAACCACTCCTGTGAGTCCAGTATTAGATTCCGATGCTTCACTTCAGGTTTACTGTATCCCTTGGACCATCTTATTGACGATGAGACACAGAAATTGCATCCGAAATTAATACAAAAGGCACAATGCCGACTTATGTACAAGAGGACTGACACTCTAACTTTCTATGATTTCAACCTTTCCTGTGGGTCCAGTTTAAGATTCCGAACCTTCACTTCAGGTTTACTGCATCCATTGGACCTTCTTATTGACGTTGAAACACAGAAATTGCAGGCGAATGTAATACTAAAGGCACAATGCTGACTTAAATACAAGAGGACTGACACTCTAACTTTTTATGATTTGAACCTCTCCAGTGAGTCCAGTTTCAGATTCCGATGCTTCACTTCTGGTTTACTGTATACCTTGGACCTTCATATTGACGATGAAACACAGAAATTGCCTCCGAATTTCATACAAAAGGCACCATGCCGACGTAAGTACAAGAGGACTGACACTCTAACCTTCTATGAGTTGAACCTCTCCTGTGAGTCCAGTTTTAGATTCCGTTGCTTTACTTCAGGTTTACTGTATCCCTTGGACCTTCTTACTGACGATGATACACAGAAATTGCATCCGAATTTGATACAATAGGCACAATACCGACATAAGTACAAGAGGACTGACACTCTAAATTTCTATGATTTGAACCTCTCCTGTGAGTCTAGTTTTAAATTCCGATGCTTTACTTCAGGTTTACTGTATACCTGGGACCTTCTTATTGACGATGAAACACAGAATTTGCATCCGAATTTATTACAAAAGGCACAATGCCCACTTAAGTACAAGAGGTCTGACACTCTAACTATCAATGAGTTGAACCTCTCCTGTGAGTTCAGTTTTAGATTCCGATGCTTCACTTCAGATTTATTGTATACCTTGGACCATCTTATTAAAGATGAATTACAGAAATTGCGTCCGAATTTAATACAAAAGGCACAATGACGACGTAAGTAAAAGAGGACTGACTCTCAAACTTTCTCTGACTTGAACCTCTGCTGTGAATTGAGTTTTAGATTCCGATGCTTCACTTCAGGTTTACTGTATCCCTTTGACCTTCTTATTGACGATGAGACACAGAAATTGCATCCGAATTTTATACAAAAGGCACAATGCCGACTTAAGTACAAGAGGACTGACACTCTAATTTTCTATGATTTGAACCTCTCCAGTGGGTCCAGTTTTAGATTCCGAACCTTCACTTCAGGTTTACTGTATCACTTGGACCTTCTTACTGACGATGAAACACAGAAATTGCATCCGAATTTAATAGAAAAGGCACAATGCTGACTTAAGTACAAGAGGACTGACACTCTAACTTTCTATGATTTGAACCTCTCCAGTGAGTCCAGTTTTAGGTTCCGATGCTTCACTTCAGGTTTACTGTATACCTTGGACCTTCTTATTGACGATGAAACACAGAAATTGCCTCCGAATTTCATACAAATGGCACAATGCCGACTTAAGTACAAGAGGACTGACACTCTAACTTTCTATTATTTGAACCTCTCCTGTGAGTCCAGTTTTAGATTCCGATGCTTTACTTTAGGTTTACTGTATCCCTTGGACCTTCTTACTGACGATGATACACAGAAATTGCATCCGAATTTGATACAATGGGCACAATACCGACATAAGTACAAGAGGACTGACACTCTATTTTTCTATGATTTGAACCTCTCCTGTGAATTGAGTTTTAGATTCCGATGCTTCACTTCAGGTTTACTGTATCCCTTGGACCTTCTTATTGACGATGAAACACAGAAGATGCATCCAAATGTAATACATAAGGCACAATGCTGACTTAGGTACAAGAGGACTGACACTCTAACTTACTATGTTTGAACCTCTCCAGTGAGTCCAGTTTTAAATTCCGATGCTTCACTTCAGCTTTACTGTATACCTTGGACCTTCTTATTGACGATGAAACACAGTAATTGCATCCGAATTTAATACAAAAGGCGCAATGCTGACTTAAGTACAAGAAAACTGACATTCTAATATTCTATGATTTGAACCTCTCCTGTGAGTCCAGTTTTAGATTCCGATCCTTCACTTCAGGTTTACTGTATCCCTTGGACCATCTTATTGACGATGAGACACAGAAATTGCATCCGAAATTAATACAAAAGGCACAATTCCGACTTATGTACAAGAGGACTGACACTCTAATTTTCTATGATTTTACCTCTCCTGTGGGTCCAGTTTTAGATTCCGAACCCACACTTCAGGTTTACTGTATCCCTTGGACCTTCTTACTGACGATGATACCCAGAAATTGCATCCGAATTTGATACAATAGGCACATTACCGACATAAGTACAAGAGGACAGACACTCTAACTTTCTATGATTTGAACCTCTCCTGTGAGTCCAGTTTAAGATTCCGATGCTTCACTTCAAGTTTACTGTATATCTGGGACCATCTTATTGACGATGAAACACAGAATTTGCATCCGAATTTATTACAAAAGGCACAATGCCCACTTAAGTACAAGAGGTCTGACACTCTAACTATCAATGAGTTGAACCTCTCCTGTGAGTTCAGTTTTAGATTCCGATGCTTCACTTCAGGTTTACTGTATCCCTAGGACCTTCTTATTGACGATGAAACACAGAAATCGCGTCCGATTTTAATACAAAAGGCACAATGCCGACTTAAGTACAAGGGGACTGACACTCTAACTTTCTATGATTTGAAGCTCTCCTGTGAATTCAGTTTTAGATTCCGATGCTTCACTTCAGGTTTACTGTATCCCTTGGACCTTTTTGTTGACGATGAGACACAGAAATTGCATCCGAATTTAATACAAAAGCACAATGCTGACTTAAGTACAAGAGAACTGACACTCTAATATTCTATGATTTGATCCTCTCCTGTGAGTCCAGTTTTAGATTCCGATCCTTCACTTCAGGTTTACTGTATCCCTTGGACCTTCTTATTGACGATGAAACACAGTAATTGCATCCGAATTTAATACAAAAGGCGCAATGCTGACTTAAGTACAAGAAAACTGACATTCTAATATTCTATGATTTGAACCTCTCCTGTGAGTCCAGTTTTAGATTCCGATCCTTCACTTCAGGTTTACTGTATCCCTTGGACCATCTTATTGACGATGAGACACAGAAATTGCATCCGAAATTAATACAAAAGGCACAATTCCGACTTATGTACAAGAGGACTGACACTCTAATTTTCTATGATTTTACCTCTCCTGTGGGTCCAGTTTTAGATTCCGAACCCTCACTTCAGGTTTACTGTATCCATTGGACCTTCTTATTGACGATGAAACATAGTAATTGCATCCGAATTTAATACTAAAGGCACAGTGCTGACTTAAGTACAAGAGGACTGACACTCTAACTTTTATGATTTGAACCTCCCCAGTGAGTCCAGTTTCAGATTCCGATGCTTCACTTCAGGATTACGGTATACCTTGGACCTTCTTATTGACGATGAAACACAGAAATTGCATCCTAATTTCATACAAAAGGCACAATGCCGACGTAAGTACAAGAGGACTGACACTCTAACTTTCTATGACTTGAACCTCTCCTGTGAGTCCAGTTTTAGATTGCGATGCTTTACTTCAGGTTTACTGTATCCCTTGGACCTTCTTACTGACGATGATACACAGAAATTGCATCCGAATTTGATACAATAGGCACAATACCGACATAGGTACAAGAGGACTGACACTCTAACTTTCTATGATTTGAACCTCTCCTGTGAGTCCAGTTTTGGATTCCGATGCTTTACTTCAGTTTTACTGTATACCTGGGACCTTCTTATTGACGATGAAACACAGAAATTGCATCCGAATTTAATACAAACGGCACAATGCCCACCTAAGTACAAGAGGAGTGACACTCTAACTTTCAATGAGTTGAACCACTCCTGTGAGTCCAGTATTAGATTCCGATGCTTTACTTCAGGTTTACTGTATAAATTGGACCTTCTTATTGACGATGAAACACCGAAAGTGCATCCAAATGTAATACAAAAGGCAAATTGCGACTTAAGTACAAGAGGACTGACACTCTAACTTTCTATGAGTTGAACCTCTCCTGTGAGTCCAGTATTAGATACCGATGCTTCACTTCAGCTTTACTGTATCTCTTGGACCTTCTTATTGACGATGAAACACAGAAATTGCATCTGATTTTAATACAAAAGGCACAATGCCGACGTAACTACAAGAGGACTGACACTCTAACTTTCAATGAGTTGAACCTCTCCTGTGAGTCCAGTATTAGATTCCGATGCTTTACTACAGGTTTACTGTATACCTTGGACCTTCTTATTGACGATGAAACACCGAAAGTGCATCCAAATTTAATACAAAAGGCACAATGCTGACTTAAGCACAAGAGGACTGACACTCTCACTTTCTATGATTTGAACCTCCCCAGTAAGTCCAGTTTTAGATTCCGATGCTTCACTTCAGGTTTACTGTATACCTTGGACCTTCTTATTGACGATGAAACACATAAAATTGCATCCGAATTTCATACAAAAGGCACAATGCCGACTTAAGTACAAGAGGACTGACACTCTAACTTTCTATGAGTTGAACCTCTCCTGTGAGTCCAGATTTAGGTTACGATGCTTTACTTCAGGTTTACAGTATCCCTCGGACCTTCTTACTGACGATGATACACAGAAATTGCATCCGAATTTGATACAATAGGCACAATACCGACATAAGTACAAGAGGACTGACACTCTAACTTTTTATGATTTGAACCTCCCCAGTGAGACCAGTTTCAGATTCCGAAGCTTCACTTCAGGTTTACTGAATACCTTGGACCTTCTTATTGACGATGATACACAGAAAATGCATCCGAATTTGATACAATAGGCACAATACCGACATAGGTACAAGAGGACTGACCCTCTAACTTTCTATGATTTGAACCTCTCCTGTGAGTAAAGTTTTGGATTCCGATGCTTTACTTCAGGTTTACTGTATACCTGGGACCTTCTTATTGACGATGAAACACAGAAATTGCATCCGAATTTAATACAAAAGGCACAATACCGACTTAAGTACAAGAGGACTGACACTCTAACTTTCTATTTGTTGAACCTCTCCTGTGAGTCCAGTTTTAGATTCCGATGCTTTCCTTCAGGTTTACTGTATAGCTTGGAACCTCTTATTGACGATGAAACACAGAAATTGCATCCGAATTTGATACAATAGGCACGATACCGACATAAGTACAAGAGGACTGACATTCTAACTTTCTATGATTTGAACCTCTCCTGTGAGTCTAGTTTTGGATTCCGATGCTTTACTTCAGGTTTACTGTATCCCTTGGACCTTCTTACTGACGATGATACACAGAAATTGCATCCGAATTTGATACAATAGGCACAATACCGACATAAGTACAAGAGGACTGACACTCTAAATTTCTATGATTTGAACCTCTCCTGTGAGTCTAGTATTGGATTCCGATGCTTTACTTCAGGTTTACTGTATACCTGGGACCTTCTTATCGACGATGAAACACAGAAATTGCATCCGAATTTAATACAAAAGGCAAATTGACGACTTAAGTACAAGAGGACTGACACTCTAACTTTCTATGAGTTGAACCTCTCCTGTGAGTCCAGTATTAGATTCTGATGCTTCACTTCAGGTTTACAGTATCTCTTGGACCTTCTTATTGACGATGAAACACAGAAATTGCATCTGATTTTAATACAAAAGGCACAATGCCGACTTAAGTACAATAGGACTGACACTCTAACTTTTTCTGATTTGAACCTCTTCTGTGAGTACAGTTTTAGATTCCGATGCTTCACTTCAGGTTTACTGTATCCCTTGGACCATCTTATTGACGATGAGACACAGAAATTGCATCCGAAATTAATACAAAAGGCACAATTCCGACTTATGTACCAGAGGACTGACACTCTAACATTCTATGATTTTACCTCTCCTGTGGGTCCAGTTTTAGATTCCGAACCCTCACTTCAGGTTTACTGTATCCATTGGACCTTCTTATTGACGATGAAACACAGTAATTGCATCCGAATTTATTACAAAAGGCACAATGCCCACTTAAGTACAAGAGGTCTGACACTCTAACTATCAATGAGTTGAACCTCTCCTGTGAGTTCAGTTTTAGATTCCGATGCTTCACTTCAGGTTTACTGTATCCCTAGGACCTTCTTATTGACGATGAAACACAGAAATCGCATCCGATTTTAATACAAAAGGCACAATGCCGACTTAAGTACAAGGGGACTGACACTCTAACTTTCTATGATTTGAAGCTCTCCTGTGAATTGAGTTTTAGATTCCGATGCTTCACTTCAGGTTTACTGTACCCCTTGGACCTTTTTATTGACGATGAGACACAGAAATTGCATCCGAATTTCATACAAAAGGCACAATGCCGACGTAAGTACAAGAGGACTGACACTCTAACTTTCTATGAGTTGAACCTCTCCTGTGAGTCCAGTTTTAGATTCCGTTGCTTTACTTCAGGTTTACTGTATCCCTTGGACCTTCTTACTGACGATGATACACAGAAATTGCATCCGAATTTGATACAATAGGCACAATACCGACATAAGTACAAGAGGACTGACACTCTAACTTTTTATGATTTGAACCTCCCCAGTGAGACCAGTTTCAGATTCCGAAGCTTCACTTCAGGTTTACTGAATACCTTGGACCTTCTTATTGACGATGATACACAGAAATTGCATCCGAATTTGATACAATAGGCACAATACCGACATAGGTACAAGAGGACTGACCCTCTAACTTTCTATGATTTGAACCTCTCCTGTGAGTAAAGTTTTGGATTCCGATGCTTTACTTCAGGTTTACTGTATACCTGGGACCTTCTTATTGACGATGAAACACAGAAATTGCATCCGAATTTAATACAAAAGGCACAATACCGACTTAAGTACAAGAGGACTGACACTCTAACTTTCTATTTGTTGAACCTCTCCTGTGAGTCCAGTTTTAGATTCCGATGCTTTCCTTCAGGTTTACTGTATAGCTTGGAACCTCTTATTGACGATGAAACACAGAAATTGCATCCGAATTTGATACAATAGGCACGATACCGACATAAGTACAAGAGGACTGACATTCTAACTTTCTATGATTTGAACCTCTCCTGTGAGTCTAGTTTTGGATTCCGATGCTTTACTTCAGGTTTACTGTATCCCTTGGACCTTCTTACTGACGATGATACACAGAAATTGCATCCGAATTTGATACAATAGGCACAATACCGACATAAGTACAAGAGGACTGACACTCTAAATTTCTATGATTTGAACCTCTCCTGTGAGTCTAGTATTGGATTCCGATGCTTTACTTCAGGTTTACTGTATACCTGGGACCTTCTTATTGACGATGAAACACAGAAATTGCATCCGAATTTAATACAAAAGGCAAATTGACGACTTAAGTACAAGAGGACTGACACTCTAACTTTCTATGAGTTGAACCTCTCCTGTGAGTCCAGTATTAGATTCTGATGCTTCACTTCAGGTTTACAGTATCTCTTGGACCTTCTTATTGACGATGAAACACAGAAATTGCATCTGATTTTAATACAAAAGGCACAATGCCGACTTAAGTACAAGAGGACTGACACTCTAACTTTTTCTGATTTGAACCTCTTCTGTGAGTACAGTTTTAGATTCCGATGCTTCACTTCAGGTTTACTGTATCCCTTGGACCATCTTATTGACGATGAGACACAGAAATTGCATCCGAAATTAATACAAAAGGCACAATTCCGACTTATGGACAAGAGGACTGACACTCTAACATTCTATGATTTTACCTCTCCTGTGGGTCCAGTTTTAGATTCCGAACCCTCACTTCAGGTTTACTGTATCCATTGGACCTTCTTATTGACGATGAAACACAGTAATTGCATCCGAATTTATTACAAAAGGCACAATGCCCACTTAAGTACAAGAGGTCTGACACTCTAACTATCAATGAGTTGAACCTCTCCTGTGAGTTCAGTTTTAGATTCCGATGCTTCACTTCAGGTTTACTGTATCCCTAGGACCTTCTTATTGACGATGAAACACAGAAATCGCATCCGATTTTAATACAAAAGGCACAATGCCGACTTAAGTACAAGGGGACTGACACTCTAACTTTCTATGATTTGAAGCTCTCCTGTGAATTGAGTTTTAGATTCCGATGCTTCACTTCAGGTTTACTGTACCCCTTGGACCTTTTTATTGACGATGAGACACAGAAATTGCATCCGAATTTCATACAAAAGGCACAATGCCGACGTAAGTACAAGAGGACTGACACTCTAACTTTCTATGAGTTGAACCTCTCCTGTGAGTCCAGTTTTAGATTCCGTTGCTTTACTTCAGGTTTACTGTATCCCTTGGACCTTCTTACTGACGATGATACACAGAAATTGCATCCGAATTTGATACAATAGGCACAATACGGACATAAGTACAAGAGGACTGACACTCTAACTTTTTATGATTTGAACCTCCCCAGTGAGACCAGTTTCAGATTCCGAAGCTTCACTTCAGGTTTACTGAATACCTTGGACCTTCTTATTGACGATGATACACAGAAATTGCATCCGAATTTGATACAATAGGCACAATACCGACATAGGTACAAGAGGACTGACCCTCTAACTTTCTATGATTTGAACCTCTCCTGTGAGTAAAGTTTTGGATTCCGATGCTTTACTTCAGGTTTACTGTATACCTGGGACCTTCTTATTGACGATGAAACACAGAAATTGCATCCGAATTTAATACAAAAGGCACAATACCGACTTAAGTACAAGAGGACTGACACTCTAACTTTCTATTTGTTGAACCTCTCCTGTGAGTCCAGTTTTAGATTCCGATGCTTTCCTTCAGGTTTACTGTATAGCTTGGAACCTCTTATTGACGATGAAACACAGATATTGCATCCGAATTTGATACAATAGGCACGATACCGACATAAGTACAAGAGGACTGACATTCTAACTTTCTATGATTTGAACCTCTCCTGTGAGTCTAGTTTTGGATTCCGATGCTTTACTTCAGGTTTACTGTATCCCTTGGACCTTCTTACTGACGATGATACACAGAAATTGCATCCGAATTTGATACAATAGGCACAATACCGACATAAGTACAAGAGGACTGACACTCTAAATTTCTATGATTTGAACCTCTCCTGTGAGTCTAGTATTGGATTCCGATGCTTTACTTCAGGTTTACTGTATACCTGGGACCTTCTTATTGACGATGAAACACAGAAATTGCATCCGAATTTAATACAAAAGGCAAATTGACGACTTAAGTACAAGAGGACTGACACTCTAACTTTCTATGAGTTGAACCTCTCCTGTGAGTCCAGTATTAGATTCTGATGCTTCACTTCAGGTTTACAGTATCTCTTGGACCTTCTTATTGACGATGAAACACAGAAATTGCATCAGATTTTAATACAAAAGGCACAATGCCGACTTAAGTACAAGAGGACTGACACTCTAACTTTTTCTGATTTGAACCTCTTCTGTGAGTACAGTTTTAGATTCCGATGCTTCACTTCAGGTTTATTGTATACCTTGGACCACCTTATTGACGATGAATTACAGAAATTGCGTCCGAATTTAATACAAAAGGCACAATGACGACTTAAGTAAAAGAGGACTGACACTCAAACTTTCTCTGACTTGAACCTCTCCTGTGAATTGAGTTTTAGATTCCGATGCTTCACTTCAGGTTTACTGTATCCCTTTGACCTTCTTATTGACGATGATACACAGAAATTGCATCCGAATTTAATACAAAAGGCACAATGCCGACTTAAGTACAAGAGGACTGACACTCTAATTTTCTATGATATGAACCTCTCCAGTGGGTCCAGTTTTAGATTCCGAACCTTCACTTCAGGTTTACTGTATCACTTGGACCTTCTTATTGACGATGAAACACAGAAATTGCATCCGAATTTAATAGAAAAGGCACAATGCTGACGTAAGTACAAGAGGACTGACACTCTAACTTTCTATGATTTGAACCTCTCCAGTGAGTCCAGTTTTAGGTTCCGATGCTTCACTTCAGGTTTACTGTATACCTTGGACCTTCTTATTGACGATGAAACACAGAAATTGCCTCCGAATTTCATACAAAAGGCACAATGCCGACTTAAGTACAAGAGGACTGACACTCTAACTTTCTATGAGTTGAACCGCTTCTGTGAGTCCAGTTTTAGAGCCCGATGCTTTACTTCAGGTTACTGTATCCCTTGGACCTTCTTACTGACGATGATACCCAGAAATTGCATCCGAATTTGATACAATAGGCACATCACCGACATAAGTACAAGAGGACTGACACTCTAACTTTCTATGATTTGAACCTCTCCTGTGAGTCCAGTTTAAGATTCCGATGCTTCACTTCAAGTTTACTGTATATCTGGGACCATCTTATTGACGATGAAACACAGAATTTGCATCCGAATTTATTACAAAAGGCACAATGCCCACTTAAGTACAAGAGGTCTGACACTCTAACTATCAATGAGTTGAACCTCTCCTGTGAGTTCAGTTTTAGATTCCGATGCTTCACTTCAGGTTTACTGTATCCCTAGGACCTTCTTATTGACGATGAAACACAGAAATCGCGTCCGATTTTAATACAAAAGGCACAATGCCGACTTAAGTACAAGGGGACTGACACTCTAACTTTCTATGATTTGAAGCTCTCCTGTAAATTGAATCTAATACAAAAGGCACAATGCTGACTTAAGTACAAGAGAACTGACACTCTAATATTCTATGATTTGAACTTCTCCTGTGAGTCCAGTTTTAGATTCCGATCCTTCACTTCAGGTTTACTGTATCCCTTGGACCTTCTTATTGACGATGAAACACAGAAATTGCATCCGAATTTAATACAAAAGGCGCAATGCTGACTTAAGTACATGAAAACTGACATTCTAATATTCTATGATGTGAACCTCTCCTGTGAGTCCAGTTTTAGATTCCGATCCTTCACTTCAGGTTTACTGTATCCCTTGGACCATCTTATTGACGATGAGACACAGAAATTGCATCCGAAATTAATACAAAAGGCACAATTCCGACTTATGTACAAGAGGACTGACACTCTAACTTTCTATGATTTTACCTCTCCTGTGGGTCCAGTTTTAGATTCCGAACCCTCACTTCAGGTTTACTGTATCCATTGGACCTTCTTATTGACGATGAAACATAGTAATTGCATCCGAATTTAATACTAAAGGCACAGTGCTGACTTAAGTACAAGAGGACTGACACTCTAACTTTTATGATTTGAACCTCCCCAGTAAATCCAGTTTCAGATTCCGATGCTTCACTTCAGGTTTACTATATACCTTGGACCTTCTTATTGACGATGAAACACAGAAATTGCATCCGAATTTCATACAAAAGGCACAATGCCGACGTAATTACAAGAGGACTGACACTCTAACTTTCTATGACTTGAACCTCTCCTGTGAGTCCAGTTTTGGATTCCGATGCTTTACTTCAGGTTTACTGTATACCTGGGACCTTCTTATTGACGATGAAACACAGAAATTGCATCCGAATTTAATACAAACGGCACAATGCCCACCTAAGTACAAGAGGAGTGACACTCTAACTTTCAATGAGTTGAACCACTCCTGTGAGTCCAGTATTAGATTCCGATGCTTTACTTCAGGTTTACTGTATAAATTGGACCTTCTTATTGACGATGAAACACCGAAAGTGCATCCAAATGTAATACAAAAGGCAAATTGCCGACTTAAGTACAAGAGGACTGACACTCTAACTTTCTATGAGTTGAACCTCTCCTGTGAGTCCAGTATTAGATACCGATGCTTCACTTCAGCTTTACTGTATCTCTTGGACCTTCTTATTGACGATGAAACACAGAAATTGTATCTGATTTTAATACAAAAGGCACAATGCTGACTTAAGCACAAGAGGACTGACACTCTCACTTTCTATGATTTGAACCTCCCCAGTAAGTCCAGTTTTAGATTCCGATGCTTCACTTCAGGTTTACTGTATACCTTGGACCTTCTTATTGACGATGAAACACATAAAATTGCATCCGAATTTCATACAAAAGGCACAATGCCGACTTAAGTACAAGAGGACTGACACTCTAACTTTCTATGAGTTGAACCTCTCCTGTGAGTCCAGATTTAGATTACGATGCTTTACTTCAGGTTTACAGTATCCCTCGGACCTTCTTATTGACGATGATACACAGATATTGCATCCCAATTTGATACAAAAGGCACAATACCGACTTAAGTACAAGAGGACTGACACTCTATCTTTCTATGATTTGAACCATTCCTGTGATTCCAGTTTTAGATTCCGATGCTTTACTTCAGGTCTACTGTATACCTTGGCCCTTCTTATTGACGATGAAACACAGAAATTGCATCCGAATTTAATACAAAAGGCACAATGCTGACTTAAGTACAAGAGGACTGACACTCTAATTTTCTATGATTTGAACCTCTCCAGTGGGTCCAGTTTTAGATTCCGAACCTTCACTTCAGGTTTACTGTATCACTTGGACCTTCTTATTGACGATGAAACACAGAAATTGCATCCGAATTTAATAGAAAAGGCACAATGCTGACTTAAGTACAAGACGACTGACACTCTAACTTTCTATGATTTGAACCTCTCCAGTGAGTCCAGTTTTAGGTTTCTGATGCTTCACTTCAGGTTTACTGTACACCTTGGACCTTCTTATTGACGATGAAACACAGAAATTGCATCCGAATTTCATACAAAAGGCACAATGCCGACTTAAGTACAAGAGGACTGACACTCTAACTTTCTTTGAGTTGAACCTCTCCTGTGAGTCCAGTTTTAGAGTCCGATGCTTTACTTCAGGTTTACTGTATCCCTTGGACCTTCTTACTGACGATGATACACAGAAATTGCATCCGAATTTAATACAATAGGCACATTACCGACGTAAGTACAAGAGAACTGACACTCTAACTTTCTATGATTTGAACCTCTCCTGTGAGTCCAGTTTTAGATTCCGATGCTTCACTTCAAGTTTACTGAATACCTGGGACCTTATTATTGACGATGAAACACAGAAATTGCATCCGAATTTATTACAAAAGGCACAATGCCCACTTAAGTACAAGAGGTCTGACACTCTAACTTTCTATGATTAGAACCTCTCCTGTGAGAACAGTTTTAGATTGCGATGCTTTTCTTCAGGTTTACTGTATCCCTTGGACCTTCTTGTTGACGATGAAACACCGAAATTGCATCCGAATTTAATACAAAAGGCAAAATGCCGACAAAGTACAAGAGGACTGACACTCTAACTTTCTATGAGATGAACCTCTCCTGTGAGTCCAGTTTTAGATTCCGATCCTTCACTTCAGGTTTACTGTATCCCTTGGACCTTCTTATTGACGATGAAACACAGAAATTGCATCCGAATTTAATACAAAATACACAATGCTGACTTAAGCACATGAGGACTGACACTTTCACTTTCTATGATTTGAACCTCTCCAGTAAGTCAAGTTTTAGATTCCGATGCTTCACTTCAGGTTTACTGTATACCTTAGACATTGTTATTGACGATGAAACACAGAAATTGCATCTGAATTTCATACAAAAGGCACAATGCCGACTTAAGTACAAGAGGACTGACACTCTAACTTTCTATGAGTTGAACCGCTTCTGTGAGTCCAGTTTTAGAGTCCGATGCTTTACTTCAGGTTACTGTATCCCTTGGACCTTCTTACTGACGATGATACCCAGAAATTGCATCCGAATTTGATACAATAGGCACATTACCGACATAAGTACAAGAGGACTGACACTCTAACTTTCTATGATTTGAACCTCTCCTGTGAGTCCAGTTTAAGATTCCGATGCTTCACTTCAAGTTTACTGTATATCTGGGACCATCTTATTGACGATGAAACACAGAATTTGCATCCGAATTTATTACAAAAGGCACAATGCCCACTTAAGTACAAGAGGTCTGACACTCTATTTATCAATGAGTTGAACCTCTCCTGTGAGTTCAGTTTTAGATTCCGATGCTTCACTTCAGGTTTACTGTATCCCTAGGACCTTCTTATTGACGATGAAACACAGAAATCGCGTCCGATTTTAATACAAAAGGCACAATGCCGACTTAAGTACAAGGGGACTGACACTCTAACTTTCTATGATTTGAAGCTCTCCTGTGAATTGAGTTTTAGATTCCGATGCTTCACTTCAGGTTTACTGTATCCCTTGGACCTTTTTATTGACGATGAGAGACAGAAATTGCATCCGAATCTAATACAAAAGGCACAATGCTGACTTAAGTACAAGAGAACTGACACTCTAATATTCTATGATTTGAACTTCTCCTGTGAGTCCAGTTTTAGATTCCGATCCTTCACTTCAGGTTTACTGTATCCCTTGGACCTTCTTATTGACGATGAAACACAGAAATTGCATCCGAATTTAATACAAAAGGCGCAATGCTGACTTAAGTACAAGAAAACTGACATTCTAATATTCTATGATTTGAACCTCTCCTGTGAGTCCAGTTTTAGATTCCGATCCTTCACTTCAGGTTTACTGTATCCCTTGGACCATCTTATTGACGATGAGACACAGAAATTGCATCCGAAATTCATACAAAAGGCACAATTCCGACTTATGTACAAGAGGACTGACACTCTAACTTTCTATGATTTTACCTCTCCTGTGGGTCCAGTTTTAGATTCCGAACCCTCACTTCAGGTTTGCTGAATCCATTGGACCTTCTTATTGACGATGAAACATAGTAATTGCATCCGAATTTAATACTAAAGGCACAGTGCTGACTTAAGTACAAGAGGACTGACACTCTAATTTTTATGATTTGAACCTCCCCAGTGAGTCCAGTTTCAGATTCCGATGCTTCA
This sequence comes from Schistocerca americana, assembly GCF_021461395.2. Lineage (NCBI taxonomy): Eukaryota > Metazoa > Arthropoda > Insecta > Orthoptera > Acrididae > Schistocerca > Schistocerca americana. The sequence goes on along the minus strand of NW_025725687.1, from coordinate 670,344 downwards.
CTTCAGGTTTACTGTATACCTTGGACCTTCTTATTGACGATGAAACACAGAAATTGCATCCGAATTTCATACAAAAGGCACAATGCCGACGTAAGTACAAGAGGACTGACACTCTATTTTTCTATGACTTGAACCACTCCTGTGAGTCCAGTTTTAGATTATGATGCTTTACTTCAGGTTTACTGTATCCCTTGGACCTTCTTACTGACGATGATACACAGAAATTGCATCCGAATTTGATACAATAGGCACAATACCGACATAGGTACAAGAGGACTGACACTCTAACTTTCTATGATTTGAACCTCTCCTGTGAGTCCAGTTTTGGATTCCGATGCTTTACTTCAGGTTTACTGTATACCTGGGACCTTCTTATTGACGATGAAACACAGAAATTGCATCCGAATTTAATACAAACGGCACAATGCCCACCTAAGTACAAGAGGAGTGACACTCTAACTTTCAATGAGTTGAACCACTCCTGTGAGTCCAGTTTTAGATTCCGATGCTTTACTTCAGGTTTACTGTATAAATTGGACCTTCTTATTGACGATGAAACACCGAAAGTGCATCCAAATGTAATACAAAAGGCAAATTGCCGACTTAAGTACAAGAGGACTGACACTCTTACTTTCTATGAGTTGAACCTCTCCTGTGAGTCCAGTATTAGATACCGATGCTTCACTTCAGCTTTACTGTATCTCTTTTACCTTCTTATTGACGATGAAACACAGAAATTGTATCTGATTTTAATACAAAAGGCACAATGCCGGCGTAAGTACAAGAGGACTGACACTCTAACTTTCAATGAGTTGAACCTCTCCTGTGAGTCCAGTATTAGATTCCGATGCTTTACTTCAGGTTTACTGTATACCTTGGACCTTCTTATTGACGATGAAACACCGAAAGTGCATCCAAATTTAATACAAAAGGCACAATGCTGACTTAAGCACAAGAGGACTGACACTCTCACTTTCTATGATTTGAACCTCCCCAGTAAGTCCAGTTTTAGATTCCGATGCTTCACTTCAGGTTTACTGTATACCTTGGACCTTCTTATTGACGATGAAACACATAAAATTGCATCCGAATTTCATACAAAAGGCACAATGCCGACTTAAGTACAAGAGGACTGACACTCTAACTTTCTATGAGTTGAACCTCTCCTGTGAGTCCAGATTTAGATTACGATGCTTTACTTCAGGTTTACAGTATCCCTCGGACCTTCTTATTGACGATGATACACAGATATTGCATCCCAATTTGATACAAAAGGCACAATACCGACTTAAGTACAAGAGGACTGACACTCTATCTTTCTATGATTTGAACCATTCCTGTGATTCCAGTTTTAGATTCCGATGCTTTACTTCAGGTTTACTGTATACCTTGGACCGTCTTATTGACGATGAAACACAGAAATTGCATCCGAATTTAATAGAAAAGGCACAATGCTGACTTAAGTACAAGACGACTGACACTCTAACTATCTATGTTTTGAACCTCTCCAGTGAGTCCAGTTTTAGGTTCCGATGCTTCACTTCAGGTTTACTGTACACCTTGGACCTTCTTATTGACGATGAAACACAGAAATTGCATCCGAATTTCATACAAAAGGCACAATGCCGACTTAAGTGCAAGAGGACTGACACTCTAACTTTCTATGAGTTGAACCTCTCCTGTGAGTCCAGTTTTAGAGTCCGATGCTTTACTTCAGGTTTACTGTATCCCTTGGACCTTCTTACTGACGATGAAACACAGAAATTGCATCCGAATTTAATAGAAAAGGCACAATGCTGACTTAAGTACAAGACGACTGACACTCTAACTTTCTATGATTTGAACCTCTCCAGTGAGTCCAGTTTTAGATTCCGATGCTTCACTTCAAGTTTACTGAATACCTGGGACCTTATTATTGACGATGAAACACAGAAATTGCATCCGAATTTATTACAAAAGGCACAATGCCCACTTAAGTACAAGAGGTCTGACACTCTAACTTTCTATGATCAGAACCTCTCCTGTGAGAACAGTTTTAGATTGCGATGCTTTTCTTCAGGTTTACTGTATCCCTTGGACCTTCTTGTTGACGATGAAACACCGAAATTGCATCCGAATTTAATACAAAAGGCAAAATGCCGACAAAGTACAAGAGGACTGACACTCTAACTTTCTATGAGATGAACCTCTAGTGTGAGTCCAGTTTTAGATTCCGATCCTTCACTTCAGGTTTACTGTATCCCTTGGACCTTCTTATTGGCGATGAAACACAGAAATTGCATCCGAATTTAATACAAAATACACAATGCTGACATAAGCACAAGAGGACTGACACTTTCACTTTCTATGATTTGAACCTCTCCAGTAAGTCAAGTTTTAGATTCCGATGCTTCACTTCAGGTTTACTGTATACCTTAGACATTGTTATTGACGATGAAACACAGAAATTGCATCTGAATTTAATACAAAAGGCACAATGCCGACTTAAGTACAAGAGGACAGACACTCTAACTTTCTATGATTAGAACCTCTCCTGTGAGAACAGTTTTAGATTGCGATGCTTTTCAGGTTTACTGTTTCCCTTGGACCTTATTATTGACGATGAAACACAGAAATTGCATCAGACTTTAATACAAAAGGCACAATGCCGACTTAAGTACAAGAGGACTGACACTCTAACTTTCTATTATTTGAACCTCTCCTGTGAGTCCTGTTTTAGATTCCGATGCTTTACTTTAGGTTTACTGTTTCCCTTGGACCTTCTTACTGACGACGATACACAGAAATTGCATCCGAATTTGATACAATGGGCACAATACCGACATAAGTACAAGAGGACTGACACTCTATTTTTCTATGATTTGAACCTCTCCTGTGAATTGAGTTTTAGATTCCGATGCTTCACTTCAGGTTTACTGTATCCCTTGGACCCTCTTATTGACGATGAAACACAGAAGATGCATCCAAATGTAATACATAAGGCACAATGCTGACTTAGGTACAAGAGGACTGACACTCTAACTTTCTATGTTTGAACCTCTCCAGTGAGTCCAGTTTTAAATTCCGATGCTTCACTTCAGCTTTACTGTATACCTTGGACCTTCTTATTGACGATGAAACACAGAAATTGCATCCGAATTCCATACAAAAGGCACAATGCCGACTAAATTACAAGAGGACTGACACTCTAACGTTCTATGAGTTGAGCCTCTCCTGTGAGTCCAGTTTTAGATTCCGATGCCTTACTGCAGGTTTACTGTATCCCTTGGACCTTCTTACTGACGATGATACACAGAAATTGCATCCGAATTTGATACAATACGCTCAATACTGACATAAGTACAAGAGGACTGACACTCTATTTTTCTATGATTTGAACCTCTCCTGTGAGTCCAGTTTTAGATTCCGATGCTCTACTTCAGGTTTACTGTATACCTGGGACCTTCTTATTGACGATGAAACACAGAAATTGCATCCGAATTTAATACAAAAGGCACAATGCCCACCTAAGTACAAGAGGACTGACACTCTAACTTTCAATGAGTTGAACCTCTCCTGTGAGTCTAGTTTTAGATTCCGATGCTTTACTTCAGGGTTACTGTATACCTTGGACCTTCTTATTGACGATGAAACACCGAAATTGCATCCGAATTTAATACAAAGGGCAATATGCCGACTTAAGTACAAGAGGACTGACACTCTAACTTTCTATGAGTTGAACCTCTCCCGTGAGTCCAGTTTCAGATTCCGATGCTTTACCTCAGGTTTACTGTATACCTTGGACCTTCTTATTGACGATGAAACACAGAAATTGCATCCGAATTTCATACAAAAGGCACAATGCTGACTTAAGTACAAGAGGACTGACACTCTAATTTTCTATGATTTGAACCTCTCCAGTGGGTCCAGTTTTAGATTCCGAACCTTCACTTCAGGTTTACTGTATCACTTGGACCTTCTTATTGACGATGAAACACAGAAATTGCATCCGAATTTAATAGAAAAGGCACAATGCTGACTTAAGTACAAGACGAATGACACTCTAACTTTCTATGATTTGAACCTCTCCAGTGAGTCCAGTTTTAGGTTCCGATGCTTCACTTCAGGTTTACTGTACACCTTGGACCATCTTATTGACGATGAAACACAGAAATTGCATCCGAATTTCATACAAAAGGCACAATGCCGACTTAAGTACAAGAGGACTGACACTCTAACTTTCTATGATTTGAACCTCTCCTGTGAGTCCAGTTTTAGATTCCGATGCTTCACTTCAAGTTTACTGAATACCTGGGACCTTATTATTGACGATGAAACACAGAAATTGCATCCGAATTTATTACAAAAGGCACAATGCCCACTTAAGTACAAGAGGTCTGACACTCTAACTATCAATGAGTTGAACCTCCCCAGTGAGTCCAGTTTCAGATTCCGATGCTTTACTTCAGCTTTACTGTATACCATGGACCTTCTTGTTGACGATGAAACACCGAAATTGCATCCGAATTTAATACAAAAGGCAAAATGCCGACAAAGTACAAGAGGACTGACACTCTAACTTTCTATGAGATGAACCTCTCCTGTGAGTCCAGTTTTGGATTCCGATCCTTCACTTCAGGTTTACTGTATCCCTTGGACCTTCTTATTGACGATGAAACACAGAAATTGCATCCGAATTTAATACAAAAGGCACAATGCTGACTTAAGCACAAGAGGACTGACACTCTCACTTTCTATGATTTGAACCTCTCCAGTATGTCAACTTTTAGATTCCGAAGCTTCACTTCAGGTGTACTGTATACCTTAGACATTGTTATTGACGATGAAACACAGAAAATGCATCTGAATTTAATACAAAAGGCACAATGCCGACTTAAGTACAAGAGGACTGACACTCTAACTTTCTATGATTAGAACCTCTCCTGTGAGAACAGTTTTAGATTCCGATGCTTTTCTTCAGGTTTACTGTATCCCTTGGTCCTTATTATTGACGATGAAACTCAGAAATTGCGTCCGAATTTAATACAAAGGGCAATATGCCGACTTAAGTACAAGAGGACTGACACTCTAACATTCTATGAGTTGAACCTCTCCCGTGAGTCCAGTTTCAGATTCCGATGCTTTACTTCAGGTTTACTGTATACCTTGGACCTTCTTATTGACGATGAAACACAGAAATTGCATCCGAAATTATTACAAAAGGCACAATGCCCACTTAAGTACAAGAGGTCTGACACTCTAACTATCAATGAGTTGAACCTCTCCAGTGAGTCCAGTTTCAGATTCCGATGCTTTACTTCAGGTTTACTGTATACCATGGACCTTCTTGTTGACGATGAAACACCGAAATTGCATCCGAATTTAATACAAAAGGCAAAATGCCGACAAAGTACAAGAGGACTGACACTCTAACTTTCTATGAGATGAACCTCTCCTGTGAGTCCAGTTTTGGATTCCGATCCTTCACTTCAGGTTTACTGTATCCCTTGGACCTTCTTATTGACGATGAAACACAGAAATTGCATCCGAATTTAATACAAAAGGCACAATGCTGACTTAAGCACAAGAGGACTGACACTCTCACTTTCTATGATTTGAACCTCTCCAGTATGTCAAGTTTTAGATTCCGAAGCTTCACTTCAGGTGTACTGTATACCTTAGACATTGGTATTGACAATGAAACACAGAAAATGCATCTGAATTTAATACAAAAGGCACAATGCCGACTTAAGTACAAGAGGACTGACACTCTAACTTTCTATGATTAGAACCTCTCCTGTGAGAACAGTTTTAGGTTCCGATGCTTCACTTCAGGTTTACTGTACACCTTGGACCTTCTTATTGACGAAGAAACACAGAAATTGCATCCGAATTTCATACAAAAGGCACAATGCCGACTTAAGTACAAGAGGACTGACACTCTAACTTTCTATGAGTTGAACCTCTCCTGTGAGTCCAGTTTTAGAGTCCGATGCTTTACTTCAGGTTTACTGTATCCCTTGGACTTTCTTACTGACGATGATACACAGAAATTGCATCCGAATTTAATACAATTGGCACATTACCGACATAAGTACAAGAGGACTGACACTCTAACTTTCTATGATTTGAACCTCTCCTGTGAGTCCAGTTTTAGATTCCGATGCTTCACTTCAAGTTTACTGAATACCTGGGACCTTATTATTGACGATGAAACACAGAAGTTGCATCCGAATTTATTACAAAAGGCACAATGCCCACTTAAGTACAAGAGGTCTGACACTCTAACTATCAATGAGTTGAACCTCTCCAGTGAGTCCAGTTTCAGATTCCGATGCTTTACTTCAGGTTTACTGTATACCATGGACCTTCTTGTTGACGATGAAACACCGAAATTGCATCCGAATTTAATACAAAAGGCAAAATGCCGACAAAGTACAAGAGGACTGACACTCTAACGTTCTATGAGATGAACCTCTCCTGTGAGTCCTGTTTTGGATTCCGATCCTTCACTTCAGGTTTACTGTATCCCTTGGACCTTCTTATTGACGATGAAACACAGAAATTGCATCCGAATTTAATACAAAAGGCACAATGCTGACTTAAGCACAAGAGGACTGACACTCTCACTTTCTATGATTTGAACCTCTCCAGTATGTCAAGTTTTAGATTCCGAAGCTTCACTTCAGGTGTACTGTATACCTTAGACATTGTTATTGACGATTAAACACAGAAAGTGCATCTGAATTTAATACAAAAGGCACAATGCCGACTTAACTACAAGAGGACTGACACTCTAACATTCTATGATTAGAACCTCTCCTGTGAGAACAGTTTTAGATTCCGATGCTTTTCTTCAGGTTTACTGTATCCCTTGGACCTTATTATTGACGATGAAACTCAGAAATTGCATCCGAATTTAATACAAAATGCAGAATGCCGACTTAAGTACAAGAGGACTGACACTCTAACTTTCTATGAGTTGAACCTCTCCCGTGAGTCCTGTTTTAGATTCCGATGCTTTACTTCAGGTTTACTGTATACCTTGGACCTTCTTATTGACGATGAAACACAGAAATTGCATCCGAATTTAATACAAAAGGCACAATGCTGACTTAAGTACAAGAGGACTGACACTCTAATTTTCTATGATTTGAACCTCTCCAGTGGGTCCAGTTTTAGATTCCGAACCTTCACTTCAGGTTTACTGTATCACTTGGACCTTCTTATTGACGATGAAACACAGAAATTTCATCCGAATTTAATAGAAAAGGCACAATGCTGACTTAAGTACAAGACGAATGACACTCTAACTTTCTATGATTTGAACCTCTCCAGTGAGTCCAGTTTTAGGTTCCGATGCTTCACTTCAGGTTCACTGTACACCTTGGACCTTCTTATTGACGATGAAACACAGAAACTGCATCCGAATTTCATACAAAAGGCACAATGCCGACTTAAGTACAAGAGGACTCACATTCTAACTTTCTATGAGTTGAACCTCTCCTGTGAGTCCAGTGTTAGAGTCCGATGCTTTACTTCAGGTTTACTGTATCCCTTGGACCTTCTTACTGACGATGATACACAGAAATTGCATCCGAATTTAATACAATTGGCACATTTCCGACATAAGTACAAGAGGACTGACACTCTAACTTTCTATGATTTGAACCTCTCCTTTGAGTCCAGTTTTAGATTCCGATGCTTTACTTCAAGTTTACTGAATACCTGGGACCTTATTATTGACGATGAAACACAGAAATTGCATCCTTATTTATTATAAAAGGCACAATGCCCACTTAAGTACAAGAGGTCTGACACTCTAACTATCAATGAGTTGAGCCTCTCCAGTGAGTCCAGTTTCAGATTCCGATGCTTTACTTCAGGTTTACTGTATACCATGGACCTTCTTGTTGACGATGAAACACCGAAATTGCATCCGAATTTAATACAAAAGGCAAAATGCCGACAAAGTACAAGAGGACTGACACTCTAACTTTCTATGAGATGAACCTCTCCTGTGAGTCCAGTTTTGGATTCCGATCCTTCACTTCAGGTTTACTGTATCCCTTGGACCTTCTTATTGACGATGAAACACAGAAATTGCATCCGAATTTAATACAAAAGGCACAATGCCGACTTAAGTACAAGAGGACTGACACTCTAACTTACTTTGATTTGAACCTCTCCTGTGAATTGAGTTTTAGATTCCGATGCTTCACTTCAGGTTTACTGTATCCCTTGGACCTTCTTATTGACGATGAAACACAGAAATTGCATCCGAATATAATACAAAAGGCACAAGGCTGACTTAAGTACAAGGGGACTGACACTCTAACTTTCTATGATTTTGAACCTCTCCAGTGAGTCCAGTTTTAAGATTCCGATGCTTCACTTCAGGTTTACTGCATCCGTCAGACCTTCTTTTGACGATGATACACAGAAATTGCATTCCGATTTGATACCAAAGGCACAATGCCGACTTAAGTACAGGAGGACTGACACTCTAACTTTCTATGATTTTGAACCTCTCCAGTGAGTCCAGTTTTAAGATTCCGATGCTTCACTTCAGGTTTACTGTATCCGTCAGACCTTCTTTTGACGATGATACACAGAAATTGCATTCCGATTTGATACCAAAGGCACAATACCGACTTAAGTACAGGAGGACTGACACTCTCACTTTCTATGATTTGAACCTCTCCAGTATGTCAAGTTTTGGATTCCGAAGCTTCACTTCAGGTGTACTGTATACCTTAGACATTGTTATTGACGATGAAACACAGAAAATGCATCTGAATTTAATACAAAAGGCACAATGCCGACTTAAGTACAAAAGGACTGACACTCTAACTTTCTATGATTAGAACCTCTCCTGTGAGAACAGTTTTAGATTCCGATGCTTTTCTTCAGGTTTACTGTATCCCTTGGACCTTATTATTGACGATGAAACACAGAAATTGCATCCGAATTTGATACAATGGGCACAATACCGACATAAGTACAAGAGGACTGACACTCTACTTTTCTATGATTTGAACCTCTCCTGTGAATTGAGTTTTAAAATTCCGATGCTTCACTTCAGGTTTACTGTATCCCTTGGACCTTCTTATTGACGATGAGACACAGAAACTGCATCCGAATTTAATACAAAAGGCACAATGCCGACATAAGTACAAGAGGACTGACACTCTAAATTACTATGAATTGAACCTCTCCTGTGGGTCCAGTTTTAGATTCTGAACCTTCACTTCAGGTTTACTGTATCCCTTGGACCTTCTTATTGACGATGAAACACAGAAGTTGCATCCAAATGTAATACAAAAGGCACAATGCTGACTTAGGTACAAGAGGACTGACACTCTAACTTTCTATGAGTTGAACCTCTCCCGTGAGTCCAGTTTTAGATTTCGATGCTTCACTTCAGGTTTACTGTATCCCTTGGACCTTCTTATTGACGATGAAACACAGAAATTGCATCCGATTTTAATACAAAAGGCACAATGCCGACTTAAGTACAAGAGGACTGACACTCTAACTTTCTTTGATTTGAACCTCTCCTGTGAATTGAGTTTTAGATTCCGATGCTTCACTTCAGGTTTACTGTATCCCTTGGACCTTCTTATTGACGATGAAACACAGAAATTGCATCCGAATGTAATACAAAAGGCACAAGGCTGACTTAAGTACAAGGGGACTGACACTCTAACTTTCTATGATTTTGAACCTCTCCAGTGAGTCCAGTTTTAAGATTCCGATGCTTCACTTCAGGTTTACTGTATCCGTCAGACCTTCTTTTGACGATGATACACAGAAATTGCATTCCGATTTGATACCAAAGGCACAATACCGACTTAAGTACAGGAGGACTGACACTCTAACTTTCTATGATTTGAACCACTCCTGTGAGTCCAGTTTTACATTCCGATGCTTCACTTCAGGTTTACTGTATCCCTTGGACCTTCTTACTGACGATGATACACAGAAATTTCATCCGAATTTAATACAAAAGGCACAATACCGACTTAAGTACAAGAGGACTGACACTCTAACTTTCTATTTGTTGAACCTCTCCTGTGAGTCCAGTTTTAGATTCCGAAGCTTTCCTTCAGGATTACTGTTTAGCTTGGACCCCCTTATTGACGATGAAACACGAAAATTGCATCCAAATATAATACAATAGGCACAATGCCGACTTAAGTACAAGAGGACTGACACTCTGACATTCAATGAGTTGAACCTCACCTGTGAGTCGAGTTTTAGATTCCGATGCTTCACTTCTGGTTTACTGTATACCTTAGACCTTCTTGTTGACGATGAAACACAGAAATTGCATCCGAATTTAATGCAAAAGTCACAATGCCGACTTAAGTACAAGAGGACTGACACTCTAACTTTCAATGATTTGAACCTCTGCTGTGAGAACAGTTTTAGATTCCAATGCTTTACTTCAGGTTTACTGTATCCCTTGGACCTTCTAATTGACGATGAAACACAGATATTGCATCCGAGTTTAATACAAAAGGCACAATGCCGACTTAAGTACAAGAGGACTGACACTCTAACTTTCTATGAGTTGAACCTCTCCTTTGAGTCCAGTTTCAGGTTCCGATGCTTCACTTCAGGTTTACTGTATCCCTTGGACCTTCTTATTGACGATGAAACACAGACATTGCATCCATACTTAATACAAAAGGCACAATGCCGACTTAAGTACAAGAGGACTGACACTCTAACTTTCTATGATTTGAACCTCTCCTGTGAGTCAAGTTTTAGATTCCGATGCTTCACTTCAGGTTTACTGTATCCCTTGGACCTTCTTACTGACGATGATACACAGAAATTGCATCCGAATTTAATACAATTGGCACATTTCCGACATAAGTACAAGAGGACTGACACTCTAACTTTCTATGATTTGAACCTCTCCTTTGAGTCCAGTTTTAGATTCCGATGCTTCACTTCAAGTTTACTGAATACCTGGGACCTTATTATTGACGATGAAACACAGAAATTGCATCCTTATTTATTACAAAAGGCACAATGCCCACTTAAGTACAAGAGGTCTGACACTCTAACTATCAATGAGTTGAACCTCTCCAGTGAGTCCAGTTTCAGATTCCGATGCTTTACTTCAGGTTTACTGTATGCCATGGACCTTCTGGTTGACGATGAAACACCGAAATTGCATCCGAATTTAATACAAAAGGCAAAATGCCGACAAAGAACAAGAGGACTGACACTCTAACTTTCTATGAGATGAACCTCTCCTGTGAGTCCAGTTTTGGATTCCGATCCTTCACTTCAGGTTTACTGTATCCCTTGGACCTTCTTATTGACGATGAAACACAGAAATTGCATCCGAATTTAATACAAAAGGCACAATGCCGACTTAAGCACAAGAGGACTGACACTCTCACTTTCTATGATTTGAACCTCTCCAGTATGTCAAGTTTTGGATTCCGAAGCTTCACTTCAGGTGTACTGTATACCTTAGACATTGTTATTGACGATGAAACACAGAAAATGCATCTGAATTTAATACAAAAGGCACAATGCCGACTTAAGTACAAAAGGACTGACACTCTAACTTTCTATGATTAGAACCTCTCCTGTGAGAACAGTTTTAGATTCCGATGCTTTTCTTCAGGTTTACTGTATCCCTTGGACCTTATTATTGACGATGAAACACAGAAATTGCATCCGAATTTGATACAATGGGCACAATACCGACATAAGTACAAGAGGACTGACACTCTACTTTTCTATGATTTGAACCTCTCCTGTGAATTGAGTTTTAAAATTCCGATGCTTCACTTCAGGTTTACTGTATCCCTTGGACCTTCTTATTGACGATGAGACACAGAAACTGCATCCGAATTTAATACAAAAGGCACAATGCCGACATAAGTACAAGAGGACTGACACTCTAAATTACTATGAATTGAACCTCTCCTGTGGGTCCAGTTTTAGATTCTGAACCTTCACTTCAGGTTTACTGTATTCCTTGGACCTTCTTATTGACGATGAAACACAGAAGTTGCATCCAAATGTAATACAAAAGGCACAATGCTGACTTAGGTACAAGAGGACTGACACTCTAACTTTCTATGAGTTGAACCTCTCCCGTGAGTCCAGTTTTAGATTTCGATGCTTCACTTCAGGTTTACTGTATCCCTTGGACCTTCTTATTGACGATGAAACACAGAAATTGCATCCGATTTTAATACAAAAGGCACAATGCCGACTTAAGTACAAGAGGACTGACACTCTAACTTTCTTTGATTTGAACCTCTCCTGTGAATTGAGTTTTAGATTCCGATGCTTCACTTCAGGTTTACTGTATCCCTTGGACCTTCTTATTGACGATGAAACACAGAAATTGCATCCGAATATAATACAAAAGGCACAAGGCTGACTTAAGTACAAGGGGACTGACACTCTAACTTTCTATGATTTTGAACCTCTCCAGTGAGTCCAGTTTTAAGATTCCGATGCTTCACTTCAGGTTTACTGTATCCGTCGGACCTTCTTTTGACGATGATACACAGAAATTGCATTCCGATTTGATACCAAAGGCACAATACCGACTTAAGTACAGGAGGACTGACACTCTAACTTTCTATGATTTGAACCTCTCCTGTGAGTCCAGTTTTACATTCCGATGCTTCACTTCAGGTTTACTGTATCCCTTGGACCTTCTTACTGACGATGATACACAGAAATTGCATCCGAATTTAATTCTAAAGGCACAATACCGACTTAAGTACAAGAGGACTGACACTCTAACTTTCTATTTGTTGAACCTCTCCTGTGAGTCCAGTTTTAGATTCCGAAGCTTTCCTTCAGGATTACTGTTTAGCTTGGACCCCCTTATTGACAATGAAACACGAAAATTGCATCCAAATATAATACAATAGGCACAATGCCGACTTAAGTACAAGAGGACTGACACTCTGACATTCAATGAGTTGAACCTTACCTGTGAGTCGAGTTTTAGATTCCGATGCTTCACTTCTGGTTTACTGTATACCTTAGACCTTCTTGTTGACGATGAAACACAGAAATTGCATCCGAATTTAATGCAAAAGTCACAATGCCGACTTAAGTACAAGAGGACTGACACTCTAACTTTCAATGATTTGAACCTCTGCTGTGAGAACAGTTTTAGATTCCAATGCTTTACTTCAGGTTTACTGTATCCCTTGGACCTTCTAATTGACGATGAAACACAGATATTGCATCCGAGTTTAATACAAAAGGCACAATGCCGACTTAAGTACAAGAGGACTGACACTCTAACTTTCTATGAGTTGAACCTCTCCTTTGAGTCCAGTTTCAGGTTCCGATGCTTCACTTCAGGTTTACTGTATCCCTTGGACCTTCTTATTGACGATGAAACACAGACATTGCATCCATACTTAATACAAAAGGCACAATGCCGTCTTAAGTACAAGAGGACTGACACTCTAACTTTCTATGATTTGAACCTCTCCTGTGAGTCAAGTTTTAGATTCCGATGCTTCACTTCAGGTTTACTGTATCCCTCGGATCTTCTTTTTGACGATGAAACACAGATATTGCATCCGAATTTAATAAAAAAGGCACAAAGCCGACTTAAGTACAAGAGGACTGACACTCTAACTTTCTATGATTTGAACCTCTCCTGTGATTCCAGTTTTAGATTCCGATGCGTCACTTCAGGTTTACTGTATACCTTGGACCTTCTTATTGACGATAAAACACAGAAATTGCATTCGAATTTAATACAAAAGGCACAATGCCGACTTAAGTCCAAGAGGACAGACACTCTAACTTTCTATGATTTGAACCTCTCCTGTGAGTCCAGTTTTAAATTCCAATGCTTTTTTTCAGGTTTACTGCATACCTTGGACCTTCTTATTGACGATGAAACACTGAAATTGCATCCGAATTTAATACAAAAGGCACAATGCCGACTTAAGTACTAGAGGACTGACACTCTAAATTTCTATGAGTTGAACCTCTCATGTGAGTCCAGTTTCAGATTCCGATGCTTCACTTCAGGTTTACTGTATCTCGTGGACTTTCTTATTGCCGATGAAACACAGAAATTGCATCCGAATTTAATACAAAAGGCATAATGCCGACTTAAGTGCAAGAGGACTCACACTCTAACTTTCTATGATTTGAACCTCTCCAGTGAGTCCAGTTATAGATTCCGATGCTTCACTTCACGTTTACTGTATCCCTTGGACCTTCTTATTGACGATGAAACACAGAAATTGCATCCCAATTTAATACAAAAGGCACAATGCGGACTTAAGTACAAGAGGACTGACACTCTAACTTTCTATGATTTGAACCTCTCCCGTGAGTCCAGTTTTAGATTCCGATGCTTTACTTTAGGTTTACTGTATCCCTTGGACCTTCTTACTGACGATGATACACAGAAATTGCATCCGAATTTAATACAATAGGCACAATGCCGACATAAGTACAAGAGGACTGACACTCTATTTTTCTATGATTTGAACCTCTCCTGTGAGTCCAGTTTTAGATTCCGATGCTTTACTTCAGGTTTACTGTATACCTGGGACCTTCTTATTGACGATGAAACACAGAAATAGCATCCGAATTTAATAAAAAAGGCACAATGCCCACTTAAGTACAAGAGGACTAACACTCTAACTTTCAATGAGTTGAACCTCTCCTGTGAGTCTAGTTTTAGATTCCGATGCTTTACTTCAGGGTTACTGTATACCTTGGACCTTCTTATTGACGATGAAACACCGAAATTGCATCCGAATTTAATACAAAGGGCAAAATGCCGACTTAAGTACAAGAGGACTGACACTCTAACTTTCTATGAGTTGAACCTCTCCCGTGAGTCCAGTTTTAGATTTCGATGCTTCACTTCAGGTTTACTGTATCCCTTGGACCTTCTTATTGACGATGAAACACAGAAATTGCATCCGATTTTAATACAAAAGGCACAATGCCGACTTAAGTACAAGAGGACTGACACTCTAACTTTCTTTGATTTGAACCTCTCCTGTGAATTGAGTTTCAGATTCCGATGCTTCACTTCAGGTTTACTGTATCCCTTGGACCTTCTTATTGACGATGAAACACAGAAATTGCATCCGAATTTAATACAAAAGGCACAAGGCTGACTAAAGTACAAGGGGACTGACACTCTAACTTTCTATGATTTGAACCTCTCCAGTGAGTCCAGTTTTAGATTCCGATGCTTCACTTCAGGTTTACTGTATAATTTGGACCTTCTTATTGACGATGAAACACAGAAATTGCGTCCGAATTTCATACAAAAGGCACAATGCCGACTTAAGTACAAGAGGACTGACACTCTAACTTTCTATGAGTTGAACCTCACCTGTGAGTCCAGTTTTAGATTACGATGCTTTACCTCAGGTTTACTGTATCCGTCGGACCTTCTTTTGACGATGATACACTGAAATTACATCCCAATTTGATACAAAAGGCACAATACCGACTTAAGTACAAGAGGACTGACACTCAAACTTTCTATGATTTGAACCTCTCCTGTGAGTCCAGTTTTAGAATCCGATGCTTCACTTCAGGTTTACTGTATCCCTTGGACCTTCTTACTGACGATGATACACAGAAATTGCATCCGAATTTAATACAAAAGGCACAATACCGACTTAAGTACAAGAGGACTGACTCTCTAACTTTCAATGATTTGAACCTCTCCTTTGAGTCCAGTTTCAGGTTCCGATGCTTCACTTCAGGTTTACTGTATCCCTTGGACTTTCTTATTGACGATGAAACACAGACATTGCATCCATACTTAATACAAAAGGCACAATGCCGACTTAAGTACAAGAGGACTGACACTCTAACTTTCTATGATTTGAACCTCTCCTGTGAGTCCAGTTTTAGATTCCGATGCTTCACTTCAGGTTTACTGTATCCCTCGGACCCTCTTTTTGACAATGAAACACAGATATTGCATCCGAATTTAATACAAAAGGCACTAAGCCGACTTAAGTACAAGAGGACTGACACTCTAACTTTCTATGATTTGAACCTCTCCTGTGATTCCAGTTTTAGATTCCGATGCGTCACTTCAGGTTTACTGTATACCTTGGACCTTCTTATTGACGATAAAACACAGAAATTGCATTCGAATTTAATACACAAGGCACAATGCCGACTTAAGTCCAAGAGGACTGACACTCTAACTTTCTATGATTTGAACCTCTCCAGTGAGTCCAGTTATAGATTCCGATGCTTCACTTCAGGTTTACTGTATCCCTTGGACCTTCTTACTGACGATGATACAAAGAAATTGCATCCGAATTTGATAGAATGGGCACAATCCCGACATAAGTACAAGAGGACTGACACTCTATTTTTCTATGATTTGAACCTCTCCTGTGAATTGAGTTTTAGATTCTGATGCTTCACTTCAGGTTTACTGTATCCCTTGGACCTTCTTATTGACGATGAGACACAGAAATTGCATCCGAATTTAATACAAAAGGCACAATGCCGACATAAGTACAAGATGACTGACACTCTAAATTACTATGAATTGAACCTCTCCTGTGGGTCCAGTTTTAGATTCTGAACCTTCACTTCAGGTTTACTGTATCCCTTGGACCTTCTTATTGACGATGAAACACAGAAGTTGCATCCAAATGTAATACAAAAGGCACAATGCTGACTTAGGTACAAGAGGACTGACACTCTATCTTTCTATGATTTGAACCTCTCCTGTGAGTCCAGTTTTAGATTCCGATGCTTTACTTCAGGTTTACTGTATACCTGGGACCTTCTTATTGACGATGAAACACAGAAATTGCATCCGAATTTAATACAAAAGGCACAATGCCCACTTAAGTACAAGAGGACTGACACTCTAACTTTCAATGAGTTGAACCTCTCCTGTGAGTTTAGTTTTAGATTCCGATGCTTTACTTCAGGGTTACTGTATACCTTGGACCTTCTTATTGACGATGAAACACCGAAATTGCATCCGAATTTAATACAAAGGGCAAAATGCCGACTTAAGTACAAGAGGACTGACACTCTAACTTTCTATGAGTTGAATCTCTCCCGTGAGTCCAGTTTTAGATTCCGATGCTTCACTTCAGGTTTACTGTATACCTTGGACCTTCTTATTGACGATGAAGCACAGAAATTGCGACCGAATTTCATACGAAAGGCACAATGCCGACTTAAGTACAAGCGGACTGACACTCTAACTTTCTATGAGTTGAACCTCACCTGTGAGTCCAGTTTTAGATTACGATGCTTTACTTCAGGTTTACTGTATCCGTCGGACCTTCTTTTGACGATGATACACAGAAATTGCATCCCAATTTGATACAAAAGGCACAATACCGACTTAAGTACAAGAGGACTGACACTCAAACTTTCTATGATTTGAACCTCTCCTGTGAGTCCAGTTTTAGTTTCCGATGCTTCACTTCAGGTTTACTGTATCCCTTGGAACTTCTTATTGACGATGATACACAGAAATTGCATCCGAATTTAATACAAAAATCACAATACTGACTTAAGTACAAGAGGACTGACACTCTAACTTTCTATTTGTTGAACCTCTCCTGTGAGTCCAGTTTTAGATTCCGATGCTTTCCTTCAGGTTTACTGTATAGCTTGGAACCTCTTATTGACGATGAACCACAGAAATTGCATCCAAATATAATACAATAGGCACAATGCCGACTTAAGTACAAGAGGACTGACACTCTGACATTCAATGAGTTGAACCTCTCCTGTGAGTCGAGTTTTAGATTCCGATGCTTCACTTCAGGTTTACTGTATACCTTAGACCTTCTTATTGACGATGAAACACAGAAATTGCATCCGAATTTAATGCAAAAGTCACTATGCCGACTTAGGTACAAGAGGACTGACACTCTAACTTTCAATGATTTGAACCTCTGCTGTGAGAACAGTTTTAGATTCCGATGCTTTACTTCAGGTTTACTGTATCCCTTGGACCTTCTAATTGACGACGAAACACAGATATTGCATACGAATGTAATACAAAGGGCACAATGCCGACTTCAGTACAAGAGGACTGAAACTCTAACTTTCTATGAGTTGAACCTCTCCTTTGAGTCCAGTTTCAGGTTCCGATGCTTCCCTTGAGGTTTACTGTATACCTTGGACCTTCTTATTGACGATAATACACAGAAATTGCATTCGAATTTAATACAAAAGGCACAATGCCGACTTAAGTCCAAGAGGACTGACACTCAAACTTTCTATGATTTGAACCTCTCCTGTGAGTCCAGTTTTAAATTCCGATGCTTTTTAACAGGTTTACTGTATACCTTGGACCTTCTTATTGACGATGAAACACTGAAATTGCATCCGAATTTAATACAAAAGGCACAATGCCGACTTAAGTACTAAAGGACTGACACTCTAACTTTTTATGAGTTGAACCTCTCCTGTGAGTCCAGTTTCAGATTCCGATGCTTCACTTCAGGTTTACTGTATCCCGTGGACCTTCTTATTGCCGATGAAACACAGAAATTGCATCCGAATTTAATACAAAAGGCATAATGCCGACTTAAGTGCAAGAGGACTCACACTCTAACTTTCTATGATTAGAACCTCTCCTGTGAGAACAGTTTTAGATTCCGATGCTTTACTTTAGGTTTACTGTATCCCTTGGACCTTCTTACTGACGATGATACACAGAAATTGCATCCGAATTTGATACAATGTGCACAATACCGACATAAGTACAAGAGGACTGACACTCTATTTTTCTATGATTTGAACCTCTCCTGTGAATTGAGTTTTAGATTCCGATGCTTCACTTCAGGTTTACTGTATCCTTTGGAACTTCTTATTGACGATGAGACACAGAAATTGCATCCGAATTTAATACAAAAGGCACAATGCCGACATAAGTACAAGAGGACTGACACTCTATTTTTCTATGATTTGAACCTCTCCTGTGAGTCCAGTTTTTGATTCCGATGCTTTACTTCAGGTTTACTGTATACCTCGGACCTTCTTATTGACGATGAAACACAGAAATTGCATCCAAATTTAATACAAAAGGCACAATGCCCACTTAAGTACAAGAGGACTGACACTCTAACTTTCTATGAGATGAACCTCTCCTGTGAGTCCAGTTTTGGATTCCGATCCTTCACTTCAGGTTTACTGTATCCCTTGGACCTTCTTATTGACGATGAAACACAGAAATTGCATCCGAATTTAATACAAAAGGCACAATGCCGACTTAAGCACAAGAGGACTGACACTCTCACTTTTTATGATTTGAACCTCTCCAGTATGTCAAGTTTTAGATTCCGAAGCTTCACTTCAGGTGTACTGTATACCTTAGACATTGTTATTGACGATGAAACGCGGAAAATGCATCTGAATTTAATACAAAAGGCACAATGCCGACTTAAGTACAAAAGGACTGACACTCTAACTTTCTATGATTAGAACCTCTCCTGTGAGAACAGTTTTAGTTTCCGATGCTTTTCTTCAGGTTTACTGTATCCCTTGGACCTTATTATTGACGATGAAACACAGAAATTGCATCAGACTTTAATACAAAAGGCACAATGCCGACTTAAGTACAAGACGACTGACACTCTAACTTTCTATGATTTGATCCTCTCCTGTGAGTCCAGTTTTAGATTCCATTCTTTACTTTAGGTTTACTGTATCCCTTGGACCTTCTTACTGACGATGATACACAGAAATTGCATCCGAATTTGATACAATGGGCACAATACCGACATAAGTACAAGAGGACTGACACTCTACTTTTCTATGATTTGAACCTCTCCTGTGAATTGAGTTTTAAAATTCCGATGCTTCACTTCAGGTTTACTGTATCCCTTGGACCTTCTTATTGACGATGAGACACAGAAATTGCATCCGAATTTAATACAAAAGGCACAATGCCGACATAAGTACAAGAGGACTGACACTCTAAATTACTATGAATTGAACCTCTCCTGTGGGTCCAGTTTTAGATTCTGAACCTTCACTTCAGGTTTACTGTATCCCTTGGAACTTCTTATTGACGATGAAACACAGAAGTTGCATCCAAATGTAATACAAAAGGCACAATGCTGACTTAGGTACAAGAGGACTGACACTCTAACTTTCTATGAGTTGAACCTCTCCCGTGAGTCCAGTTTTAGATTTCGATGCTTCACTTCAGGTTTACTGTATCCCTTGGACCTTCTTATTGACGATGAAACACAGAAATTGCATCCGATTTTAATACAAAAGGCACAATGCCGACTTAAGTACAAGAGGACTGACACTCTAACTTTCTTTGATTTGAACCTCTCCTGTGAATTGAGTTTTAGATTCCGATGCTTCACTTCAGGTTTACTGTATCCCTTGGACCTTCTAATTGACGATGAAACACAGATATTGCATCCGAGTTTAATACAAAAGGCACAATGCCGACTTAAGTACAAGAGGACTGACACTCTAACTTTCTATGATTTGAACCTCTCCTGTGATTCCAGTTTTAGATTCCGATGCGTCACTTCAGGTTTACTCTATACCTTGGACCATCTTATTGACGATAAAACACAGAAATTGCATTCGAATTTAATACAAAAGGCACAATGCCGACTTAAGTCCAAGGGGACTGACACTCTAACTTTCTATGATTTGAACCTCTCCTGTGAGTCCAGTTTTAAATTCCAATGCTTTTTTTCAGGTTTACTGCATACCTTGTACCTTCTTATTGACGATGAAACACTGAAATTGCATCCGAATTTAATACAAAAGGCACAATGCCGACTTAAGTACTAGAGGACTGACACTCTAAATTTCTATGAGTTGAACCTCTCATGTGAGTCCAGTTTCAGATTCCGATGCTTCACTTCAGGTTTACTGTATCTCGTGGACCTTCTTATTGCCGATGAAACACAGAAATTGCATCCGAATTTAATACAAAAGGCAAAATGCCGACTTAAGTGCAAGAGGACTCACACTCTAACTTTCTATGATTTGAACCTCTCCAGTGAGTCCAGTTATAGATTCCGATGCTTCACTTCAGGTTTACTGTATCCCTTGGACCTTCTTATTGACGATGAAACACCGAAATTGCATCCGAATTTAATACAAAGGGCAAAATGCCGACTTAAGTACAAGAGGACTGACACTCTAACTTTCTATGAGTTGAACCTCTCCCGTGAGTCCAGTTTTAGATTTCGATGCTTCACTTCAGGTTTACTGTATCCCTTGGACCTTCTTATTGACGATGAAACACAGAAATTGCATCCGATTTTAATACAAAAGGCACAATACCGACTTAAGTACAAGAGGACTGACACTCTAACTTTCTTTGATTTGAACCTCTCCTGTGAATTGAGTTTCAGATTCCGATGCTTCACTTCAGGTTTACTGTATCCCTTGGACCTTCTTATTGACGATGAAACACAGAAATTGCATCCGAATTTAATACAAAAGGCACAAGGCTGACTAAAGTACAAGGGGACTGACACTCTAACTTTCTATGATTTGAACCTCTCCAGTGAGTCCAGTTTTAGATTCCGATGCTTCACTTCAGGTTTACTGTATAATTTGGACCTTCTTATTGACGATGAAACACAGAAATTGCGACCGAATTTCATACAAAAGGCACAATGCCGACTTAAGTACAAGAGGACTGACACTCTAACTTTCTATGAGTTGAACCTCACCTGTGAGTCCAGTTTTAGATTACGATGCTTTACCTCAGGTTTACTGTATCCGTCGGACCTTCTTTTGACGATGATACACTGAAATTACATCCCAATTTGATATAAAAGGCACAATACCGACTTAAGTACAAGAGGACTGACACTCTAACTTTCTATGATTTGAACCTCTCCTGTGATTCCAGTTTTAGATTCCGATGCGTCACTTCAGGTTTACTGTATCCATTGGACCTTCTTACTGACGATGATACACAGAAATTGCATCCGAATTTGATAGAATGGACACAATCCCGACATAAGTACAAGAGGACTGACACTCTATTTTTCTATGATTTGAACCGCTCCTGTGAATTGAGTTTTAGATTCCGATGCTTCACTTCAGGTTTACTGTATCCCTTGGACCTTCTTATTGACGATGAGACACAGAAATTGCATCCGAATTTAATACAAAAGGCACAATGCCGACATAAGTACAAGATGACTGACACTCTAAATTACTATGAATTGAACCTCTCCTGTGGGTCCAGTTTTAGATTCTGAACCTTCACTTCAGGTTTACTGTATCCATTGGACCTTCTTATTGACGATGAAACACAGAAGTTGCATCCAAATGTAATACAAAAGGCACAATGCTGACTTAGGTACAAGAGGACTGACACTCTATCTTTCTATGATTTGAACCTCTCCTGTGAGTCCAGTTTTAGATTCCGATGCTTTACTTCAGGTTTACTGTATACCTGGGACCTTCTTATTGACGATGAAACACAGAAATTGCATCCGAATTTAATACAAAAGGCACAACGCCCACTTAAGTACAAGAGGACTGACACTCTAACTTTCAATGAGTTGAACCTCTCCTGTGGGTCTAGTTTTAGATTCCGATGCTTTACTTCAGGGTTACTGTATACCTTGGACCTTCTTATTGACGATGAAACACCGAAATTGCATCCGAATTTAATACAAAGGGCAAAATGCCGACTTAAGTACAAGAGGACTGACACTCTAACTTTCTATGAGTTGAATCTCTCCCGTGAGTCCAGTTTTAGATTCCGATGCTTCACTTCAGGTTTACTGTATACCTTGGACCTTCTTATTGACGATGAAGCACAGAAATTGCGACCGAATTTCATACGAAAGGCACAATGCCGACTTAAGTACAAGCGGACTGACACTCTAACTTTCTATGAGTTGAACCTCACCTGTGAGTCCAGTTTTAGATTACGATGCTTTACTTCAGGTTTACTGTATCCGTCGGATCTTCTTTTGACGATGATACACAGAAATTGCATCCCAATTTGATACAAAAGGCACAATACCGACTTAAGTACAAGAGGACTGACACTCAAACTTTCTATGATTTGAACCTCTCCTGTGAGTCCAGTTTTAGTTTCCGATGCTTCACTTCAGGTTTACTGTATCCCTTGGAACTTCTTACTGACGATGATACACAGAAATTGCATCCGAATTTAATACAAAATCACAATACTGACTTAAGTACAAGAGGACTGACACTCTAACTTTCTATTTGTTGAACCTCTCCTGTGAGTCCAGTTTTAGATTCCGATGCTTTCCTTCAGGTTTACTGTATAGCTTGGAACCTCTTATTGACGATGAAACACAGAAATTGCATCCAATTATAATACAATAGGCACAATGCCGACTTAAGTACAAGAGGACTGACACTCTGACATTCAATGAGTTGAACCTCTCCTGTGATTCGAGTTTTAGATTCCGATGCTTCACTTCAGGTTTACTGTATACCTTAGACCTTCTTATTGACGATGAAACACAGAAATTGCATCCGAATTTAATGCAAAAGTCACTATGGCCGACTTAGGTACAAGAGACTGACACTCTAACTTTCAATGATTTGAACCTCTGCTGTGAGAACAGTTTTAGATTCCGATGCTTTACTTCAGGTTTACTGTATCCCTTGGACCTTCTAATTGACGACGAAACACAGATATTGCATACGAATGTAATACAAAAGGCACAATGCCGACTTAAGTACAAGAGGACTGACACTCTAACTTTCTATGAGTTGAACCTCTCCTTTGAGTCCAGTTTCAGGTTCCGATGCTTCACTTCAGGTTTACTGTATCCCTTGGACTTTCTTATTGACGATGAAACACAGACATTGCATCCATACTTAATACAAAAGGCACAATGCCGACTTAAGTACAAGAGGACTGACACTCTAACTTTCTATGATTTGAACCTCTCCTGTGAGTCCAGTTTTAGATTCCGATGCTTCACTTCAGGTTTACTGTATCCCTCGGACCTTCTTTTTGACGATGAAACACAGATATTGCATCCGAATTTAATACAAAAGGCACTAAGCCGACTTAAGTACAAGAGGACTGACACTCTAACTTTCTATGATTTGAACCTCTCCTGTGATTCCAGTTTTAGATTCCTATGCGTCACTTCAGGTTTACTGTATACCTTGGACCTTCTTATTGACGATAAAACACAGAAATTGCATTCGAATTTAATACATAAGGCACAATGCCGACTTAAGTCCAAGAGGACTGACACTCTAACTTTCTATGATTTGAACCTCTCCAGTGAGTCCAGTTATAGATTCCGATGCTTCACTTCAGGTTTACTGTATCCCTTGGACCTTCATATTGACGATGAAACACAGAAATTGCATTCCCAATTTAAAACAAAAGGCACAATGCCGACTTAAGTACAAGAGGACTGACACTCTAACTTTCTATGATTTGAACCTCTCCTGTGAGTCCAGTTTAGATTCCGATGCTTTACTTTAGGTTTACTGTATCCCTTGGACCTTCTTACTGACGATGATACACAGAAATTGCATCCGAATTTGATAGAATGGGCACAATCCCGACATAAGTACAAGAGGACTGACACTCTATTTTTCTATGATTTGAACCTCTCCTGTGAATTGAGTTTTAGATTCCGATGCTTCACTTCAGGTTTACTGTATCCCTTGGACATTCTTATTGACGATGAGACACAGAAATTGCATCCGAATTTAATACAAAAGGCACAATGCCGACATAAGTACAAGATGACTGACACTCTAAATTACTATGAATTGAACCTCTCCTGTGGGTCCAGTTTTAGATTCTGAACCTTCACTTCAGGTTTACTGTATCCCTTGGACCTTCTTATTGACGATGAAACACTGAAGTTGCATCCAAATGTAATACAAAAGGCACAATGCTGACTTAGGTACAAGAGGACTGACACTCTATCTTTCTATGATTTGAACCTCTCCTGTGAGTCCAGTTTTAGATTCCGATGCTTTACTTCAGGTTTACTGTATACCTGGGACCTTCTTATTGACGATGAAACACAGAAATTGCATCCGAATTTAATACAAAAGGCACAATGCCCACTTAAGTACAAGAGGACTGACACTCTAACTTTCAATGAGTTGAACCTCTCCTGTGAGTCTAGTTTTAGATTCCGATGCTTTACTTCAGGGTTACTGTATACCTTGGACTATTGACGATGAAACACCGAAATTGCATCGTAATTTAATACAAAGGGCAAAATGCCGACTTAAGTACAAGAGGACTGACACTCTAACTTTCTATGAGTTGAATCTCTCCCGTGAGTCCAGTTTTAGATTCCGATGCTTCACTTCAGGTTTACTGTATACCTTGGACCTTCTTATTGACGATGAAGCACAGAAATTGCGACCGAATTTCATACGAAAGGCACAATGCCGACTTAAGTACAAGCGGACTGACACTCTAACTTTCTATGAGTTGAACCTCACCTGTGAGTCCAGTTTTAGATTACGATGCTTTACTTCAGGTTTACTGTATCCGTCGGATCTTCTTTTGACGATGATACACAGAAATTGCATCCCAATTTGATACAAAAGGCACAATACCGACTTAAGTACAAGAGGACTGACACTCAAACTTTCTATGATTTGAACCTCTCCTGTGAGTCCAGTTTTAGTTTCCGATGCTTCACTTCAGGTTTACTGTATCCCTTGGAACTTCTTACTGACGATGATACACAGAAATTGCATCCGAATTTAATACAAAAATCACAATACTGACTTAAGTACAAGAGGACTGACACTCTAACTTTCTATTTGTTGAACCTCTCCTGTGAGTCCAGTTTTAGATTCCGATGCTTTCCTTCAGGTTTACTGTATAGCTTGGAACCTCTTATTGACGATGAAACACAGAAATTGCATCCAAATATAATACAATAGGCACAATGCCGACTTAAGTACAAGAGGACTGACACTCTGACATTCAATGAGTTGAACCTCTCCAGTGAGTCGAGTTTTAGATTCCGATGCTTCACTTCAGGTTTACTGTATACCTTAGACCTTCTTATTGACGATGAAACACAGAAATTGCATCCGAATTTAATGCAAAAGTCACTATGCCGACTTAGGTACAAGAGGACTGACACTCTAACTTCCAATGATTTGAACCTCTGCTGTGAGAACAGTTTTAGATTCCGATGCTTTACTTCAGGTTTACTGTATCCTTGGACCTTCTAATTGACGACGAAACACAGATATTGCATACGAATGTAATACAAAGGGCACAATGCCGACTTCAGTACAAGAGGACTGACACTCTAACTTTCTATGAGTTGAACCTCTCCTTTGAGTCCAGTTTCAGGTTCCGATGCTTCACTTGAGGTTTACTGTATCCCTTGGACTTTCATATTGACGATGAAACACAGACATTGCGTCCATACTTAATACAAAAGGCACAATGCCGACTTAAGTACAAGAGGGACTGACACTCTAACTTTCTATGATTTGAACCTCTCCTGTGAGTCCAGTTTTAGTTTCCGATGCTTTACTTCAGGTTTACTGTATCCCTCGGACCTTCTTTTTGACGATGAAACACAGATATTGCATCCGAATTTAATACAAAAGGCACAAAGCCGACTTAAGTACAAGAGGACTGACACTCTAACTTTCTATAATTTGAACCTCTCCTGTGATTCCAGTTTTAGATTCCGATGTGTCACTTCAGGTTTACTGTATACCTTGGACCTTCTTATTGACGATAAAACACAGAAATTGCATTCGAATTTAATACAAAAGGCACAATGCCGACTTAAGTCCAAGAGGACTGACACTCTAACTTTCTATGATTTGAACCTCTCCTGTGAGTCCAGTTTTAAATTCCGATGCTTTTTAACAGGTTTACTGTATACCTTGGACCTTCTTATTGACGATAAAACACTGAAATTGCATCCGAATTTAATACAAAAGGCACAATGCCGACTTAAGTACTAAAGGACTGACACTCTAACTTTCTATGAGTTGAACCTCTCCTGTGAGTCCAGTTTCAGATTCCGATGCTTCACTTCAGGTTTACTGTATCCCGTGGACATTCTTATTGCCGATGAAACACAGAAATTGCATCCGAATTTAATACAAAAGGCATAATGCCGACTTAAGTGCAAGAGGACTCACACTCTAACTTTCAATGATTTGAACCTCTCCAGTGA